>NC_134718.1:17826674-18129705 GCF_049634645.1 Pelodiscus sinensis
AAGACACCAACAGAAAACAGGCTCGTGAGATTGGATGTTGAGAAACTGCACTTTTTATTTTGCCTAGTGAAATTAGCAATGCTCAAATACTTACGTTTTATAAGAGCTATAGTTAAATAACAGCGAGATGATGGTTACAGCTCTGTTCCTTCTGTGACTTTCCATGACTTCTGCAGTAGTCAGTGTGGCTGACCCTTGACCCACCCAAGCAGCTGGGTCCTCCCTCCCACAAGCAACAGCCCCTTTGGGTACATCACTCTTCCCTTCACCCCCAATTTAATCAAGGGTATTTGAAGTAGAAGACGTGCAGATCATAGACCACAAATTTTTGTTTATTGCCTGTGATCCATCCATGACTTTTACTAAAAATGCCCATGACTATACTGTAGCCTTAATATTGTGACAGACTTAACCTTATTGTCTCAAAAAGTATCTTGCAAAACTACCAATCAAAATTGTGGTAAAAACTGGCAAAATATTGGGTTTTTTAAAAGTACATTTTAAATACCTCTCTCCAGTTGACTTTAATTTGTTGTTCAGCCTTGACAATTCCAGCAATAGCTGTCTCCAAGTCTTTCTTAGCTTGAAGGCACTTCACAAGGGGCTCCTTACTGTAGGTGTTTCCACTCTTATCTTGTGGTGGGCTCATTCTCGACAGTGTTCCTAAACCACAAGGAAATTCTGTTTTAAAAGTGAAACTTACATTTCAAGAAGTTGGTGAAAGGATAAGAATGAGGAAGACATATTCTGAAGAGTCAGCTATTTCTGCTCTCTCGGTAATAATAATTTGCTACTTTCTTAAAGCTCAAAAGACTCAAAATAAAATGCTGGTAGAAGAAATTAGTGTCCAGTAACTTGCTCAGCATGTCCAAATTCACCAGCAGTTCTCAAACTGCGAACTGGAATCCCAAAGTGGGTCATGACATCATTTTAATGGTGTCACAGAGCTGTTCTAGACTTGCCAGGGCCAAAGCCCAAGCCCCACTGCCCAGTGTTGAATTGATGTTCTAAGGCTTCAGTCTTGGGCAGGTGGGCTCAGTTACACCTAGAAAATAATAACGTAATAACAAATAACCAGCATGGTTTTCTCAAGAATAAATCATGTCAAACCAAATCTAATTTCCTTGATGGTGTTACTGGCCTAATAGGGAAGAAGCTGTAGATATGACAAAGCTTGACTGCAGTAACGCTTTTTACACAATCACACATGACAGTCTCGTAAGCTAGCTAGAGAAAAGTGGTCTTGAAGAAATTACTATGACTGCATAACTAACTGATGAAAGGCCATTCTCAAGGAATGGTTCATTGTAAAACTGGAAGGGCTCATCTATTTGGTCTATCTTTGGTCTGACACTATTCAACACTTTAACAATTTGGATAATGGAGTGGAGCGTATGTTTTTAACATTTACAGATAACACCAAAGTGAGAGGATTCACAGGCACTTTGGAAAACCAGAATTTGAAACCACCTTGACAAATTGGGAGAATAAGTCCATTTCTGAAATGAACAAGACAAAATTCAATAAATGCAAAGTACTATACCTAAGAAAGGAAATATCAAATGCAGATATAAAATGGGGAATGGCTGGCTAAGCAGCAGTACTGCTGAAAAAGATCAGTGTGCTCCAGTCCAGCCAGGTCAACTGTGCCACGCCATAGGGTAGAAGGGGCACGTGTGCTCTAGTCCGGCCAGACCAATTGCACTATTCTGCTCCAGGTTGGCTGGCTACGGACCTCTAAGGGCTGGAGCTGGAGCACACTGCTCTTGCTGCAGCTGTTGCGAGTGGTGTGTCCTGCCCTATAACAGAAGAACACTCACAGTGCCACACCCCTTGCCCCCTGGCTGGGGGGGAAAGAGCAGGGGCTGCCTCCCCTGCAATCAGGGGGAGAGAGAGCCAAGCCAGACTTGGCCTGGCCCAGCCCCTACAGCAGCCAGGGAAGAGGGGGGGAGAGGGCTGGGCCTGGCCACGCCAGGGTTTCAACCCAGCCCAACTCCCCGAACATCCTGGCCTGGCCGTGGCTTTGGCCTAAGAAAACCCCCTGAAGGTCAGGGAGTAAAAGGGCCAGACCTGGTGTGGAGTTAGCCCGGGGGGAGGGGGGAGAAGGGCCTTAGGATTAATCCATGGTGGGAGGGGGAAGAAAGGGCCCAAGCAGGATGGGAGAAGGGGCCCGGGCTGGCAACATTGCAGCCCAGCCCTGGCCAGTAATGGTGGGGACAGCCAGTGTTGCCTACCCCCCACGAGAGTAGGGGGCACTGCCCCTTAGTTATATTTTAAAGTGCTATTAAATGCACCCACTAACTTACAGTAATCTTGCCTACCAATTTTTTCCAGAAGAGAGTGTGATTTTTTAAAAATTCTGCAAATGTTATGTTTGTATACATAATAAAAACTAGTAGTCCTATGGCACCTTAGAGACTAACAAAAATATATATAGAATTATAATTTCATCAGATGAGCTGGAGTGGAAAGAACAGAATCAAACATATACATATCAATATAAACAAAAAGGATTTACCTTTCAATTGTAAACAGTAATAAATAATAGTGAGCTTAAAAAGGTTTGGAGAAAGTTGCACTGGTTTTGCACGTCTACTAAACACAAAACCAATACAGGTTATATTTTGCATCTTACACATTTTAGAAGAATAAAATTGACAATACACTTGTCAACTGCATGGCTGACATTCACTGTCAATTTTGCTACCTTTTAGGAAAAAACAACCCTTTCAGTACTTCAGCTGTAACTGGACTAACACCATCTAGCTTTAAATATCACTGACTGGTTTAGTACTTTGTGTCCAAAACATTTTGCAACCACCTTAGATACCATCTTTCAAAATATTTTAAAGTTAAACTACATATACAGAGTACTAACAAAATGCAACCACCCAGAAGTGACTGAGACAGCCATTTCATCGTCATATTTCAAAACCCTTCCACCAGCATTACCAGTTGTGGAGCTGAAAGCTATAGCATAGGCAGGCCTCATGTATTTTACCTCCACGTCTCCCAATTCACCTCTACTCTACAAAGCTGCCCCTATCAGAACAATGCTATGGCTACAGCTACGCTGCCCAGTCTTGCGCTAGAGCATATGCAAATGAGGCATGGCGATGAATATCACTGCACCTCATTTTCATGCATGTATCTGACTAAGTGGGTCTTTGCCCACGAAAGCTTATGCTCCTACACTTCAGTTAGTCTATAAGGTGCCACAGGATTCCTCGTCGCTTTTGCAGATTCAAACTAACATGGCTACCCCTCTGATACATTTAAAATGCAGAGCTGCAGCTCAGGTGGCTCCAGGAGCCAGCATGAGACAGGACTGCTCAGTCTAGGCTCCAAGAGCAACCCCTGCTGCAACCCCTTATTGACTAATCATGTAGTCAATACAAATTGTATCGATTGCACGATTAGCCAAATAACTGCAATTTAACATCCTTAATTGGAGAGCATATTCACATTGGTTTAACTTTCCTGATTATCTCAAGTTACTAAAGGTGTAAAGGTAATACAAATAAATTAACACAAATTATCATGCCCTTCCCCCATGCTCTCATTCAAAAGAGGAGTTGCTGTTAAAGATTAAATGGCAATCTTCATAAATGTTCTTGGCCCACAATTACCTAGCTTAAGCTACAGCAAACTAAGGCCACTTTCCTACATTATACTGACTGTATCTGCCACTGTTTCAATTGTGTCATGGATACAAAGCCATTAAGACGTTATGCACTTCAAAAATCACAAAGAGTAGCACAGTTCAGCTCTTTTACAAATTTTGTATTTTAAAATTTTCTAGATTGCAATTAGCATTTTTATGTCTTTCAATAACTGCATGAAAGACTATATACGGTCATAAAAATGTACAGAGAAGAGTCTGTATGACTTATAATAACTTGTAGGATGAAAACACCACATTAGCTAAAACTGCACTTTGATCCTGCAATTGTTAATAACTAAAGTTGCTGCTGAACTAACTGTTAATGTTTTCTCTTTCAGCATCCTCTGATTCATAAGCTTTCTAGAATTCACCTAAAACCTCTTTTAAACAAAATTGCAATCCTGTTCCAAATACCCATCTGCTTGGAATGCACAGAACAGTTTTTAGGTGAGAGGCAGGAACACATGAATTTTTCACACAACAATGAAATTAAATAATTCTGCTAAAAAAGGGTCTAGAAACCGGAGACTTTTCTGGAGCTGTTTAACCAAGTCTCGTTCTCATTCTATTCTCAACATAAGAAACACAACATGCTTAAATAAATCCATGCAATCACAAGTCCTCATAGTAAATGTTATATGCAAATATTTAAACCATACTCCCATGTCACTGACTTCATGTTACATCCCTGCAGTCTGAAAGCCAAGCCTTTCCGTCCTACCTGTTTACTGTCTTCTGTTTGTCGAGCCCAAGTTCTCGCGGACTTCTGTCACTCCTGCAAATTTATCAGTTGTGAGCACTGAGCAGATTCCAAAACCCACCCCTCGAGCCCCACGTGGCCAGGGCAGCCACAGCTGATACTCAGTTTTGCACGTCTGCACAGAGAGGAGGGGCTGATGGGTGCACCAAAGAAACGCCTGAAACAACAACCACCGAGTATGCAAAGAGCAGCTCTCATTGAAACACTAGACCGGAATGCTGACACACGTAAAGCCGAGGGTGGCTGCAGCACAAAGCTGAGAGAACAGCAGAGACCACAGATTTGGGATTTTTAAGATTTAATAAATTTTTATTAAAATAAGCTTCTGTGGAAGTGGATTCTGCAAGACTCTACATGCATGGTTGCTACGCAGAAAGAACAGCACAGTTCTGCTGCTGAACACTGCTCTCGGCTTTGGAGACACGCCTTAAACTTTTATGGACTTCTAACCTCTGTCCAACAGGACAATGCAAAGGGGAAAAACTACATTAGGGGACTTTAAAAACAGCAAGTGGATTGTTTAGAGACGTGCCAAACTTTTAGAAATTAAGAGTTGGCATTTTCTTTGACAAACCTGCACACTAACAGTTGCTCAGGGCCCAGCATGCAATCACTGTAGTGGTTTTGCTAACAAATATGAAACAATTTTCCTCAAAAAGATCTGTACTTTAGTTTTTCATGTAATAAAGAAAATCTGTCCATGTCAAAATTTTACTTGTCCACTAGGAAAGGACAAAAATAATTGGCTTGAGAGCAGGGACCATATTCCCCAAGAGTTAGCTATCAGTCTTATACCATTCACAACCCACTACTCTCAGTATCAAACCATGAAGTAAGTTCCTTCCTAGGACAACTTTGCTTTTAGCATACTGTGCACTAGTTAATACTGCCCACGCCACAGTATGCACAAGACTCGGTCCAATTATTTTACTATGTGCCTACTTTAATGATTATTTTAAAACCAGGGAAATAACCACTGTTGGGGAAATGGGCGTAATTTTAAGATGTTTTGATATTATCTTTATTCATTTCAGGGAATAAGTGTAAAATGCATAGTTCACAAATTCTGTTTTAGAGTGTGATTTACACCAGCTAATGATAAAAATTTGGAATAGGTAAAACTAATAAAATTGTAGAGCCTAGAGTATGTCAGATCTGTTTAACTGGTACATAAAAGACCCTCCCTGTAATTCCAACTCGTTTTATAAAAGTTATGAAGTACTTTCTGGGTGCAGTTCCTGAAACAATTTTATGAAACACAAAATATACATACAGCAGAGCCAACAGCCTCTGTAGGCCTTGGGACAATGGAGCGGGGAAGGCTGAGTTCATCGAAGTAGTAGAGCCAAGGGCAGAAAGGACAGAGCTGAGGACAGCCAGCAGTACTCCCTCTCCCCCAGGCCTCAATGCTGCTTGAAGCATGTAATCTGGTGCTCTGGCAGCAATTTAAATGGCCCAGGGCAGTGAGCCCTGGGACAACTGTGGGACCTAAGGGTGTGGGAGATGCAGTAGCACCCCCTACTGCCTCCCATGCCAGCCCCAGGGCTCTACATTCCCTTCCCTCCCTCCCCTCCTCCCCAGCTGGGATGGAAAAGTGTAAGAGAACTGGCTTTCAGCACTCCCACTAATAAAATTATTTCTGCATTACTATTTCTTGTTGACTACGCGACGAGGAGTCCTGTGGCACCTTATAGACTAACTGAAGTGTAGGAGCATAAGCTTTCGTGGGCAAAGACCCACTTCGTCAGATGCTTGTTGACTATGGTTATCAATAATTGGTTTCTACAATTATTTAAATGAGCTACTGTTGAAAGCTGTTTAGGTTGCTAATGCCTGTGTATATCAAAAGACCAAGCTGCCTGTCTCTCCTTATAAGAGCAATATATTGTGGTTCTTCTCAAGCACCTATTCCAGAACACGGGCCCCACAAAGCTTCTTAACAAATGGAAAAGTGCTGTAGCAAAATTTAAAATGAAATCCCTCTTATAAGCATTTTTCAATCTAAATAGCATACATTTGTCAAAACATGGTGTCAGCACTCCTCTCCAACACAGGCCTAAAGACCTCTGATATACATTGTATCTTATAAACAGAAGCCTCCATAATTAAAGAAGCTACAGTAGGGCCTCCCCGCCCCTCACCCCAGACAGTCCCCGGGCTCCACCCCACTGAATGCCACTCTAAGCGCCCAGGCCAGTTTCCTCATCCAGCATGAACAGACCTCTCCTACCCACAGGTAACACTGGGTAAGTCTTCTAGTTTTAATACAAAAGAGAAGCATTCAGAGTAGGGTGGTATATCTATTAACTGGATATAAGTATAATCATTTAACCATCTGACTGGTGTCTGGCCAGCCCATTGAGGGCAGGGGACTCCTCCAGAAGACCCTCTGCAGGTAGGGAAGGCTGCTGAAGCCAGCAGCAGGTCTGAAATAAACACTAATTTAATAGGTGGTGGTGACCTGGTTACTGGGAGAAGCATTCAAAATGTAGTTAAATTATTGGGATTTAATATATTATCATTGTGAATGACCTTACAATGAAAATGCATCCTTTCCCAGTACTAAGGCCCTGCTCTGCCAATTATACTTTTCTTGGTACTACACGTCCATAAGTAGAGTCCTGCACAAATAAGGCACGCATATCCACTGATTTGCAGAGCTCTATCCAATAAGCATCTACCCCTCAATCATGCAACATACCCCCCCACCACGTGTTTGCACTGCAGCCTCTCTCCACCCCTTCAAAAGCCACATCAGATAGCTACTTATTTTGACCCTCCCTTCAAAACTAAGCACATCTGTAATATACCTGCAATTTAAAAAAAAAACACCTTGCATGTCTTACCTAGACTAGATTTAAACTCTTTGTAGAACACTATGCCCATTAACAGCACTGTATTTAAAAAAATCAAATTTATAATCACTACAGATAATTTCCAAAATGCTTCAAACTCAGACTCGCAATGACTCAGACTTGACCTACATTTAAAAGGTCAAAATAGCTGTCACAGGTCTGAAAAAAACCACACAGCTATGCTGTCCTAACCTGCACTACAGGCAACTATGTCAACAGAAATCCATGGACCCAGTCACTATCTTTTGAGAAACCTACACAAAAGAAAACTCTTTTGGTCAGTATAGCATGTGTCCACATTATGCTACAGGGCTGCAATGTCACACACAGCTATACTTTAGGCAATTAGATGTAGGGTAGAATTTTCAGAAGTATGATAAAAAAATCATCTTTGACTTACTCAAATATATTTACCAAGACCACATAATAAAGAATACTACTATCTTTACACAAGATTGTGTAGGTTAGGACACAAGAAACTGTTCCACACAAAGACAATCAGATTTTCAAAATTCTTTAATTTAATGAGGTTTAGTACATCCCATAATAAAAGGCTGATGAGTCTCAATTTTTAAAGGATTATTTTTCAATTGTGTAGGTCAGAGTAAACAGTTTAGTACATTCACATTGTGCACCCACTTTTTTGTTTAGCGTATCAACTAGGGAATTGTTTCCTTTAGTTTGTTTGTCAAAAAGTACCTTTTAAAAGAACAGCCATATTTATAACCACTGGACTCACTTTCCCTTGCCATGACATGGGTACAAAACTGACCGGCTCCTATCATGCAGATCAGGGGCTCTCAAACGGGCTACATCAACTCAACTGGATACTTGCCTAGTTTTACTACAGGCTACATAAAAGGCACCAGGCAAGTCAGTAGCGAGGAAGGCGTCACACCGAGCCGCGCGTCTGTGCCCTGCAGGCTCTCTCCCGAGCACGACGTGTATGTTGTATTAGGGCTACAAGAGCACCACGCGCGGCTGTTCAGCCGCAGGGCGCTGACACACGTTGGCTGATTAACGGCAGAGTGTCCGCACGGAGTCGTTAAGGGGGTGAAGGCCGGGCCACATGCAGCGCCCGGGAGCTGGGCTGGGAACGCGCCCCCGGCACGCGCAGCTCACCCAGGGGAAGCCCAGCGGGGCGCGCTCCCGAAGGCCTCGGCAACCCCTCCGCCCGCGCGCCCGCCTGCCGGCACCGCTCCCCGCGCCTCACAGGCGTCACCCCGCCCGTTAGCGAGCAGCGCACGAAGCGGGGACGGGGCCGTGTGCGCAGGCCGGAGCAGCGGCACCTCCCTGGCGCACCGGGGGGGGGGGGGGCTGAGCCCGGCAGAGCGGGGGGGGGGGCGGGGAGTCGAGCTCCGGCGGGGGGCGGGAGCCGTGCTCGCTCCGTACTTACCGGGGGTGTCCTAAGGACGCGGCGGTTTGACCTCCCGGGACTCGCTGGAGGCTGAGCGCAAAAAGGGGGAGGGGGCGCGGCGTCTGCTCTCGCGAGAGCTCTGGCCGTGGCGAAGCTGGAGTGACTGCGCGTGGCTGCCCCGACAGAGACGGTACTGCCCGACGCTGCCCGCGCATGCGCAAACCCATTGAGCACGCCCCTCCCCCTCCGCCGTGCTTCCAGTGCGACTCCCCAAGGGGCGCGAGCGCGGGGTCCCTCGGCTCAGGGCCGCCCCGAGCGCGTGCGCGCCCGCAAGGCAGAGCCCGTGGGCATTGCGCGGTCGCAGCGGCGGGCTGGAGGGGAAGCCCCGCGGGCACGAGGCCAGCTGCGGCCGGGGTGTGTCAGGGGGGGCGCAGCACAGAGCCCGAGCCCTGGGGAGCGCCGGGCAGGGGAAGCGCCGTGGCGTGCAGCGCTCCTTTCACTGCCCGGCGGGCGGGGCTGCCCTCGGCAGGGGGAGACTGCAGCTCGCCGCCCTCTAGAGCAGGGCCGGGCAATACCTTGCAAAGGGGCCGCTCCAAGCATTTGGGGAAAGGGCGCGGGCTGCGCTTTTCTAGGATAGTCCGAATGGAGGGGGCGGGGTTTGGGAGCAGGCGGAGGGGTGCGGGTCTGGAAGGGAATTTGGATGCAGGAGGGGATTCTGACCTGGGCAGGGGGTTAGTGTGTGGAAAGAAGCATGAGGTGCAGGCCCTGGCCCAGGCCGGGAGACGCTTATCACAGGCAGTTGGTAGCAGGCACTCAGGTGCATGCCGTGGTGGCAATTCAAAGCATCTGACTGCTGGTGGCGAATGAGTCTCTGCACTGTGGATGTAAAGGGTTAATGGGTTAATCAGTAAGCATGCCCCTTACTGACATTCTTATCTAGGTAACCCGTTTACTGGTGGAGGACTCGGCCCTAACCTAGCCAGGGCAGCCCCTGCCCAGCTGGTGCACTCCTTCCCCCACCCATGGCATGGTGCAGCGGGCTTGGGCTTGGCCGGGCCTGGCCAAAGCAGCCCACGGAACAGTGTGACAGGCTTAGCCTAGTCTGCCTCCCGTGGCATGGTGTATTGGGCTAGCCAGGGCAGCCCACAGGTGTGCTGGACTCAGCCCGGCTGGAGCAGTCTTTCGGTGCCATGAGCCCTCTTTGGCCCGGCCAGAGTAGCCCTGGGTAGTGCCCCGCCTCAGTTAACCAGTTAAATTCTTTTTTAACTGATTAACTACCTACCTGGGATTTAACATCCCTACTCTGCATGCCTCTTGAGGGGAGGGAGTTACCAGATGTGCTGCCGGTGCCTCTAAGCAACGAGAGCTATAAGGATGATGCTGGGGCAGGGGCGGGTAGTGTGCAGAGACCTGCTGTCTGCCTCCCTTCAAGGGGTGGGTAAGGATGTGCTTGTTAGCTAGGGATGTAAACTCCCATTTAATCAATTAACCAGTGGTTCCCTGCCTGTGGCATGATGTGGTAGGTCTGGCCAGGCTGGAGCAAAGCTGAGTAGCACACCGCCTAGAGCAGCCCCCTGCCAGTTAACCTTAAACTGAACTACCTGTAGACCAATGACAATTTAATCTCAAGATCTGGTACTCAGGAAAGGGGAAACATGGCAACTGCAGCACATTCATCTATCTTGCCATCTGCAACGAGCAAAATTAACCCCCAGTTAAGAAACACAAAATTAATTATTTTAAATTTTTAATTTTTTCCACTTCAGTTGTATTTCATGTCTTCACAAAAAGAAGTCCCGGATTCTGGTTGCTTCAATCCAGGAAATGTAAGCAGAAGTCCTGGTAAAGACAGTGGGTTTGTTCTCCACTTTGCATCCAATAGGTCCAAAGCTAACTATGCCATGCACTTCCCATTTTTCTCTTCTCATCCGGCAAACCAGTGGTCCACCTGAATCTCCCTGAAAGAAACAACCATTAGATGGGACTTGGAATTGCAGGAATTGCTGTGTTGCCAGTGACTTTGTACTCTTTAATAGTTCTATTAACAAACAAAACAAATCAGACTTTTTGCATGCTACATAATGCATAAAACAAAACACTTCTAGGTCTAGTTTTAACGGGTGTCATTAGGATACAGAAAAGAATGTAGACAGTATAGCAGAGTTCTTAGCTCAGGCACCTTGCAGTAAGGCCTGCCACTTACAAGAAGCGAGGAAAGCACCATGTTTTATGACGATAGTCCAGGTTAGGATTACCTAAAATGCAGTTTCAGAACTACATGAGCCTCATGAACGCCTTGTTTTGTAAAGCTGTCCAATCATTTATTGGATTAAGAAAGTGGACAATTCAAAGACTTGGTAACAGTATACAAGCAGCAATGGGCAACCTAGGCAAGTGAGTGGCCCTCCTTCATCTCAGTGGGCCACAAGACTTCTGTAACCAAGTGGGTCTCTCAGGATAAGGTATTTTTGCCAACTGTGCTTACGTACCTAGAATTTGCGGGGTGTGCTGATTGAACTGGAGCAGCTCTTTGATTGGATGCAGAGGGAATGCCTGGCTCCTACAGTCAATGTTGTGTGCACCTCACTTCAACTGCCTTTGCTTTACATGTTTGTCACTTTAGTAATACCAGTAGAAAAAAACCTATGTGGACAAAACCAGCGAAATCCAGCAACCATTGCCATGACGCAGGCAATGATGAACAAAATGTCTCGTGGGCCATGCACAGAACCCTGATGGGCTGCAGGTTTCCCACCAGTGTTATACAGTGTGTTTCATCTCTTAAATTATAAGTGTAGATCAAGGCTAGGTTGGTCATTACTAACATCTGACGGGTGTTCGGTGGCCCACATTAAGTGAATAAGCGGTCTTGATCCTATTCATACAAAAATGTGCAAATCACAAAAACCACTTCAGCTGATGCTAACATGCCCTATTGCTAAGCAGTGATAGGTCAAGGACTGAATAAACCAATGAGCCAGTTACTTTAGTAATGCTGAAAAGAATGCATCCAGAAAGGGTAAAGGTCATGTTGACAGCATTATGTAGGGAAGTTTGCATGACAGCTGTTTGTGCTGTAGCTGTTCTATGGAAAGTACAAATTACTTCAGTATGCAGGGTTATCAGTCACTTTTCACAAGGACTAAAAATTAACACTCCCAAGACTTCCCACATCCAAAAATGAAATAAAAATAATTGTAACCCGCCTACATAATGTTTGACCAAAAATCATCATAAAATATTTTAAATAATACATTCCTAGAAATTAACTTGGAATTGGTACATATCTTTCACTCATTATATTTATACAAAGAGGTTAACAAATTAAATACCTTTAATTAGGCTAGTCAAAAATGATAATACACAAACTTCTGAAAATAGATTCCTGTGCAGCAGCTTGGGGCATTTTTAGCAACCAATTCTCTAAGGCTAGATACAGCTATGAACATTTTCCCATGTACTGTTCCACTGCAATGGGCTTAAAATATAGGTTGGACCTCCCTGTTCTGACCCCCTTGGGACCTGAGTGGTCCCAAACCAGGTAGTTTGCTAGTCCAAGGGAGGTCAATGGTCCCCTGCTGGCCACTGCCTGGCTCCTCTCCTGAGTCAATGCTCCCTACTCTGCTGCTGACCCCATTAACGCTGGCCAGCCTGCCCTACTGCTGCTGGGAGTTCCTGGCAGGGACTGCCCAGCTGCTGCCACCCGGTGTTCCCGAGGCTTCCCAGCCAAGGGCCACCCAGCTACCACTGGCCCTGCTGCCACTAAAGTTCCCCAGGATGGGGCCACCAGTTCCATTGTTGCCAGGGGTTTCCCATGGATCCCTGGCCAATGCCGCCTGGCCACTGAGGGCTCTGCTGCCACTGGGAGTTCCCCAGCCAGGGCTCCCCAGCCACAGCTCAGCTCAGCAGCTGCTGGCCCACCTTGGGCTACCCAGCACTTGCAGGGACTGATCCTTCTCCTAGCCTCTGGGGTTCTATGGTGCAGCAATATCTGTGACCCTGCCAGATCACAGATGTTGTTGTTCCAGAGAGTCCCAAATCTGGGAGGCTCAACCTGTACTATCTCCTTGATTCTCACTCCTTATTTATTTATTTACAGCTACTACTGAGATCAGGATGCAGGACTAATGCTGAAAACCAGGACTGTTTCCTGTAATTTGAGGCCTCTGGATACCCTATTCTATGTCATTGCTTTAAAACTGTCTCTCTTCAACTGGATTAGGGCTGTCCAAACATTGTCCTACCAAATATCATGTTTAATCATCTTAATTATTCTCAGCAGAGAAATTTGCAGCCTTTATCCTAAACATTGGAATATGACCCTTGAAAACTATATATCCCAAAGTGGACCCCAGCATATAGAGATGTATAATGTTCACTGTCTACAAACACTTCTCTTTAAAGAGAGGAGCAGCAACAGGCCATTTTTAGAAAGCCACAAACTACATATTAGCTTCCTCTGTGCTGAACAGCCTGATGTTTTCATTCATAGTTGGAATTAATGGCTGATTTTTTTGTACCTGACAGGCAGCAGGAGACTCTCCAGCGTCCCTGAATCCAGCACAAATCATTGACTGCCGCACTCTGTCTCCCCAGAACTTCTTTAGGCGACATGTACTGAAATCTATGACTGGTAACTTGGCCTGGTTCAAAACCTTAGACAAAGCAAGGTTTTCTTTCCCACCTTAAAAATAGATGAGAAAAGGGAAAGTGAAACACATTTCCATTCTAAATATGAACATTTCAAGTGAAATGGTATGACAATTTAACAATATTCATGTACAAATTGCAAGAACTTGGTCTAATTTGTTCCAGATTAAAAGATTCCCACCATTCTGTTTTGGTTTCTAATTTGTTCATTCTGATTTTTTTGTTTGTTTGTTTGTTTGTTTTAAATAGTAATATGTGTGTCTATTCCACAAGTATACTCTAACTATTACATGCATTTCCCCACAATCTATTGTTGCCACAGTTTGCAGCTGGGATAAAGGATCCATCTATTTGTTCATCCCTGGTCAGGGTCCTGGTATGTTGGCAGGGCAGTAGAGGGTGGCTTGAACTACTCTTGTCCGTGTTTTATCTGTTTTGCAGATAAGGAGACTTCAGTTTCCAGGACTACAGAATCTTGCACTTTTCATGGACGCTTGCCCCCAAAGAGCTTATATCATAGATTTTTTTACAATTCTTAACATAATTGGTCTGTAATCCAGACTGGAACCACAAATTTGCTGCCCAAATATAAAGCAATAAATATATACATTAGCATGAAAACAGGGAAGAACCTCAGACAAAAAACTAATTGGTTGTTGAAAGATTTAACTGTGCAAGTATTCAGGCATGTGTTAGCATGGGCCCTAATGTCAGGTATGGTCTTTGAGCCAGGGTTTTTGAGCCAGGCTGTGTTTATACAGTGCCTAGTATAATAGTGTTCTTGTCCTTGACTGGGATTTCTAGGTGCTATAGTTGTACTGTTGTAAAATTAACATCATGTAAAAGATTAAGTCAGTCAGCTACTTCGGTTAGTGCTGTTATGCTAGGTACTGGCATTTCAGAAGCAATGGAAGTTATTTAGCTTTCTTGCATGCTCAGCACATAGCAATATAGGCAGGATGCCTTCCTATCTACTAAATATCTGAAAGAGTCATCGCCATGCCTCATTTGCATATCTTCTTGTGCAAGAATGCACAATTTAGACACAGCTTACATGTTTTGTTAGTCTATAAAGTGCTACCAGACCATTTGCTGTATTTTAAGTTTATCCTCCTAAACAGTTAGAGGTAGGACCATCTAATTTGAACTTCCTCTTTTCTTAACTTTAGTTGTGCCAGGACAATGGGGATGTGTGTGGCATGTGATTGTTTCTCATCAAAAAAAGGGAGGGGTGTGATAGCAGGGCCAGTTATACCCCTGAATGACAACAGCAGAACAGCAAGTGCCTTGGCCCTGGGGAGCAACTACTGGCCAGCTAGCGCAGCCCTTACCACCCCAGGCCAACCGAGGGGAGAAGCCTTGAGCCCCCAACCTCCTGCCCTGAGCCCCCTCTCACTCCACAACCCTTATTCCTGCACTCTTCACAACTCTAGCCGCCTGCCCTGAGTTTCCCACATCCCCAATCCCCTGCCCTGACTCCTGCACCCCTACTCCTTTAGTCCCCTGCCCTGAAGGACCTGAGCAACACTGGGTAACGCTTCTAGTGTGCTCTGTATCAGTGGGATTTAGAAAAAGTAACTGGCCAAAAGTTGGTCTCTGAAGGCATGCAGCTTCCATAGACTGGCTAAGTCTAACCTCTGAACTCATGCTACAAGAAGCACTCAGAAGTACCTCTTGTATCCCCCCATCCAGTCACCCAGCAGAACTGTCCTGGATGAAGAGTGCTGTCTCTCCTAGGTAGACAGGCATAATGAATAAAATGGTTTGTTATGATGTCTTCTGTAGGCTTGACCAAGGCGATATCATAATCCAGCTCGTTTAGATGAGGGTAGCGGAAATGCTCATGTTGATAAATTCGCTTCACATGGTAGATTTGCTCTGTGGATTCAGTATGATTAAGGTTATGCTTGCCCAAGAGAATTCGCCAGTTTGCTGCATCTTCTGCCTTTCCTCTAAAAAAATTAAAATAGCACAGGGTCTCATTATATTGAACCCAATACCTTTTTAATGTTCTTTTAAATGTTCTTTCCCCCCACCTGATTGTTATGTGAAATAGGAGCCACTTCCCAAATTCACATAGTTGACCAGAAGGCTGTTTACCTCAAACCTGCATGGCAGTTATATCAAAAGTTATGAGTTTAAAATTGAATTGTTTAGAAGTGCAAAATGAAAGTCTGCTGAAATAAGCGAAGGTGTATTTATTCTGAAAAGTAGGATCCTGCCACAAAAGTAGTTAAGAAATTAAAGAGGTTCTGCTGACACCACAAAAGAGCAGCTAGGCTAGTATTTAATAGCAACAAAGAGACAGCTTAACTTTGCACTGCAGGAGGAAACAATTCACGTTATTACACCAGGCCTCCACAAACTGGTAATAGTCATAGATGCTTAGGGGGCTATCTACACAATAAATACAACAATAATGAGGTTGAGAGGCTTGGTGCGCTTGTCGTAGACTTTGCACGTTGTACATGAATGTATAGTGAGGTTTTGCATCAGAGACAATACAATTTCTATCTGGCTAGGAGAAAGGAAATAATTTTATACATTTATTTAGGGTAAAATGCATTCCTCCTGAGTAAATTCGTTTTGTTACTAGGATCTTTGGCTCTGATTCAGGGAAGTATTCATTGGGACTATTCCTGTGCTTAAATATAGGCACATATATGAGTATCTTGCTGACTGAAGCCTGAGGCTATGTCTACACTACGAGTTTTCTCGGCCAAAAATATGCTAATGAGGGACTCATTTGCATATTTTCTGCCAGTCCGTTTTTGCTCTGGGGTGGTCTTGTGGAAAAAGGGTTTTTTGCACAAAAAGAAAACATCCACACTGCTTGTTTTTGTGCAAAAAGGGATCGGCAGAACATATGCAAATAAGATTGCGACTCATGCAATTGAGTCCCTCATTAGCATATTTTTTGCCGAGAAAACCCATAGGCTGTGTCTAGACTGCATCCCTTTTTCGTAAAAGGGATGCAAATTAGACATATCGCAATTGCAAATGAAGCGGAGATTTAAATCTCCCCCACTTCATTAGCATAAAAATGGCTGCCGCTTTTTTCCGGCTCGGAGCTTTGCCGGAATAAAATGCCAGTCTAGACACGGATCTTTCGGAAAATAAAGCCTTTTCCAAAAGATCCGCGTCTAGACTGGTGCTTTTTTCCGGCAAAGTTCCGAGCCGGAAAAAAGCGGCAGCCATTTTTATGCTAATGAAGTGAGAGAGATTTAAATCCCCGCTTCATTTGCAATTGCGATATGTCTAATTTGCATCCCTTTTACGAAAAAGGGATGCAGTCTAGACACAGCCCCCTAGTGTAAACGTAGCCTAAATGAGGATTAGGAGGAAACAGAATTAATCCCCTCACTGTTCTACCTATGGGCAGGGTATAGGACATGTAGCTTTACATGAGGTTTCTAACTACTGAATTTGTCAAGTTTTGCCACTGTACAACATACAGGGCATGATGGGGTTTAGACAGGGTTTTTGTAATAGGGTGAATTTCAATCTTATACCACATTACACGCTGGCATGAAGACTGTCCAGATATTTTCAGAAAGTGTGTTGTTTTCTTAGACTGTAACCTGGAATGTCTTATAGTTGACCAAGATCAATTGCATTACTGTCTGTTGTTATTGGTTGTAATATCTTTGACATTGTTTACCCACATGGTTTCTTAATACAATATAAACTAAAAATTCTAGTTATTTTAAAAGGGGAGTTGCAAAATGTGACATGTTCACAGATAATCATCACACATGATATACAAAAAGGAATACTAACTACAAAGAAAGTTTACCAAGTATAGAAAATAACTGCTTTCTGTATCATATAAAAAATAGTGGTATTTTGTTTGTTCAAAAACTAGTGTGAAATATTGATCACAGAAAGCAAAACATTTTAAGAACTGGGTAAACTCACTTTTGCTCGATTTTGCTTCTTCCTGAGATGATATCCTATCTCTCAATCGTAGTACAAAACTGGAAGTTCTTTTGACCTCATTTACATGCTCTTTTTCAACATATTTTCCTAAGTACAGTAATACCTCTGGGTTGTCATCTTTTGAATTTTGATGGATTTTTCTTTTGCTATTAGCATCCTAATTTTTAGGTTACGTTCCCTAGTTTAAACCCCATCCGTTTTCTTTGGTCAGTGTGACAAGGCGAGGGAACCCCGCACAGCCTGCAACAGGACCCTAAAGGATGGCGGCGGCCGGATGGCTCTTCCTACGGCGACAGCAGAAGCGGAGGCAGCCAAAACGCAATGGGAGGATGAAGGTGCTCCTGCGGCTGATGCAGGCATAGCGGACGCTTGTGCGAACGCCGAGGAGGACGAGCCGTGGAGCGCCAAGGCTAGGACGCGAGGATCCGGCTCAAGGGATGCTAGCGCATGTGCCTCGGGAGGGAACCCAGGGAACGCCACCTACAAAGGGGGGAGGGCCAACCTGGTTAGGTGGAGAGACAGGTGAGGAGTCGCCGGGCCAAAGGTGGCGGGAGGCCTGAGGAGAGACCTTGGGAGGGAGGGGAGGAGGTGGCCCAGGGTGGGCGGAAGGAGTCTCGCTTGCGGGCTGACGATTGAAACAGGTAGCCCCATCAGCCAGATGGGGGAGAGGACACCCCCTACCCTAGGGCCCTGGGCTGGGACCTGGAGAGAGGGTGGACTAGGCACCCGTCACACCCCTCTCGGGGTAATATACCACCAGGAATCCAAGGCGGCCCCACGGCTGAGGCCATATTGTGAGTTCGTGGGTAGAAAAAACAAAGGGGACCAGACATGAGGGAACCCATTCACAGTCCGTGTCTATCACTCTTTCTGATGTGTCTCTTCATGGTGTCTCTGAGTCACAATGGTTGAAGTGCAGAGCCCATCTAATTCTGCACTTATTTCTCCTTTTAGTGGTCATGAGTTTACAAAAATATATTCCATAACTTCCAAGAATTCAAGCAAAAACTGCAAATGCAAAACTTACTTCTGGAAGCAGTGAGCAGCAGTAAGAACCCAGCTTTTGTGAATAAGAGTCCCTCCACAAACATGAATAAATTTGCTATTTGTTTTAGTCCAAACCTAGGAAGAGCAATAAAGTTAGAGAACAATAAAAAAATGTACATCAGAGGGATATTTCATTCTTGGGCATGTAATGGATGAATTAATGCTGATGCAACAGTGCCCTCTACTGAACAATGTGTTTTATTAGCAGTTCACTTACCCCAGCATTCTTTTTTCTGTGTAAATTGATGCAAAGGTAGAATTGTTAAGAAAAAAGAGTCAGCTAATGTCATTGTGGAATGAAAGATGGGGTGTTGAAAACAACTGTTTAATAATAAGCAGCAGCAATTATACCATTGACATCAATAGGAGAAGCATTTGGCACAATAGAGATACAGATTACATTAACTTGCTTGGTTGCACACACATGCACTCACACTCTTAATAACTGCATTATGTCAATACAAATATTGCACTGACAAAGGACAGCCTGGTTTATTGATTTGTCTAAAGGTCATTGTTACCTGTAATGAGACTTGCCAAGGCCAAGAATGTGGCCTTACTTCATTGCCCAATATAATCCTCTCCACAGTATTTGGGTGAAAATATGGAACCCCACAGTCTGTTGGCCAATCTAAAATACACAGATAAATAAATAAAGTCATTAAGATCATGTTCTAACAGTGGTTGGCTGATTCCAGAATGATGGCGCATCCAACCCAAAAACTCAGAGAATTTAGAAAAATGACGTAATTAACAATCAATTGCACTGTATTCATCAGTCTTTTATTCATATTCTTTTTTGTACCATTATGCATGCAAGTATAGGGACATTTAAAAAGTTAGTGGATTTTAAAACTCCAAATAGATCAATAGATGAGTCTATTTTGTGAGCTTATCACACCTACACCTGCTGTTTTCAAAGGGTCTATCACTAGTTTGCTTTTGAGCCACAATTTCTTTAGCTTCTCAATTTACAGATTACTGTTTCTCTGAAACGTGTGATCACTTTTTGTTTTGTTGATTTGGAGATATCTTTTTGTGAGAAGATTTCATATATTTTATTGGTTTTGTATTACCTACAAGTAACTGGACATATTCTTTTCAGTTTACACTCAGCTACCTCAAACTATATCTTTCAAAAACTTGGATGGATGCACTCAGCCCTAGAAACAAATGCTCCTGACAGGTTCGAAGAAATGTGAATTAAAGGTAAGAAATTGGGTTTTTAAAAATAGTCCACCCTTCATCAGGAACCTGATTGTGCAATTTCTAGTCACACAATTGCCAGGTGTCAATAACACCATTGGAGTCTCCAAGACTTCCCTTTTAAAATTAGGCTTTTCAATATTAACAGCAATGGCAACTTCTGACCCAGGAACAGAAAAAACGACTTATTTGGACAATTGGGGGAGTTGCTGACAATATGACCAAAGAAAGAAATCCCAATGGAACCCAAACAGCTCCTTCTAATTGGGGTCCCAAATTAAGGGCACTATAAAGCAAGGAAGGATTGACCTTATCAAACAAGTTTAATGTGCATAAGATCTGCTGAACTTAAAATTCATTGGCTAATGGCATTAGCTTGTTTAATCGTTTTTTTTCAAAAACAGAGTATGTGGTGTCAACTTACCTATATTCAGGAATTTGGGATGACGTGCATTCTGAGGTGAAGATGCTTGTGCTAAGGAAAGCACTAGCCGCAGCATAAGCAACCCGTCTACAGTCATTGCCAAAAACTTGACCAGACAAGAAAAGAAGAGAGACTGAATTTTTGTACTGCAGCACCAGTGTCGTTACTGAACATGTCACTGAAGGGACGGGACCATAAACACCTCTGCTTGTTGTTTCTTTCGTGATAAATACAGTAAAACAATGCAGGGCAGATCAAAACACTAAGGCCTGGATGGTTCTGCCTGTGCTTAGCATTCTTATTATGACTAGCTATGAGAGGGTGGTTCTCATCAGCACTTTTACAATGGAGGGCAAAACCAAAATGGGCATTTCTGCAAGGCACTGTTGCATGTTTAGGGAATTTTGTCCCAACATCCACTTTATGATTAATGACTTATAAACCCAAATAAAGGAAGCCATTGGATTTTTATGACTTGATAAAACTGATGGGCAGATTCACCATTTTAGCACTAGGTGGGGCTAGGGAACATATTTTTTGTGAAGTAGCACAAACACACTTTAATTCATTGAAAGCTCTTGACCCAGATTCATTAAATTACTCTACCTTTAACCACATAGGGGACAGAAACTCTTCTTATGAGGCTGAACAGCTTGCAACGCCATGTGATTAATTATTGCTGTGGTTGCCTTTTTTGCCAGTACGTAAACAGCATGTGGTTGGAAGAGTGTTATGATTTGTTGGCATCATTTCCTCATTTGTGTTTATTCCCTTCCTTTTTAAATTTCCTTGAAAGGTTATTTGAGCAATGTGTTCTGTAATACATGGCAGGCTGATAATAAGATAGATGACATCTGTTTAGCTCACATATTATTTGGGATTAATGCTTCTAAAGACTTACAGACTGCAGCTTAGTACTCTGCTATCTGCATGCACTTACCCTTCTGCATGTAATGACTGTAAGCCGAAAACCCAGTCCAGCATTTTCAGAGCAACCGACCCTTTGAACAACTACAGCAAAGCCTGTGAGTGTATTTTGTTATCTGATACAGTCAAGAGTTAAGTGTCTGAAGAGATGGGACATCCAGCACTTTCCCCGGGGAGGCTCTTCTACAATCTAATAGCTGCAGCTCCCTCCATAAGAAAGCTTTTTCTGATATTCAGCCTACATTTTTCTGTTCTTAATTAAATCCCATTATTCTTTCAGGCTTTATTTTCCTAACAGGGGCTTCAGTTCTGCAAGCCCATATCAGCCCTGAAAGGGGGTGTGATGGGGTGAATGCCCCACATAGGAATGAAAAGGGTTAAAACAGCCCTGGGAAAGGGCTGATCCTGGGACCCAATCAGGCGAGGGCGTGAGGCAGACAGCCAATCTGGGCTGGGTTAGGCCCTCTGAAAAAGGACTGCAGCACCACAGGCAGGTAGTGACTCCAGCTTTGCGGAGGGAAGGACTGGCTGACTACTAGAGGCCAGATGTACTTTGGACAGAGCAGTACTCGGGAAGGTCTTGGAGAACTAGAGGAGCTGTGGCCTGGCCAACCCCCAGGCTAAGGGCCTGATACAGGGGTCTGAGAAGGTACTAGGGAGGCACAGGGACAACTGAGAGGAGAAACAGGTAGCAAGTTCAAGCCTCCTTGACAATGATGAGAGTGGCCAAGTCTTACTGTTTGCCCCTGAGGGAAGAGGCTAGATCAAGCAAGGGCAGTAAGCAGCCTGCAGGCCAGATGCAATTTGCCTGGGTTATGACACAGAGGGCCACCATGCCTGCAGGTAAATATAGCATCCAATGGGCCCCCCAAGGGCTAACTCTGGTAAATTGTATCTGGCCCCCGGGCTGCTTACTGCCCACCTCTGGGGTAGCTGAAAGATTGCTGTAGGTCGCGCAGGCAAGGCAGACTTAAGAGTAATCGGGCTTCCTGGAGGGGAGGAACCCAGATGCATGCACTGCCCAGTGGGCAGTGGCCCAAGGGAGGGGTGTTGTGGTCCGGGAGGGATGTAGGTTCTGAAAAAGCGTGGAGATTGACAGGAAGCTGGTAACAGTGGGTGAGACACCACCAGGAGAGGGCACTCGGACCCAGCTAATTCCCAGACTGACCCACTAGAGGTGCTATGGCAGTGAGTTGGACCCTTTCCAGGGGGTGACAGGAAGAGTAAGCGAGCATTCAGTAAAGGTATGTCTACACTGAAGTGCTATTTTGAATTAACTTAATTCGAAATAGTTAATTCGAATTAAGCTAATTCGAAATAACATCTATACACAAAAACTATTTCAAAATAGCGTTTTGCTATTTCGAAATAGCGCATCCACAGTGAGTGGACCCTGAACCAAAGTTAAGGCTGGCCGGAACCAGTGCTGGCAGGGCATCAGGTTAGGACTTAGCGTGTGGGGCTGCTGCTGGAGGCTAACTGAGCTCCATGCTGAAAGGGACCCTACCCCCACCCCAGACAAACAGTTCTCAGGGTTCCCCGCTTGCTTGTCTACCTCGATGAGGGACAGCAAAGCAGTCCTGTCTTGAAGTGCCCTGACTGCCCACACTTGGGACACCACAGCACTCGGCCACATGGAGCCAGAGCTGCCCCTGGGCATGCCGGTGCATCTCGTGGGGTCGTTACCATCAGCCCGACTGCACTTGCTGCAGGCTGCCATCTGGGGGGTTCATCGGGGGGTTCATCAGGGTGCTGTCAGGATCCAGGAGGCTCTGAGGGAAAGTGTCCACCCCGAGGAGCCCTCAGAGCCTCCCCGGTCCTCCCCACTGTGGGCTTGTGCCCCATTCCTCCTTCACATCCTTCCACTTCCCTCTCCCTAGCCCCCTTCCTGATGTGAAATAAAAGACACGTATGTTCAAAAATAGAAACTGGGTTTATTGAACAAAACTGGATGAGGGGGGATGAACCTTTGGGGAGACTGGGAAAAGGAGGTGGGAGAGGGGAGGGGGAAACCTGGGAGGAGGGAGCTGGAAGGGGGAAGCAAGGGGAAGAAGGGGGAGGGAAAGCTCAGGGTTGGAGGTCTCACCGGACCAACCTGACTTTCATGCAAACCTGCTCCTGGGTTCGCATGTGGCCTTTGGTCTAGTGCGGAGATCATGGAAGTTGGGGGCATCCCCACCAAACCTGAATAAGGTCCATGATCTCCACCCTGGATCAGGAAGGTGCCCGCCTTCTCCAGCCCCTGTCAGGCTCCTGGGGAGTGGTGGAGGGCTGGCTGCCAGTGGCTTGCTGGCTTATGTTTTGGGGCCCTGGATCAGGGGCCCCGGTGGCCACTGCTGGCTCTGGGCTGGCAGGCTTGGAGCTGGCACAGGCACTGTGGCCAGGGTCTACCCCTTTAATGGCTCCGGGGCTGGAGGAGAGGAGAGTAAGTTTTCCTGGTAGTATCCAAAGTGGCCACCAGGGGTTCCTGGGAAGGGCTGGCGGCCCCCTATTTCGAATTAAGTGTCTACACAGCATTTACTTCGAAATAGCTATTTCGAATTTGGCATTACTCCTCGTAGAATGATGTTTACCAAATTCGAATTAAGGGCTCTGCTATTTCGAATTAAATTCGAAATAGCCGTTAACATGTATAGACGCTATTAAAGTTAATTCAAAATAATGGCTGTTATTTCTAATTAACTTTGTAGTGTAGACATAATGGATTTAAAGGTGACTATTCGCTTACAAAATAATTTCAGGAATCAGCTAGAGACTGAGTCTGCGGAACTGGCCTTCATATGCAACTTTGACACTATCTCCCATGGCCTGAACAAAGATCTGAACTGGATGGGCCAGTATATTCGACACCCAAATGACATCAAAAGCTAAGTATCAGGCTCCTACAGCCCAGTCTCATTTAGCACAGACACTCTAACTGACACTTTTTCCCCCATCCCTTTCCCCTCTTTTTCTGCTTTATATTTGAACCTCTGTGCCTCTTGCTCCACATTTCTCATCTGAGGAAGTGGATTGTGCCCACAAAAGCTCATGATACCATCTCTATATATTTTTGGTTAGTCTCTAAAGTGTTACAAGAGCATTGTTATTTTTTAAGTTTTTTCACTTATATAGTAGTCCCCAATGGCAGCTGCCATCGCTCCAAGTCAGGAGGCAGTGGTGTTAAGAAGAACATTCACTTCATCTTTCCAAATGAGAAAAAACATAGATCTTGTTCATCCACAAATTAACAATCTAGTCCATCCACAAACTTGCCATGCAAAACGAATACACATTGTGTTACCTCTTTGCCCCATTATAGAGCTAGCCTATGTAGAACGTCCAATTCAACACGGGGGCTAGTCAGGGCTATTCATTTTCATTGTCTGTAGTGACATGGGGATGTGTGGTAGTTACAGGCACATTGAAAAAACAAGGGCTCTGCCCAGAGGAGCTTACAATCACTGATTTCTTCTCCTCAAATGGCTAAATGGATATAGTAACATGAACTGTTAAGAGGGAAGCTTTGAAAAGATGTGGGCCAGATTAGGGATGTAAGTGACTAGTTGACTACCCGATAAACCTAGGTTTATTGGGTAGTCTAGTCACTCCCCCGCAGCAAGGGGGAGCAGGAGCCGGTGCTAGAGGGAAGCTGGCTTAAACGCCAATTCCCCCAGCACCATCTCCATGGGGAGGTAGGCACAGGAGGCAGAGGCGCAGTGAGAGAAATGGTGCAAGTGGGGACTCAAGCAGTCCCCACTTGCACCAGGTCCAACTGGTGCGCCTCTGCCTTTTAAATGTAGTGAGAGGCCCCCAGCTTAAAAGGCTGAGGCACAGCATTCAGGACCACCTCCCCCTCATGTCCCTGTGGAACTCTTCTTGCATTTAAAAGACAGAGGCACTGCCGGGATAGGAAGTGCCCCCCATCGACTAATTGAGTAGTCAATGGAAAATCCATCCACTACTCAATTAGTTGATTAGTTGAAATTTAACATCCCTAGGCCAGATACTGGTTTTTGATTGAGCCCTTCATTTTACTGAATAAAGTGAAAAATGTAATTTATATACCCCATAATCTATGTCTTCCTACCCGAGAAAGCAAGACATACATGATAGGTTTTTTAAAGAATTCTGTGTAGTTATTTAGCCCACACTATAAGGTTTTCCTGAAAGGACTTATTTCCATTGAATAACCCATTCTTCTCCACCCCTACCACTACCTTTTTTCCAATTAACAGTACTTCTTAATACTAATATGGCATTTTTCATTTTCAAAGAACGTTGATTAATGACCTCAACGTGACTGCAAGGAACAGTCATGAATAGGCACTGACTCCATGGGTGCTCTGGGGCTGGAGCATCTGTGGAAAAATTATAGTGGGGGCTCAGAACCACCGGCAGACCCCTCATCAGTGTTCCCTATAATTTTTCCCATCTATGTGCAGAATAACTTTTGGTATGTGCACCAAGGTATATGTGGATGTGCACCATCAATAAAAATACAAGCTGCTGGCTGCTGTCAGCTGTTGGGTGCTCTGCTAATCAGAGGAGCAACATTTGACTCTTTCCTAGGTGACTGCACAAGCACTCAGCTTCTAGGGAACACTGCCATCAACTTCTCTCCCTTCCCCAGTGCCTCCCATCAGCTCGTGGCCTTCCCAATCAGCTGGTTCCCTCTCCCTCCCACAATGGATCTGCTATCTGGCCACATGCAAAAGGCGCTGGGAGGCAGGGGGAAGAGCGGGGATGGGTTGTGCTCCGGAGAGGGGAGAGGAAGACGCAGCGTGGGGATGGGAATCTGAGAGAAGGAATGGAGTGGTGGCAGTGCACGGGCAGAGTGAGGGTGGAGCATCCCTCAGGCAACTCATAAAGATGGTGCCTTTGCCAACGATCTCCTTCGCGGTTGTGAAAACTCAAGAGAGAATTGTCTTGCTTAAGTCACAGAGAACATCAGGGTCAGTTCCAAGATGAGTGCTAAAGAATTTCTGTCTCCTAATCCTGTGGTCAGAGCATAACACAAGGCCCATCCTCCTCCAAACTACATGACTTTGTTCATGTTTTTCCTACAAAGAACTACATGACTTTGTTCTAATTTTAACAAGGAACAACCCCCCTCCCACTAAGGACCCTTTCTGGACATATCACTATTTCCTCAGATGTACAAAAAACTGAATAATTGTAATGGGTAATACCTTTTGTACACATGGGCCTGCCACCACAGACGTGATCATTTATGGCTTCAAATCCTAAGGGGGGCAGGGAGAAATGCTTCCCCAACCACCTATAGCTGTGAACAACCAGCTAGTTGCCTTATGGTGAGTAGGGATGCTTTTCCTCTGAAATATCAGCCATAAGCCACACTGGGAGACAGACTGCCAGTTTGCATTCTTTCACGTGAAGCCAAGTGGAGCATTAGGTGTGAAAATTCTCACCTTGAAGTCCTGGAAGTTACACATGCATATCCTGGTGTGCCCTGCTCAGAGTATATGTTTTCTAACCCAAGGACCATATTAAAAAAAGATCAACAGGCATTTTTTATTTTTATGATTTTAGTAAGTGCTGGTGTAATTTGTTGTATCTCCAAAAAAAAGGCAAAAAACACTGGAGTGTGGTTAGTGCTCATGAAAGTTTGAAGATCAAAATCAATAACAGGTAAAACAGATAATTATTTTACAAGTTTCTTCACTGTCCAGCCCAATGCCTCTTTAATACTGATGCTGAGGGGCCACTTTCAATAGCTCAGAGAGGGGCTAACTCAGTTCTTGGCCTCTTCTCCAAGTTTGGAAACAGCAGATTTTATTATATTGACACTTGTTTATTGGTAACTAAGATAACACCTCACACAAGCTACTAATAAACATCTACATCAGGTATTACCTCTTCTCAGTTATCACTGATTTGGGCTAGATTTGAACCAGACCTAGAAAGGAACAGCTTCGTAACTTAACACTTTAAGCAGGCCATGAGCCATCCAGATTCCATGTGTTCAGATACTAGCTGGACCTTCTAGGGCTATGATACTATTCTCTAAAATATATTACAATTACTTTGGGACTAGGAGCTATCTTGATCATTCCAACATGCCCGTCTTCGCAGAATCTAGATAGGCTCAACACCAAGGGTGTGTCTAGACTACATGGCTCCATCAACGGAGCCATGTAGATAAGCTTACTAGACATAGCAAAATGAAGTGGCGATTTAAATAATCGCACTTCATTTACATCAAAATGGCCGCCGCGCTGTGCCGACGATCAGCTGATCCGGCACAGCGGGGCAGTCTAGACACGCCGCGGTCGACAAAGGCTTCCCTTGTTGACCACGGCACGTCTAGACTGCCCCGGTGTGCCGTATCAGCTGATCGTCGGCACAGCGCAGAGGCCATTTTGATGTAAATGAAGCGCAATTATTTAAATCACCACTTCATTTTGCTATGTCTAGTAAACTCATCTACATGGCTCTGTTGACGGAGCCATGTAGTCTAGACACGCCCCAATTGTTATCCAGAGCAGCATGTTCTGGCAAATCTGTGTTCCAATTTTCTTTCAAAAGCTATTAGTTAAACTTTAAATGCAGACAAGCATGAATATATGGCATTCCATGTAATCAGAACTCAGAAGACATTCTGTCGCTGATAAATCTAACCCCAGTTCCATGAACTTTGACAACATTAATTTTGAACAGTGGTCAAAAAGAGAAAAGGTTAAATTACATGTAACCTGACAGGCATTTTGATTCAAAATGCAAATAGTAACTTTCTAAAGGCCACATCCAAAGGGAATCATAAATTTTCTGCTATGATGCCCTTAAAAAAGAGGCAGTTTATATATTTCATCCACATAGTTAATATTCAGATAACTATTTTAGTTTTTCTAAATCCCTATTAAAATCCATTTTTTTAAGTCCTTTCCAAAAGCAAAGGAAATCCACAAATCTATGTGCTATATTTGTTATCAAGCCACAGTGACTCAGTTAGAAGCTTAAAGACCTGAAATGGCCCAAATAGGGGAGCATCTGTTTTGGGTTTTTTTTTTCATTAGCGAGACATTGATCTGATTGCCTAACTGTCCTTCCTCTTCATTTGCTGATTATTTTTCTTCTATAGTGATAGTCAGATGTTGGTATTATAGTGGCAAATCTGTGCCTGTACACCACTATAGGTTTACTCACTGAACAGCTTTATGTAACCTAGTAGCTGTAGTACTAGTTTCTAGACTGTATAGAAAACTACCATTGTAATAAGACATTGTGACTACAGTGTAATTACATGCCTGCTTGTAATTTCCTTCTAGTCAGTACCAATACTATTTTAGGACTTATTACAATTATTTTGAAAAAAAGTGCAGTGATAAGATCATCCCATTTCAGTCCCGGTGTGTGTGTGTGTGTGCGTGCTTATACACATTCACATTTTGGGAAGGGGGATCCTACGTTCACATCACAAATCAATCTGCTGGAAATTTTATAGTTGAAGTTGTGTTACATTAAAGGCAATGAGCAGCAACCTTGCTGGAACATGTTTCACTCCAGTCAAATGAGAACATGAGGTTGGTGGAAGACAAGTTGCTCAGGATGATCCCAGCCCGTAGTGTCCTGTAAAGATGCAAATGGGCATCACCTTGACTATACATTTATCACACCTTCAATTAAAAAAAACCTATCACAATTCAGTGTTCCGAAAATCACTAAAAATACTTTTAATGTCAGGAAACCAGACTGCCCTCTGCTCTGTAATATAGACACAGTATGACAGATTATCCTGGGGTACATTTTTTTGTGTCACGTGTTTGTAAGAAACAGTTATCCAGGATAAAATTCACAGTACATGAGTCATTCATGATTCATTAGGTATCTTTGGTAATATTGTACATTTATGTACACTGCAAGTACCAATTCCTTTGGATACTTAGTGTAATTCATTATATCTATATTGACTAACTTAAGTAATGTTGTAATAGTATCTTCTGTCTGTACATTTTTTGTGACATATATGCTGTATAGAATGAAGTCAGACTGGCAAAACCAAAGTTATTCTGCACATTTATATTACAGATCACTCCTACTCATTAACTAAATAGCAATTACAGTGCAATTAATATTATGCCCTTTATATTTGACAAAAGTGGTATTTGTGGCTCTATAATGTCTAAATGTTATAGCTTTTAAAAATAGCATACTATTTCCAAAACAGTTTCAGTGTAATAGGATTTTCACTAAAGAATGTAAGCTGTATTTTTAAAAAGTTCTCCTAACTATAAATTATTAAAGTACAGAGGAGTACAATGACATGGCCTTAAAAGGTCTGTCTTTTAGAAAAAAAAAGTCTACCATTGTTTGTAAGGTTATTCACAGGTATTACACAGACAGATGAGGAGTCACAGATATACAGCCCTCCTGCTTTCTCAGGCAATAGGTCTCCTTTTAGTTTCTTGTTGAGTTCTATTTTGTCAATTCACAGCTTCCCACCCTAGTTTAAAGTGACTGGATTGTCCACAATAGCTGTGTTAAGTCTTAAGATGCAATATTTATTTACAAGACAGTTGAAATGTTGCAGTCATGTAACTATGTTCACTCCAATGCAGTATTAGAACGGGCACAGCAGCTTGGGTATCTCAGAGAGTGCATCACTGTTCTAAATGGCCTTTTCTTTGTCTCTTTAGCTGGAGGCGGCTCCTCAGTACTTTTCCTAGACAGCTCTATAGGCTCTGTCTGGAACTGTTCTATTTGAATTTCAAGATGTTTTTGAATGGCCAATCCAAGAACTTCTGGGTCCACAGCTGCCCCATATACTTCCCATGTCATCCCTTCATCATCCCATCTCACTTCACGTACCGGAGACTTTGGGGCCTCTTGGCCATGTTCTAAATTAACCTCTGGGAACACATGAGGGTGACCTTCAGCTGCTACAGATGGGCTTGTGGCCACAGACTTACATTCCATTACTGAAATGGTTTGTACTTCTGCATCTTTACACTCCAGGGGAGATTTCAGTCCTTTGGTTAAGTCATTCATAGAGGTCATAGTCCAGGTGTCTTTAGTCTTCATTATCATGTCTGCACATTGCTGATTCTGCGACGTGTAAGCCGCCTTCATTTCCTGCTGAGCTCTGATCTGTTGAACACAGTGCTGAGCGTGTGACAGGTTCTCCCCAGAAACGCTACAGCATTTCAGGATTTGCTTTGCATCCAGGCCTGATTCACTAAAAGAGGACACCAGTTTAGGAAAGGGATCTGAAGCAGGCAAGGACTGGCAATATCCAGGAGTTCCCTGTTCTCTTCCTGATTCACTAAGTGAACATACCAACCTTGGAACAAGTTGAAGAGAGGGTATTGGCAAAGAATGGCAATAGGCAGGAACAGTGCCATCTGTCTTCATAAGAGAGTCCTTACCATATGGTAAGGCAATGCTGTTGTGAATTGTCATAGCCGTGGGAGAGTATATACTGCTTGCTACATTATTATAAATCATGCCACCTGGGTTAAGCCCCATTGACTGACTGCATATTGTCCTGTTTGGGAAACTACTTCCAGGCATGTGTGGTCCCAGCCCGGCCGTATGAAATGTTCCGGGATCTGTATATATGGTAGTGTTGTGTGTGATACCACCGCTGTCGAAGCTGTTTGTGGGCACTTTTTGGTCTCTATATGCAGTGGGAATCTGAGCCACCTGGTTTGGATAGGTAGGAGTGTTTTCATATGTTCCCGAGCCATGTCTCTGTGTTTGGAAAGATATGTTCTGCATGGTTGTAGCATAACTCGTAGAAGAACTTACACTGGAGTGGGTGGCACTAGTTTCCATGTGCGTGACCAAACTCTGCTGCTTGCAGCTGCATGTTAGGTCAGAATGGCTTCTTTGAAATGCAGCCTCCAGTCTTTCCGTCTGATTCCCACTCTGCTGGTATGTGTCACAGACTGACAGAATGTTCTCAGCGGTGCTGCTCTTGACATGCATCCTGGTGTTCTTTCCTTCCAGGGATACTGGAATGTGACCAACTGTCAGGAAGCAGTTTGTAGTCTTGGCTCTGCTCTGTACACTATCACCCAGGGACTGATCACTCCTGCTTTGGATAGCCAGGGAACTTTCCACCATTCCCGACTGTGTGGAAGACCATTCAGAACTAGGGGTACTGCCAACATTGTTCTTGCTCACCTGTGCTTGGCAGACTGTACTACTGAGGCTCTTCTTGAGATCTTGTTTGTTGCTCTGTCTTTCATCAGAACTCCCTTGCCCAGTGCCTGCCAGACTTGAGGAGCTCTTAGATAGAGCGTGGCTGCTTAGACTCAGAGGACGGGGGCAAACAGAATTTAATGTTGCCTGAAGGGAATGGGTTTGGACCCGGTGGCTGTTGGCCGCCATGGCAAATAAGAGACCTGCAATAAGGAAAAAAACTTTAAAAAACAATTCAAGAAGTAATATGTAATTAGCAACACTCAAGGTCAGGAAATATTCACTATCCCTATGGATCCATTGCTTAGGCTTCCCTTGCTTTTTATAGTTAAGAGCATATGCCTCCAGAGACCAAGGTACAACATCCTTCTTTAGTCTCAAGTGGATCCACTTGTTTTTATCATTCAGATTGTTATACAAAGGATTTTTCCCCAAATCTGGGTTTGCACCTCAGTAATGTTGAGTCTCTCCTCAGTTTACTAAAGCACTTATTACAGAGTCCCGAGACAGGCATTGTGATCACCCACAACTTGGTTGTCGGGAAGGCACGTTTTTAAACAAAGATAACTTTTCTCCTGAGTGTTCATTAGGAACCTAAGTTGTTAAACATGTGGTAAGACAAACAAACACAAAAAGTGTTTTCAGCAGTCTGACTAAAAATCCTCTCTCCTCTCAGCTCTTCAGCTTTTGATGCCATATTTTTCACAAATTATCTGGTCTTCAAGCATAAATGGGATTTAAGTTTCTAAAGTGAAAAAAAAAATCTTTCCCTCTCCAAACAAGCACAAAATTGTTTCAAGCCTTATTTATGTATGGTTTACAAAAGGCAAAAGAGGACACTAGTCAGGGGACATTCCTACCCTGCTGCACACATACTAACACACATTGTATATGTGTACACATTTACCTCTTTCCTGGCAGTTACCTTAAGATACTCACCCCTCTCCCCCAAGCACAACAATTCAGATTTATTGTGGGATTTTTCCTGCTGCCTGTCCTATCTCAGGAAGACAGTCCAGGCCATTTATACTTCAGTTATAGGTTCCGCCAGATCTGTTTGCCAGGGTGAATTAGTAGAGAAGCCCTGCATCTTGGGACAGGGTTCTCATCACAAGTTGTTTCCTTTTGCAAGTTGCCTTAGGAACCCAGGAGTTCATATTCATTGTTGAGACTAATACCCAACAGCAAGGTAAAAAACCTTGGAACTCATTTTCAAATGAACTTACAACTCTTCCATCTTTCACAAGAGAACTAGCCAACTTCTGTTAAACACAAGAGTGGGCAATAAAACAGCGGCAGTTAGCCCCTATTGGGTTAACCTCTGCAGGTATGGGCGATCGCAGCTCCCATTGGCCAGTAGCAGTGATCCGTGGCCAATAGGAGCTATGATCCCCTGTGCTTGCAGAGGCACAGGTAAATACAATGGGGTGAGGGCCCGCCAGGGGCTAACCCTGGCAGACTAGATCCGGCCTGCAGGCTGGTATTTGCCTGCTCCTGGTTAAGAACATACTTCTTCTACTGGCTGGTATGGAATTCTTTGCCCCTATTGCCCCTTACAACTGTTTTGATTTATGTTAATATTTCCTCATTTAAAATATACTGTAACAGTAACTGTCTTGTTTTTAACCAGATTTAACAGATCCCTAGGTAGCTTCTTCCAGTGGTTTTCTTCAATGCCACTTATTCTATTCTCATTCTGTTACAATATCTTGCACTGACTATTTGGCCTTTTCACATTCCCTCCTCTCACTTTGATGTATAATTGAAGTGAAATTATTTGAAGAGCTTTCTGCAACAACACAATGTATTCAAACGAACACAAGCCATTTTCTTTTTTTAATCTTCTACCCAACAGTCAGTTAAACCAATCTGTAGCATTTAATTTATTAGCATGAAATTAGGTGGCCAACTCAAATAATTTCAAGTATTTTTGTATAGAAGGACAGATGAAAATATTCCTAAATCTCATCCCTCAGGGCTTCACATGATTGTCAGTAGAGTTTCAGAAGGAAATATTTTCCTTCACCCAATGTTGTTAGTTTCCCCGTTATCCTCTGAAGCATGAGAGAGGGCCATGGCAGGCGATGGGAGACTGAAAAGGGGCGGAGGAGGGTGGTGGTGGCTAGAACTTTGAGGTGGGGCTGAGAATTCTCCTCCTTAGATGTTTGGCTGATGTGTCTGTCTCGTGCTGGAGTTGTACTGATGGCCTTTTTGGGGGGTCCAGAAGGAACTTTGCCTCAGTTCAGATTGGCAGGAACCTCAAGAGGGTTTGGTCTCTCTCTGGGTGTGTCTAGACTACAGGGTTTTTTCGAAAAAAACTTTCTCTGTATCTAGACTGCTGCCGCATTCTTTTGAAAGTAAATCGAAAGAATGTGGCAGTTTTTCGACTGCTGAAAATCTCATTTTACGAGGAAGAATGCCTTTTTTCGAAAGTGCTCTTTTGAAAAAAGGAGCTATGTAATGCAAACTGTGCTTTTTCAAAAGAAAGTATCCGACGCTCTTTTTTGAAAGAGGCTTGCAGTCTAGACGTAGCCTCAGTAGCATGGGTGCAGCTCACTAAACCAACTGCTTGCCATTGCAGGGGCCTCTCAGGTTTCATGCACCTTGGTTTCTCCTATTCTCTATTGTAACACACAATTGTTTAGTCTCCTGAGGGCTATAATACTGAGTCTAATCCAGGCTTTTGGGCTCAATTGGGTAACTGGGTGGGAATTAGAGTCCTGTGATGTCAAAGACGTTGGACTAGCTCAGGGGTCGGCAGCCTTTTAAACCAAAGAGACAAACTACATCAAAATGCAGAACAAGTGGTCAACAAAGAGCAAGTATAAGAAAGTCCATTTGCACAACTGAAAATATACAACTTAATATTATTGATAATTGACATGGTGATTAATAATCACATAAATGAAACCTTGCACTCACAGACTTTATCTAATGGGACTTCTACTGCTGGGGGTGCAGGAGTCAGGTTTGGGGTTATGAGGGGCTCAGGGCAAGGGGTTGGGGTGTATGGGCAGTGCAAGAGGCAGGGCAGGGCGGTGGGGGTAGGAAGTTGAGTGGGTGGGGGGAGCTGGGGCTGGATTAGATGATCTGGCAGTTGCTTCTGGCCTTAACCTTCAAGAGTATGTAAGTCCCAGTGTTTTTAAAACCTTTTAAGCAAATGCGCACTGCAGATTCCAGCTTTGCACAATGAAAGCATTCACAAATACACCTGATTCATACCATTGGGACATGTTTCAAAGAAGAATTTTAATTCTTGGGACAAGAAAGCTAGATGGAACTGACAAGTTCATTACCCACGAACAAAAGTGCACTGTAACTATATCAAAGTGCTCTGCTTGTCTCTCCAGGAAATTGCCCTGAACAGAACACTGTTCCCGCTGTCCAGGATTGGGAGACCTGCCTGTTGCTTACCTTCTACTCAGTCACCCTCTTCTCTCACCCCCAGTAGTGAGTTTTTCAGAAAAAAAAACTCAGACACCAGATTGCAGCCAGGGCTGCTATATGCATGTATGGTAGTGAGGGGAGGAGGGAAGGGCTGCAGGCATCATGAACCCCTGAAGACCTGCCTCTACCTAGGCTCAGGTACCTGCCTCTACCTAGCCCCAGTGCTGTCGCCTTCACCTTCCTGCTCTGTTCTCAACGACTGATCTGCTACAAAAGCAACATGTGATAGGAACTGAAGAGCACAGTCAGAAGGGAATGACGTACAACGACCCCTTGCTGCAGCATGAATAACCAAGGCTGTACAACACCACTGCTATGCCATAACTGAAAGTGTTTCGAAAAGCCCAAGCACTTGAGAAATCAAGCAAGCAATAGGACTGAGACCTCATTTTTAAACACATCACAGGTCCAGCTTCCTCACAATGCACACCCGGCTCTAGTCCTGAGCACAAAAAGCTCTGGCTAGCATATCCTTCCACTTCTAGTCCAAATAAGTGGCTAAGAATAAATGCTTGAGTACAGCTGTATGCACGGGCATAACTGTTTGCAAGGCAGGGATCTTGTGTACCTACACATCTGAAAAGACCCTACAACATCGTTGGAACAGCTGCTTTATAAAACTGTTTAGCAGCACCTTAAAGACTAACAAAACATGTAGATGGTATCATGAGCTAAAACCATGAAAGCTCATGATACCATCTACATGTTTTGTTAGTCTTTAAGGTGCTTCTAGACTATTTATTGTTTTTTCAGGTTTTCCAGTTACAGACTAACTCGACTACCCCTCTGAAGCTTATTAAACTGTGTTTGACAACTTTGATGCTATCCACATCAACAGATAATTTTAATCACAGATATACTGAGTAACTGAATACAGGTTCATTAGGAAGCCAAACTCACATCTGTGGTTATTTCACTCTATGGACAGCAAATACATTCTTACTTTACTGACTTTGCATTTTAAATTTTGTTGTTGTCAGCTACATATATATTCAATTCAGATATAAGATAACTATTGCTCTTGGTGTCCAGAATCATAGGACCTCAAAATAATAAAAACAAACACTTTATTATTCCTTAAATAAAAACATTCAAATGATTATATAAAAAGGAAAATTCCCTAACAATAACTTTAAGATAGAGTTAAGGAAGGCAAAAATATACCTTCCACAAGATGAATAAACATCAACACGGCTACCCCTCTGATACTTGACACCATGCAAGGCACTGCATTTAGCTGTATGGAGTGGAAATCTATATCAACACAGCTACCCCTCTGATACTAAACTTCTGTTAGAACAAAATACTTTGCAAACATGTTTCCCCCCACCAATATCAGAAAATTCAAAATAAAAATTCCACAAAAGCCCTCATCCTAACTCCATGTGCAGTTTGTATCTGTAGATTTTGTTCTCCTGGGTTCTATGTACTAATCCATGAACACTCACCTGCCATCCAATACTGGCCATAGCTTGGGTTCTCTTTCAATCCATACACTCTATAAAAGCCAAAATTAAAATATGTACATGGGCGTTGATAATTCATACTTGATAAGGCATGTTCATCTGTAGTTCTGACAGCCCCTTGCAAAAGAGAAGGAACATTGCTATTTCTGTTTGTAAAATGAGGAACTGAAGATCCGTGATGTGAACAGACTTTCCCTCGGTCGCATGGCAGGTGGCCAGGACATTGTTGTGCAACTTACACAGTGATAAACTTTTCTTCCCAAGTGGGTCAAGGAAATGCTCACTCCTGCTTCTTAACATTCCCATCCTTCCTTTGAACAATCAGACCTGCTAACACTCCGGATTCTGGCCCTCCTGTGCATGTAGGAAGGATTCTGAATCATTCCCAGAGAAACTGCACGTTGACAGACAGAATTCTCTGTGGGCAAGATAATGGGGAAGGACAGCCAATCAATGCCACTGCATATGCTGAGGAGCAGCTTCCTCTTTCCCTCTGTCACTTCAGCCATGTCTTTGCTGTAGGGAAGATCTCTGCTGCCACAATCCGTCTTCCAGAATTTGATTTAGTAGCTCTTTGTGAGGAGCAAGGGAAGCAGATGGGAGTGTTTATTCCTATCAAGCTCCTGCTGTAGAGACTGCACAGAAACTCGAACGAAGGGAGTTGGAGTTGCGTATCTTAATTGGACCTTCCCCTTCAGTGTAGACTTGGCCTAATTCACACATAAAAGGTTGGGAGAACTACTTAATAACACAACTCTTTAATCTCAGAGCCTCCTGAAGTGCAGACATGGAGCAAGGGGTGGGTGCAGAACTAATTAAATGGCACTCAAGGGGCCATGGATCTGCCATGCTACCAAGCCAATACTTTACACAAGCTTTGCATCCAAAGCGTTGGCTGGTAAGTAATTCAGATCATACACACTCACCCTCCCTCCAAAACTTTACAGTTTAGCTATTAAACTGCAAATTGCTGCAGACTTGAACCTCCAAAGTGCAGAAAAACCCATCATCTCCCCATGCGTTATGCCCCTATGGCATAAAGGTGCACTTGCACTAGCATTCCTTCTTCCGATGGACTCCAGAGAGGTTCTTTTTCATACACTGGGTTACGATTCTCCTTTTGAAAGGGGAAAAGGAGTGGGCACACATCCCAGCAATTACACCAACATGTGCGATTGCACAAAAGCCATACTGGAGGGATGAGACTGGCATGATAATATGTGGATCACTGTTTATGTAATTTACATAGCCAATAGGCCATGTTTAAATTTGGTGAAGAAGCAGATAGAAACTCGGATACATGTGCAGCACATGGCTAGAGAGAGTTAAAGCTGCAGAACTTAAAGATCTGAAGTCCCCTTCTTTCTGCGTGTGGGGTGAAGGAACTCTTTTGCATTATTTTAAATTAAACAAAAACACGCCCATTCTGTTTAAACATGTCTGTTGTTTACATTGACTTTACGTGAAGGATGTTAGTTTGAAAATCTGAAGATGTCTGCACTTGGATACATGAACAAGAAAGCATGACGTGACTTAGACATGTTATAAATATATACAAAATTGTTAGACAAGCACACAAAGGATTAGGATAGAAATGGAATTAACATCCACTATTTTTGGCTTAGCTTCAGATGGCATTGCATGAAGGGATCTAGGCTGCTTTCACTAATTCCACTGAACTACTTTATTTGAAAGCAACAACATTGTATGTTTTGCTATGACTTATGGTTAAAGTTGTGACCTATTTACTGCATTAGTAAAGATAGTGTAAGAATACTGTATTGTGCAGTTTACTAGTTGAGATTTACTGGCAAATTACTGTGCCTAATGAGTTTCTCAAATTTTTGTATATGTCATGCATGTGCTTTCAATTACAGCTTTGAAAACAAAAGGAAAATGGATAAAATGAAAAACAATCCAGAAAATCATTTTGCCATCTGGATCAAGTTTTCAAAGCAAGTGGTATTACATATGCACAATACCAACAATAATCTTTCTTCATAGACTTTTTAGTACTATTTATTTCCCAAGTGATAATTTTGATGAAGACAAAGCTTTGTCTTTCTTCCATGGTTTGAATCAGTTCCCCAACATCTACTAGCCCCAAGATAATCCTGCCAGGCGGAGTACAGAATGCCTGCATCCCCATGTACATCAAAGCCATGTGAATCTGTAATTTAGATTAAATATTTGCGCTTTGTTTGCTATTCTGCTTCACTAAAACATAATTTATCCTTATGGCTGATCAGATAACAGTACAATATGTAACCCCCAAGGAGATTGCTTGGATTCCCGGGGCTTTGTCTGGTGGCAGCTCAGGGAGAGGCACTCTGAGTTTGCCTTGGCTCCCCCTCCCTACCAGGGCCAGAGTCTGCCCGGCAACCCATGGGGAGTGAGATGCCCCTCCCAGGGGGAAGGAGAGACCATTGTTGAGGGGAGTCTGGAGCCAGCCAGGGAAAGGGGAGGACTGAGTGTGTGGGAGCTAGTAAGCCCCAGGCCTGCATGCAGGGTTCCCCCTGAGGACTAGCCTCTAGGGACCTGAAGGCAGGATCCCTCAGTTGGGTTTATGTCTCCACTGTTGATTCCCAGTTGTGGAGTTTGCTGGGAGGCTTCCCCAGCCAGGCGGAGTTGGCTCTCCAGCTCCCTGGGTGAGAGGAGTCACCGCATGGTCAGCTCGGCTCTAGCAGCAAGTTCAGGGCTGCTGCCTGCTGTGTGGGTCTGAATGCTGGGCTGGGAGGCTGTAGTTTTGAATTTTGGTGCAGTTGTGTGGTCTGCACCTTGAGCCCTGCACCCCTTCGCGGGGAGGGGAAATTCTGGGACCGAAGCAGCCTGGTTCCTGCTTGAAGAGGACCCCTGTGAGAAGAGAGCAGCCCTTTGCAGAGACTGAGTCATCTCTCAACCTGAGGCTCATTCATGGAGTGTGTGAGTGCACCAATTTTTAGTTAGTCAGGCAGGGAATTTGTTTGGGGATTTTATTACCTGCAGCCTATTAAACTGTGGAGGGATTTGCTGCCTTCTCCCATTTGTGAGTCCTTTGGGCTGCACTGGACCTAGTCAGCTCCACTGCTAAACCTCTGCAGAGAAGGATTGTGTGGCCAACAGTCATCAAGGGCCCCAACAAAGTACGCGTACCAACGGGACACTAACTTCACAGTTGCTGGGCACCGGTGACCCTAAAAATAGTGTTTTACCCTGTTCTGTTATAATTGTCTCTTGTTTAATATAATTGTGTTTATTATAGTGTATGTGTTTGTGTTATTTTCTGGGAGTCTCCAACTATCTGGCAAATACGTGGGGATTATCCTGGGCTAGAATTTTCCTCCCAAGCTGCCCTGGTGACCCTGCTAGGAAGGAGTGAGGGGGGTGGAGGCACCGCCAAGTACATCAATCAGAAAGAATAAAATTGAGTAGGTGGCGGGATCCAGAAGAACCCAGACCTATCCATCCAAACCTGAAAGGAGATTGGTTTTAAAAGAAGGTAACCAGGTGGAGAGGGGGCGCTACAAATATATTTGCCAATGAGTTTTTACAGGTGTCAAATAGTATAAGCATCAAGAATTACTTGAGCAGTTACAAAGCTGGATGAATACCAGTGGAATCCATGGAAAATGCCACCCTACAGATCAACAAGCCCTGGTCTATGCTAGGGAGTTCTTTTGAAATAACAAGTGGAGCACCCACAATACCAAGCCCATTATTGCGAAATGAGGGGCAGGTTATTTCAAAATAATAGCTCCTGCTTTCCTTGGGGAATAAGCTTATTTTGAAATAGTTATTTCGGGAGTTATTATTTCAAAATAATTTCCTAGTGTAGAAGTGCCCTAGGTAGGAGAACCTAATGGTGCTGGAGGTGAAAGGGGGACCGTCCCAGTAGCAAAAGAGGGAGGCACTTGCTAAGGAACAACAGGCCCTCATGGCCCACGTGGGGCCGAGTGGTGCTTAGTGAACAGCATTCCCTAGCTCCCAAGATTTAGCCCAGCACAGGGGCCACGTGGAGCCTCTTTCAGCTCCGTTCCTGCAGGCCACCCTATCCAAACCCAGTCTAGGATTGGGAAGCTGGCCTGACTGACCATACCCGCAGTTCCTACTAGAAGACAGTAATCTTGCCAGAGATTGTACCACTTTTGAGCCACCTTCTCTGCACTTCACATGGAAGCATTTGAGTATGAGGGTCCCAATATTTTGGACTAGGTTTCTAAACAGTATTCAGATTGAATCGATATCCTGCTCTCTTTGGGCACGTCTACACGGCATGCTTATGTCAGAATAAACTCTTTTGAAATTTATATTTGTTTCAAAATAGCGTGTCTGTGCAGCAAATGCCCATTGAAATCGAGCTGAGCTGTTTCGAAATAGAGCGTCCACACTTATTGGATGCTGAATCGCATTTAAGGCCACCCAGAAGCACTCCAGGCAGGGCATCGGGGCAGCACTCTCTTCCTGGAGCTGCTGCCAGATGCTATCTGAGGCTCGAGCTTAGATGGACCCCCCTGTACAGCCATGTCTCAGCCTCTTCTCCACTGCTGACCTCCTTGAGGGACAGCAAAGCCTTTTCTTTGCCTTTGTGGTGCCTTGTGGACACCACAGCTCTCTAGACATGGAGCCAGACCTGCTTCCGAGCAGTTGACAGTTCTGATGTGTCTTGGTGGACCTCCTGCTGCAGTGTCTGGGGCTGCCTTCCTGGCCCTGCAGGAACAGGACCCCCAGCTCCATGTGGGGCAATTCCTCACCTCTCTCCGGGCACTGCTCATGCACCTCCTCACACACACCCCGCCCCGGCACATTGTGCACCGCTGCTTCTGCCGACTGGACACCAGCTCCAATTGGTGGGCCTGGATTGTCACGGAGCCGTAGCACAACCAGCAGTGGCTCTAAAACACCTTTTTGGAGCTGTGTGAGCGGCTTATCCCTGCCCTCCAGCGACAGGACACCCACGTGCAAACCGCCATCCTCCTCCAGAATCAGGTTGCCATCACCCTCTGGAAGCTCACCATGCTGGACAGTTACCACTCTGTCGGGAACCAGGTCGGAGTGGGGAGATCAATTGTTGGGGCCATGGCCATGCTCTCTCTTGCTCTCATGCTGTTGTCCCAGGAGGTTTCTGAACTGAACAGCTGGAGTGGGGCTTCCTAGGCAAGGGGGTGATGGTTGTGGAAGCTTCCTCCCTGGGAGGTTTTTCGTCCCGTCTTCACAAAGCCCTGATGGGGGAATGGAGGAAGTCTGGGTTGCTCCTGGTGTGTGTATGGGTGAGGGGGGGTGGGCTCGGGGACTTTCCAAGGGCCATGGCAACCCTGTGATTCTCTGTCTGTCTCCTTCTACAGTTGGTGATGGCCATCAACACCATCCTGCTGCATGGGGTCATCAGTCTCGGCAACATGGACCCCATCAGCACCTCTTTGCCGCCATGGGTTTCCCCAGCTGCGGGAGGCAGAGGGCTGTTGATGACACCAATATCCCTCTTCAGGCCCCCAGTCATGGGGCATCCAAATACATTAACCAGAAGGGGTGTTTTTCGGTGGTCCTGCAGGCCCTTGTGAACCACTGCAGCTGGTTCACCAACATCTTTGTTGGGTGGTTGGAGAAGGTACACGTGTCTTCCGAAACTCCAGCCTGTTCCGGAAGCTGCACACAGGCACCTTTTTCCTGACCACACCATCAGGGTTGGGAGTGTAAACATGCCGATCTATATTGTAGGGGACATAGCCTACCCTCTGCTCCCCTGGCTAATGAAGCTCTACACTGGACACGTGGACCAAAGCAAGGGACACTTCAATGCCAGGCTCAGCACGACCCATATTGTTGTGGAGGGCACCTTTAGGTGTCTCAAGGGGTGGTTCCGTTGCCTCCTCACCCAGCTGGACCTCAGTGAGCAGAACGTTCCCCAGTTGGTGACAGTGTGTTGTGTCCTTCACAATACTTGTGAAAGCAAGAGGGAGACAATCCTTCCAGGGTGAGGGACAGATCATCAGGGCCTTTGAGCAGCTGCGCATGGCTGGTGTCTTGCAGGCCCATCAGGGGCCTGTGTGTATCTGTGACGCCTTGAGGGAGAGTTTCATACAAGGACCCCAGTGACACTCTCCCCTGGGCCTCCCCATAAGGAGCCTGTGCATTGCCCCTCTTTGCTTTTCCTCCCACACCCCTCCCTTCCCCGCCCCTCCTCCCCTGCACAGACAATGAACCACACTTCATTTGGAAACAATAGACTCTGTTTTTATTATTGGGGTAAATGTAACTGGGTAGGGACTGGGAAAAGAACATGAGAGGCAAGGAAGACGGAGGTGGAGGTGGGGAGGAGAGGCTCAGGGCTGGGACTGGGAGTGGCACCTGCATCAGGTGGTTCCACTACCTCATGTGCGGGGCTCTCAGTGGCCATGGGGGTCTAGGGAGAGAAGCTGGAGGGGCGGGAACTGGTGCAAAAGTGGCCACCAGGCCATTGATGACCGCATGGAAGGCCGCGCAGATGGATTGGCCTGTTGCAGCAGCTTCCGCCAGGTGTCGCAGTGAAGCTGGAGGTCCTCCTCCAGTCTCCAGTCATGGACCAGAGGGAGCAGTGCAGGATTCGTGAGGCAGCGATAGGTTCCCCGTGGAGGTCCTCATGGGCTCTCCAGTGCCAGCAAATCACGCGGGGTCAGGAAGATGTCACGGGAGGTGGTCCTCTTGTGGCTGGTCCAACTCTGGAGAACAAAGAGAAGGGCAGTCATCCTGGGAGACACTGTGCGTGAACCAGCCCTCACCTCTGAGCCAAGACCGAAAGGCCTCAGGATCAAGTAAAGGCAATGTGCTTCGAGCAAGGCCACCTGAGGCCTACTCAGTTGTCACTTTCCTACAGGGGCACAGATGTCCCCGGGGGAAACCTCACTATCCCCACGTCCCGGGGACAAGCAGGCATGGGAAGGTGCCAGCTAGACTGGGAGCCTGCGGGCAGGAGGGGGACCATGGGGTGGCTGGGCTTCCCTCCTTGCCACACACGCTGGGTTCAGTAGTAGCAGCGTCCCACAGTGAGAGGACTGGTATCCCTGGCTGGTGGAGGAGAGGGGGGCAGGGTGTTGGGGGAAGTGTGTGAGCGGCAGATGCTCCCCTGCCTCGCCATGCTGTCCCCGGGAGCGTGCGCTGCCTCAAGTGTGTGGGCATGCCTGTGTGCCAAGTGCAGCACTGAGTGTGTGTGTAGGGAGAGGGGGCTGCATTTCCCCAGCCTTCTTGTAGTGGCGGTGTCCCACCTGGGTGTTGGGCGCAAGGCAGGCCTCTCCAGACACCCTGTGTGCCAGACCACAAGGGTTCTCTGTTGCAGCCTCCTGGGGCTGCGTGCCCTGGACTAGCGCTCCGCACGCCACCTCCACCCTGCCACCCACCACCTCCCCTCTCCACCCATCACCTTCACCCATGTGTGTCTAGGGAAAGTAATGGACTCACCTCAGAGGCCTTCCCCAGCTTCAGACAATGCCCGGGAGGCATCCTGGGTGGGAGGTAGTGGCTCCAGGGCAAGCATGACCTCCTGGCTGGCAGGCATCGAGCTGGTGCTGGCCTCATCCAGTTCCTCCTCCTCCTCCTGCTCATTGGCTCTGCCCCTGGGAGAGTGACGACGGGCATCTCCAGCCCTAAGTCCACAGTGAGGGGAGGGAAGGGGAGGGCAGGGACTGACCCGCCCCCTAGGATATGGTGGAGCTGGGTGTAGTATGGACAGGCCTGCGGTGCCACCACAGAGCGGGAACTGCACTCCCTGGCCTTGGCATAGGCCTGACTTAGTTCTTATACTTTCATGTGCACCTGCTCCTGGGTGCACATGTGGATATTGGTGACCAAGCTCTCGGCCATCCGGCCATAGACATCGGCATTCCTGCATCTAGTGTGGAGATCCTGGAGGTTTGCCTCCTCCTTCCAGACCTCAATGAGGGCCAGGATCTCCACACTAGACCAGGAAAGTGCATGCCTCTTCCTTCCCTGGGCAGGGTCCTGGGAGCTGGCTTCCAGCTCCCTTGTAGCCATGGATGGCTCAGTGGGAGCAACAGAGTCACTCATGGTGGCAAAAAGTACTGGTCTGGCAGCTGCTGTGTGGCTCCGGGCTGTCAGGGCCTGCTGTGTGCCACACACTGTTTCCCCTGAGGCTGCAGCTTTAAGGGCTGCAGGGGAAAAGAAGCCATAGAGCTCTGATGAGTGTGGACAGAGCGGCCAGAAGGGCACCTGTGGGGTTTCCTCTTATTTCAAAATAACTCCATCTGCCCTGTCTACAGAGGCCCTATTCCAAAATAGCTATTTCAGAATAGGCGTTATTTCTTGTAGGATGAAGGTTACAGAATCTGGAATACGACACCCATTATTTCAATATTATTTCGAAACAACGGGCTTGCCGTGTAGACACTCACAGAGTGATTTCAGAATAACGCCTTTTATTACGGAATAATGCTGCTGTGTAGATGTGCCCAATTTCTCTCTAAACACACACACACATCTACGATAATGGTAACAATGGGATACACTTCACTCATCATGCATATTTGGTTGCCTCACCTGAACTTTGTCCACTAGTCCATCTCTGCCACAAGAATATTCCAAATCTTATCATGAAATCTATCGCGTTCTAAGCATCTAACAATTTTTAAAATAAAAGCTACCCCTAAAATTTCTCATTGCCCCCTCCTATACCAAAGTAGAGATTTACTACTCCCAATTACACTGATAGTCAACAAGTCAGATTCCATTCCAAAGTACAGGTTGAAAGTACAGTTCTACTCTAAAGGATGACTATAAATATAAAACTATAAAACTATAAAAAATCTGAATGCCAATACACAGATCATGCCAGTCTAGACGTAGCCGAGATGTATGGATGCTTGCATTTCCCCCAGGAGATGAAGGAGGACATGAGAAACAAGGGAAAGTGCCATCAAAGTTACATAACTGATTGTGGTTTACTCTTAGGGCAGGCTCAATCTATTCTTTTACAACAGTGTCATCTAGAAATCTGCAGCAGTCTTATTTAGCAAATAATGGGCACGCTGCTAGTGACTGACAGTTAAATGTGCTCATTTTTAAATTCCTGGTTGCTCTGTAAATTGGAAAAGTGTGGTGCTAACAGTAAGATCTTAAAAACAGATTAAATAGATGCATTATGAATTCTCTGCAGAATTGGTAAGGGGCAAGGCCTGAGTGCATTACAGTTTCAACACAATCTCATAAAATTTCCTGCATATTTCAAGTAGCCTTAGTGGTTACTTTCCAGATTTTACATCAATATCTTTTTATGGATTAATTTTTCTACGTAAGTTTAGTGTTCAGCACAAGCTGACTACAATAGATGGCAGAGTCTACAACCTTATTATAACAAATCTAGCCAGCACTAGTTGTGGGCATATACTTCTAAAGTGCATTTCTTGTCTCCAGCTATTAAAATCAAGTAGGAAAGAAGTATTTTATGAATTCCTTACAGCAAAAGATGCTTGTAAAATTTTGCTCCGTGCCTTCAAAATTAGCCTCTAATTACAGAGTAAATCTGTTAAAATTAGAACCATCCTTGCTGCAAATTGAGAATATATGCCTGTGAAATAAAAAGGAAGAAATCTATAATAGAACTATGCCAAGATTTTCAAAATTATAAATAATTTTGGCTCCCAGCTAGAGAAAATTTAAAGGGGAGGTTAGATGCTCAGGAATTTCTGAAAATCAGGAACTTTTAAGATGTCTCAAGATGGGCACCTAAAAGTTACTAGTCAGTTTTTAAAATCTAGTTTGTTTTGTGTCAGCATTTAATTAAAATATATCACGAAAGGCTTCATAAGGTTTGTCAGTAGGACACAGCACTACAACTTCAGGGCACCAAACTCTTTTTTAACACCAGGACAGATGTAGGCATGCTTAATACCAAGAGGGTAGTGTGATTTTAATTTACTTACAAGATTTATTACAGTAGAAGGTTGCTATATCTAGGTTCTTAACTCTATTTAAGCCTATTACACACTTTGACCAACCTGTAAATTCCCTGACATACGGCTCAGGAACAATTCCTGAGAGAGGCTGCAATTGTTATTAATGGTAACCTATGGCAAACATTCAGCAGCTTTCATTACAATCCAAGTGGCAGCAGTTGTGATCGGTTCCAGACTGCATGGCAGGGGGTACCATGCATCAATATTAGAAGTGAAGAGTGCATCTTCCCTTAAGAGTTCTACTGGAGTCATCCACGCTAGAAAGCGACAGTAGTTCAATGTCTGAAAACATTCCCTTTTCCAAATAGCTGATATTCACGTACAGGCAGTCCCCGGGTTACGTACAAGATAGGGACTGTAGGTTTGTTCTTAAGTTGAATCTGTATGTAAGTCGAAACTGGCGTTCAGATTCAGCCGCTGCTGAAACTGACCAGCGGCTGACTACAGGAAGCCCGAGGCTGAGTTGCTCTGCCCCGGGCTTCCTGGAATCAGCCTCTGATCAGTTTCAACAGGCTGAATCTGGACGCCAGTTCCAACTTACATACAGATTCAACTTAAGAACCCCAGGCGTCCCCAAGTCAGCAGCTGCTGAAACTGATCAGCGGCTGATTCCAGGAAGCCCGAGGCAGAGCAACTCTGCCTCGGGCTTCCTGCAGTCAGCGCTGGTCAGTTTCAGCAGTGGCTGACTTGGGGACGCCTGGGGCAGAGCAGCTGAGGTGCTGCTGGGTTGCTCCAGTAGCGCCGCTCCTCGGCGCTACTGGACCAATCCACCAGCACCCCAGCTGCTCTGCCCCAGGCATCATGATTCAGCCACTGCTGAAACTGACCAGCAGCGGCTGAATCAGGACGCCTGGGGCAGAGCAGCTGGGGTGCTGCCGGGTTGGTCCAGTAGCACCCAGAGCGGCGCTGCGGGACCAACCGGCAGCACCCCAGCTGCTCTACCACAGGCATCTGGAGAAAAGCCTGGACTGCTGGGGGGGGGGGGCGTACTAGCTGCGCCCCCCCCCCAGGAGACCAGGGAGACGCGGGTGGGGGACCGAGACGCACCGCGGTCCCGCCGCCCGGGTCCTCCACAGCTTTGCTCCGCGTCTCCCTGGTCTGGGGAGACGTGGAGCAAAGCCGCGGAGCACGCAGGCAGCGGACAGCCCAGACGCGCCGCGGCTGTCCCGCTGCCGGCGTCCTCAGAGGCTTTGCTTCCCGTCTTCCTGGTCTGCTGGTCTCCAGCAGACCAGGGAGATGGGCAGCAAACCCCGTTCGTAACTGCGGATCCGACATAAGTCGGATCTGCGTAACTCGGGGACTGCCTGTATTTTAGAGCTGGGTGGCTAAGGCAATTAAAATAAGGAGAGAGTGAAGATCAATTCCTATGAACTGATTTATCATACACTGAAATCATATAGCATATTGTCCAGTTTAACCATATTAATATTTACAGGTGCCTTACATGAGATAAGGAGGGTACATTTCCCAGCTCTAGGAGGATTTATATTGTGATATTATGAGGCATGGTGACAATTTCCATTCTCAAAAGAAACTGGTCATTAGCTGTAATGATTAGCATCCATTACTGCCAGGGGGTCAGGACCCCTAAAAGGCATTGACAAAACAGGATTAGCTAGAGTAAAAAGCTTAGAGGTTCAGATGTCTGGGACAAGGGCCTCTGGGGCTAGAGAAATTAAAGAAAGGAGACAGTGGTAAGGAATTTAAGGTGATCTCAGACAAGAATTTTCTTTGACAAGGTTTTACCCAGTTCTGCCAGCAACCGGAGCATGCACGTACTTGGTATGTCTTGCAGAACCAGGCTAGAGATATTTAACAACTTTAAAAACAATCATAATTCAGGCTTTCACATACCCTCTGGCACTTTTCACTGAGTGTGCCCAGCCACAGCTATACAGCTGGTGGTACCTCTCTTTTAAATACTTTGGCTCTTATAATAATACCCCAGATTATCAGACATAGGTCATCAGGTGTAGAGGGCAAGCAATGTCACACGCATGTAATGAACATATAGGCTATGTCTACATTGGCTTTTGCGCAAATACTTGCCTCCTGTCTACACTGGCTGCGAGTTCTTGCGCAAGAACACTGACGTTCTAATGTAAGAAATCAGTGCTTCTTGCGCAAGTACTATGACGCAGGAAAAAGCCCTCTTGCGCAAGTGTTATTGCGCAAGAGGCCAGTGTAGACAGGCAACACGAATTTCTCGCGCAAGAAAGCCCGATGGCTAAAATGGCTATGGGAGCTTTCTTGCTCAAGAGAGCATCTACACTGGCACGGATGCTTTTGCGCAAAAGCACATACCATTGTATACTTTCTCTTGCACAAATACTTTAACGCAAAAACTCTTGCGTTAAAAGTATTTGCACAAAATCTTGCCAATGTAGACGTAGCCATACTGAGTATGCACTCCAGTAAGATTGTTTTCAGCTGTGATCATTTGTAATATGAGTTCACCATTCTTAATTATCTCATCCATCACTTTGCCCTGGAGCTCTGCGGAATGGGCGCAAGGCCAATTCTGCAACTGCTGACCACTGTTTTGATTATCAACCTCGTCACACAGAATTAACAACAGCAATGGCACTAAAACACTAAGCCCATAAAGAAGAGTTTTGGAAGGACAGAAAACCCATCATGCTTTGAGGCATAAGCCAGCCTCTAGTAAGTTAGGAGGAAATGTACAGTTTATACCATAGCCTATCCCAAGATTTCTTGCACCATTCTCTAATGCAGCTAGTACTTGCCATTGCCTGAGGCAGAATAATGAGCTAGCAGGACTAACCAGTATGATCTGGCACAACATTTACCATGTTCTTATCCATTTGGACTAGTTTTCCTCTGTGATCATTATGGGGGCACTCGCTGAATGCAATACACACGCCTTGCTCATATGCATTTCATATACATATCAGTAAGCTGATCAGCTGCATCTGGTACTTCTTACCAATTATACAATGGTTAACCCTAAGTAAGCTTGGTTTGATTTCCAACACTAGCCTACTGCTCCTCAGCCTGCCTAAGGTGTGGATGGAGAATTAGAGGAAGGAGCAGGAGTGCTTGAGGCCTTGAGTCACTCTGTATCAAGTGAGAAAATATCAGGGAGTACTCCAGGCTCCAGCAAAGGGCTCTGCCCTCCCTATGACTCCCCAAAACAATGACATATCTGGGAAACCCTGCTTAAATTATCTTGCAATGATGTAACATTAACAGTTATTTTGTGGAAAAAATGAATGGATTTCTGTATTTACTAAATGATTAAAACCATACAATCAAGTCAGGAAGACGTGTTCAGTATTTCCATAGTTTGTGCCCAAAGCAAAGTCACACAAATACAGGGGATATCTATGTGATCAATTGGTGTACAGACATTTGACCACCTCGCTAGACCTCTGCTCATGAATCCATCTCCAAGGATGGCCTGTAGTACTCACCTGGTGGTTTTCTACACATGGTCATGACCAAAACATTTTTCCCTGTACACCCCCACATCACAAGCATGCGTTCATATATACATACCCATACACACCACACCTGGCAGCATGGCCAAATCTAGGTGTTCAAAAATCATGAGACAGGTCTCAAAAAAGCATGGTCTATTTTCAGTTGGATTATTCTGAAACCTAGTAAAAGTTCCATTTTTAAAATTTGCCTCCTGACTTCAGAGCAATTAGGGTTCATGGGTTCAAGGTTTTCTCTGCAACCATGGCTGAAAACTTTAAAATGAAAACCAGATGCTCATGTAATAAGCTGGTTTCAGAAGATGAGGCTTTAAGAAAAATACCAAAGATTGAAATTGACCTGATCTAAAACTCTGCTCACACTGAAAGCCCTACTGTCTACAGAATTTATATATTGGGTACAGTCCATAGTCTGTCTAAACAATAAACTAGATTTACCCAAAGCAGAGACTCCAACAGTCACATTTATCTAAGCAAGAATGTCTTGCTACAGATATCCAGTTAGATGTCAGCACACAGCCTTTTATTATTTCTTAAGGACTTTAAATCTTTAATGCTGAAAAATTGACATTGACCAATACCTGGCTTTCCAACCAGTAAGCAGAATGCGTCAAGCAAAATAATAATAATACTGCTATTTCAATATAACTATTTCAAAATAAGCATTATTCCTTGTGGAAAGCAGGAGTTATTATTTAGAAATACAGGCAGTCCCCGGGTTACATGGATCCGACTTACATCGGATCCCTACTTACAAACGGGGTGAGGCAACCCCGCACTAGCTGCTTCCCCCCAACAGACCAGGGAGACACGAAGCTAGCGCCCCCCCTCCCCCCAGCAGACCAGGGAGACGCGGAGCGGCTTTTCTCAGCAGACACCTCAGCTTGAGAATAAAGGACTGAGGGAAGTGAGGTGTGGGAGAATAAAACTGAGCTCTGGAGAAATGTTTGGCTAGAGTTTCCCCTACAATATGTACCAGTTCCGACTTACAAACAAATTCAACTTAAGAACAAACCTACAGTCCCTATCTTGTACGTAACCCGGGGACTGCCTGTAACCAGCCCCTATTTTGAAACAACAGGCTTGGAAGAGTGGACATTCCACTTGCTATTTTGAAATAAGAGTTATTTTGAAATAACTCCCTAGTATAGACCAGGGCTGAGAGACTCAGCTTACCCCTCTATAAATACAACAAAGGTTTCACAAGGCTTAATTTATGCGTGCAAAGCACTCTGAAATCCTTGAAGGATGAAGGATGTTAGGTAAAAATACCTGTCTCCTTTTTAAAGAAGTTCCTTGCTTGAAATAATTCAGTAGTATCTTTTTATAATGAACTTTCTGCCATATCACTCCAAAACCATATAGGTTGTTATTTCCATGATATACATAAATGGTTAAATTCTATTCACTTCTTGCTAGCATCAGTGCAAATCACCCCCTTTCTCAGAGTCTCTGGTGTTTGGTCAGGGTGGTTAATCCAAATAGATAAAACAAGGATTATCTCAACAGTAACACTGTTTGATCATAGATGACAATATCTTCAATAAGAAAGTTCCAGTATAAAAACCAGTTGTCTTCAAATGCCTTTCTAATCAGATGTCAGGGTACGTCTACATTTGCTCCCTAGTTCGGACTAGGGATGCAAATGCAGACGAGCAAAGTAGCTAATGAAGCTGGGATTTAAATATCCCACACTCCATTAGTATGATCTCGCTGGCGTGCTAGTTCGAATCACAGCTGATTCGAACCAGGAAGCATGCACCGGGATGTGTTAGTTGAAACCAAAGCTCTTGGTTCAAACTAACATTACTCCTCATTTTTTGGTGAGTAGGGAGGTGGGGTGAGTTCTGAAGTGGCCTAGGGGATTTGCCTGGGGAGCACAAGGTTGGGGGCTCAAGTCCTGCCCCAGCCCACCCTGGGAGCAGCCAGACAGCCAACACAGGCTGCCCCAGGGATAGAGCTGGCGCCCACATTAGGAAAGCAAGATAAGGGACCAGCAGGAGGTACAGCGGGTTCTGGAGTGGCCTAGGGTATACTGCACTTGCCTGGAGAGCACAGGGTGATGAGTTCAGGTTCTACCCACCTTGGAAGAGGCCTCGCAGGCTAGCCCAGGGATGGAGCTGGCTCCTGCATTAGGAAGGCAGGATAAGGGATCCTCTGAAGGTATAGTGGGCCTTGGGGTGCCCTAGGAGATACAGCAGTTGCCTGGGTAGCTCAGGGTGCTGGGCTTGAGTTCCATCCCCCCTAGCCAGCTCCTTCCCACCCCTGGAACAATCAGATGCCCCACAAAGGTAGTTGCCTGAAGAGTGCAGGCTTGAGGCTTGCAGCCAACACAGGATAGGGAACCCTCTGAAGGTAGGGGGGTGGGTTCTGGGATGACTAAGGGAATAGGCCATTTGCCTGGGGAGCACAGGGTTGGGGGCCCCAGTCTCACCTGCTTGACCACTCAGGGAGCTGGCAGGACAGCCAGCACAGGCTGCGTGAGAGATGGAATTGGCTCCTACCCTTGGAAAGCAGCATAAAGGACCCTCTGAAGTTAGGGAGGCTGGGAGGGATAGGGCATTCAACTGGTCAGTGCAGGATGCTGGGTTCAAGTCCTGCCCTTGCTAGGAGTAACAGGACAATCAACACAGGCTACCATAGGGATGGAGCAAACAGTAGGTATTAGAAGCCCTGGCCTGTCAAAGACCTATGCTGACTCACATGACTGGAGCACTGTCATGGAAGGGTCTAAACTGTACTGTTCAGGAAGAACAGGCAGAGGAGAAAAGGAGGAGGAGTTGTGCTGTATGTAAGAGAGCAGTATGACTGCTCAGCACCCCAGTATATAGAGGGAGAAAAGCCTGTGGAGAGTCAATGGGTTAAGTTTAGTGGTGGAGGCAAGGATGATGTTGTGGTTGATGTGTGCTCTAGACCACCAGATCAGGTAGAACAAGGCTTTCTTCAGACAACTAAGAGAAAGTTCCAGCTCACAGGCCCTGGTTCTCATAGGGGACTTTAATCACCCTGATATCTGTTGGGAGAGCAATGCAGCAGTACACGGACAATCCAGGAAGTTTTTGGAGAATGTTGGGGATAACTTCCTGGTACAGGTGCTGAAGGAACCGACCAGAGGCCATGCACAGCTTGACCTGCTGCTCACAAAGAGGGAGGAACTGGTAGAGGTGGGTGGCAACCTGGGCAGCAGTGATCATGAGATGGTAGAAAAGCAAAGATGGTAAGCGACCAGATTGGCTTATCAGGGACATCCTTGGTGAGCTTAAACCCAAAAAGGAAGCTTACAAGAAGTGGAAGTTTGGACAGATGACTAGGGAGGATCATAAATATATTGCTCGAGAATGCAGGGGAGTTATCAGGAAGGCAAAAGCGCTATTGAAATTGCAGCTGGCAAGGAGCGTGAAGGGTAACAAGAAAGGGTTGTACAGGCATGTTAGCAATAAGAGGGTGATCAGGGAGGCTGTGGGGCCCTTACTGGATGAGGGTGGTAACCTAGTGACAGATGATGTGGGAAAAGCTGAAGTACTCAATGCTTTTTTTGCCACTGTCTTCACAGACAATGTTAGCTCCCAGACGACTGCGCTAAGCAACATAGTATGGGAAGGAGATGGGCAGCCCTTGGTGAAGAAAGAACGGGTTAAGAACTATTTAGAAAAGCTAAACATACACAAATCCATGGGTCTGGATTTAATGCATCCGAGAGTACTGAGGGAGTTGGCAAGTGTCATTGCGGAGCCTTTGGCCATTATCTTTGAAAACTCATGGAGATCGGGAGCGATCCCAGAAGACTGGAAAAAGGCAAATGTAGTGCCCATCTTTAAAAAAGGGAAGAAGGACAATTCAGGGAATCATCATCATCAATCAGCATCATCAAAAATCATGGAGGGGATCCTCAAGGAATCAATTTTGAAGCACTTGGAAGAGGGGAAAGAAATCAGGAATAGTCAACATGGATTCACCAAGGCAAAGTCATGTCTGACCAATCTGATTAGCTTCTATGATGAGGTAACTGGGTCTGTGGACGTGGGAAAGTCAGTGGATGTGATATACCTTGACTTTAGCAAAGCTTTGGATACGGTCTCCCACAATATTCTTGCCAGCAAGTTAAGAGAATATGGATTGGATAAATGGACTGTAAGATGGATAGAAAGCTGGCTAGACTGTCGGGCCCAATGGGTAGTGATTAAAGGCTCGATGTCAGGATGGCGGTCAGTTTCTAGTGGAGTGCCCCAAGGTTTGGTTCAACATCTTTATTAATGACATGGATGAGGGGACGGATTGCAACCTCAGGAAATTTGCAGATGACACTAAGCTAGGGGGAGAGGTACATACATTGGAGGGAAGGGTTAGGGTCCAGAATGACCTAGACAGGTTAGACGACTGGGCCAAAAGAAATCAGATGAGGTTCAACAAGGACAAGTGAAGAGAGCTGCACTTGGAAAGGAAGAATCCCAAGCACTGGTACAGGTTGGGGAACGAATGGCTAAGTAGCAGTTCTGCAGAAAAGGACCTGGGCATTACAGTGGATGAGAAGCTGGATATGAGTCAACAGTGTGCCCTTGTAGCCAAGAAAGCGAATGGAATATTAGGTTGCATTAAGAGGAGCATTGCCAGCAGATCCAGAGAAGTGATTATTCCCCTTTATTTGGCTCTGGTGATGCCACATCTGGAGAATTGTGTCCAGTTCTGGGCCCCCTGCTATAGAAAGGATGTGGACACATTGGAGAGGGTCCAGTGGAGGGCAACCAAAATGATAAGGGGGCTGGAGCACATGACCTCTGAGAAGTGGCTGAGGGATTTGGGCTTATTTAGTCTGCAAAAGAGAATTAGGGGAGATTTGATAGCAGCCTTCAACTTCCTGAAGGGAGGTTCCAAAGAGGATGGAGAGAGGCTGTTCTCAGTAGTGACGGATGGCAAAGCAAAGAGCAATGGTCACAAGTTACAGTGGGGAAGGTTTAGGTTGGATATGAGGAAAAACTATTTCACTAGGAGGGTAGTGAAGCACTGGAATGGGTTACCTAGGGAAGTAGTGGAGTCTCCATCCCTAGAGGTTTTTAAGTCTCAGCTTGACAAAGCCCTGGCTGGGTTGATTTAGTTGGGATTGGTCCTGCCTTGGGCAGGGGGCTGGACTTAGGGCCCTATGATTCTATGGAGCTGGCTCCTGAATGTGAAAAGTAGAATAAGGGACCTGCTGGAGGTGGAGTATCTCTGGAGAGTGCAGGGTGGTGGATTGGAGTCCTGTACCCCCTAGGCAGCTCAAGTCCCAACATGGCAGTGACCGGACAGCCAACACAGGATAAGGGACCAACAGGCGGCAGGGTGGGTTCTTGAGTGTCTTAGGTGATAGGGCATTTGCCTGGGGAGTGCAGGATGGTGGGTTCAAGTTCTGCCTATACTGGCTGTGACTGGACAGCCAACACAAGCTGGAGCAAGATAAGGGGCCTGCTGAAGGTAGGGAGGTGGAGTGGGATCTCTAGTGAACTTGAGGATAGCTCATCAGTCTCTGGAGTACAGGGTGGCAGGCTCGATCCCATCCTTGGAGTGGCCAAACAGCTGTCCCAGGGATGGAGCTTCAGCATCAAGGCAGGCTCATTCTGGCCATGGCCCTGAACCACCCCTGAAAGCAGCTGGCATGTGTATGTACAGCAATGGCTCCTTGTACTACGCCTCATCTACAGCCACCAACCCCACAGCTTCTACTGGCCACGGTTCTCTGTTATTGATCACTGGGAGCTGCAGGAGTGGTGTCTGCAGGCAAGGACAGTCTGTGGAGACCCCCTGCTCTGACTTTCTTAGTGGGTGCAGGGACATGCCACCCACCTCCAGGAGCACAATTACCACAGGGATAATGACTCCAGCCACGGCAGGTTCAGCATTTTAGAACTCACTACTCAAAAAATTACATTTAAACATAAGAGAGAAATGAAAGTTACAAAATGCACAGACAAGTCAAACACTAAAAATAACCCACTTTGCTAGCAGTACAAGTAGTAACAACAACCCCCACGTATGGGTTGGGTCAGGAGATGAGAGGAAGGGCAGTGTGTGTTTGTGAGAATGACAGAGACACACACAGTGCATGAGAGTGACAGAGATTTGCATTGCCAAGCTCCCGCCAACCCCTTCTCTCTGTGTGGAGATGGGGTACAGGAGTGGGGGGAGGAGGGACACCCTGACATCAGCATCTCCCCTTCTCCCTCTCACAACCTGCACAGCAACAGGAGGCTCCCAAGAGGCAGCTCCAAGGCAGAGGGCAGGAGCAGCATGACAGGCCGGGAGGAAGGGGCAACTGACGTGCCAGCACTTGATAGCTTCCTAGCCAAACCAGTCAGGATCACCTGTCAAAGGCTCTACCTACTGGTTGGTGACCACTGCTCTATATAAATCCACGGTACGCCCACATCTTGAATACTGTGTACAGATGTGGTCCTCTCATCTCAAAACAGATATATTGGTTTGGGAAAAGGTTCAGAAAAGGGCAACAAAAATGATTAGGAGTTTGGAAAAGGACCCCTATGAAGAGAGATTAAAAAGACTTGACTTCTTAGCTTAGAAAAGAGGAGACTAAGGGGGGGAAGGATACGATAGAGGTCTATAAAATCAATAAAGGGGTGGAAAAAGGGAATAAGGAAAAGTTATTTACTTGTTCCCATAACATGAGAACTAGGGGTTACCAAATAAAATTAATAGGTAGCGGGGTTTAAAACAAACAAAAGGAAGTTTTTCTTCACACAGTGCACAGTCAACCTGTGGAACTCCTTGCCAGATGATGTGAGGACTAGGACTTTAACAGGGTTCAAAAAAGAACTAGATAAATTCATGGAGGTTAGGTTCATCAATGGCTATTAGCCAGGATGGGTAGAAATGGATGACAGGGGAGGGATCACGTGATGATTCCCTGTTCTGTTCACTCCCTCTGGGGCATCTGGTATTGGCCACTGTTGGCAGACAGGATACTGGGCTGGGTGGACCTTTTGCCTGACCTAGTCTGGCCATTCTTATGCTATAAAATGTAAAACACCCGTTACATTGATACAACAACTGCACCTCCATGAGAGGTATAGTGCTTAGGTCAACACTGGACGTGCACTGCTAACAGGAGTAGCATGTGTGGTCATGAACCACCTGCTGTAATTAGTGCAGTGACTGCAAGTTGATTTAAATTGACTTAATTTGTAATGTAGACAAGCCCTAAGGCTCATTTGAGCTCCTAAGAGCATAAAATGTTTTACTCTTTGGCTTAACCCAACAATTTGACCCCATTAGGGGGGGGGTTACATATCCAAACAAAGTAGGTATTTCATACCTCTTATGATTACTTTGAGTTCTTGTTGTAATGAGATTTATTTGGGCAGTTACTGTAGGCCATTTTCAGAGGCAAGAAAAATTAATGTTTTTTGAGAAGAAGGGATGAAAAAAATGTTTGTACTGGAGCATTTGGGTTGGAAGCTCTGGGGTAGAAGAGTGTCCATTTTCAAAAGGCCCTACAAAAGACTGGATGTAATCAAGACAGAGCACTGAAAAAGCCCGAACCACAAGTGGTGGCAGGAACTCGAGTCCATACTTTGCAAGCATGATACAAGCATTGTTCACAGGCGGTCTAGGAAATTCTGAAGAGAAGCTACTGTATCTTCAGGAATAAATATATATCTCCCATTCTGTGGGAAGAGGTGTGCGTCCCTGCTGCTTGGCTGGTCTGAAGACAATGGCTTGTCTCAACTGATTGTTCAGTTAGGCTATGTCTACACAGCAGCGTTATTTCAGAATAACTGATGTCATTCCAAAATAACAAAGTCCACAGCTATACTACAAGCAGTTATTTCAACATAATATAAAAGTAATGTCGAGCTGGAGGACTTCTTACTCCAACTCCTGTAACCCTCAGGCTGTGTCTACACTGGCCACATAACCCGTAATAGCTATGGAAATGAGAGAAGTCAGAATAGGGAAATGCGCGGGGGATTTAAATATCCCCCGCGGGATTTAAATAAACATGGCCGCCGCTTTTTTCCAGATTGGGGAAAAGCCGGAAAAGAGCGTCCAGACTGGCGCGATCCTCAGGAATAAAGCCCTATTCCAGAGGATCTCTTATTCCTACTTGCAAGTAGGAATAAGAGATTCCTTGCAAGTAGGAATAAGAGATCCTCCAGAATAGGGCTTTATTCCGGAAGATCGCGCCAGTCTGGATGCTCTTTTCCGGCTTTCCCCAAGTCGGAAAAAAGCAGCGGCCATGTTTATTTAAATCCCGCGGGGGATATTTAAATCCCCCGCGCATTTCCCTATTCTGACTTCTCTCATTTCCATAGCTATTACGGGTTATGTGGCCAGTGTAGACACAGCCTCATTGTATGAGGGGTAAGGGAAATTGGAGGAAGAGTGCTCTCATACTTCCTGATATGTAAACAGCACTAAAAACCCTAAATAAGCTATTTCTAATTAATCTATGCAATTGACATAGCTCAAGTTGTTTAGCTTGTATCAACTTTAGCAATGCTGTGTAGACATGCCCTATTAGTTATAGGATTTCCCACTTCTTTATTACCATCTGTTATTAACATCAGAAAATCAAATTATGAATAATAATGATAGACATTGTTAGGAGCCCTACATAAATTCATTACAACTCATAAAGACTAAACATCAGAATTAACAGATTAAATTAACATCAGGGTAAAAGAGGATAACCTGCCCACCTTTATTATAGCAAATACATTCAGGTGACTATCTGAAGCATCTGCTATGAAGCACTTTTGGAGGCAAGATACTGTTCCAGAGGATAACTGGTCTATTCCATTATTACAGTTCTTTGGTTTAGGATATTTGCCCTAGTATTTTCTTGTCTCCTTAATTTTGTACCTTTGTCCAACATTTGGACAATGGCATGTTTGCCATATGTGATTTTATGTTGCTCCTTACCCCAAGTCCCAAAATGGAAAAATCTGTATATGGGTGTCGTTAATTAGTTTTTTCCTTTTGTTGGTAGAACTTGGGCTAAGAAAACAACCACTAGGTTGGATCAACAAGAGGAATTCTAGCCCTCACTCCCTACATTAGATCAAGCCAAGGCACGCAAACACAGCAAAGTCTACGTGGTTCTTCTCAATCTTTCAGAAACCCCTCAACCCCCAGCCATATACTTTGTTTCTTCCATTATATATTATGGACTTCAGTGTGATCATGTCCAAATTATTCACAAAACAACTTTCAGGGTACCACAACAGTGTGCATCAGGTTGGTATCAAAGCCTCTTTTTGGAAGCAAGTGTTTTAAGAGCTAAAGAAGGGGGAGAAGTCATGAACAAGAAGAGTTGTTTCCTCTGTCAGATTCTAAAAAGTACAATTAAAGATGCAGTGCGTTCACTTTCTCTAGTTAGACACATGCTTTGCAGAAAATGAGGAACAAAGATATCTTCTAGAGCAAGGTTTTATTTTAAAAGTAACAAAAAAAGTCATGGTGGGTTTGCACATTTATCATCTCTGTTTTGCGGATCAAAATTTGCTTATCAGCTAAGCAAAAAGATGCCACCCCTACCAATCCAACATGGACAAGCGAGGTTCTTTCACTCCCATGCATTCTGCAGGCCAAATTAAGGCCTTATTACCATCCATTCAGTTCCATTCCAGTCAGCTGATTACACAGGTGTAGACTCATAGGCGTTTAATTGGTAAACATTTTACAAAGGAGAAAGAGAATCCAGCTCATTCCTCTATCTATGCTGTTAGCACTGCAGCACAAACAAGCGCAATGCCATCTGTCTGAGCAGATGTGACTTTAAATACACACAAAGACAGGGACTGGTTGAGTAAGAAGGTGCTATTTTTACAGTCCCTATTGAATGCAGAACTGCACTTTAAACTAAAGCACTAATAGTTAATGAGTGTGCTCACAGCATTGCTCAGACTGAGATGTTTTCAGGTGTCAACCTCATTTACACTTAGCCAGTCCCTAGTCCCATTTCCTAATTGAGTAAGAGATTACTTAGACAGGTTCACAACATGGCTTCTGCTTAATTAATAGAGATTTTTGTTGCTGACGGGGCTCTTTCTGAATGGAATTTTTCTAAGATCTAGCCATTTAAAAAAAATTGAAAACATTCTCTCTAGATGATTCTTTGCTTATAGCTGCACCTAATAGGGTTTCTATACTAGGTTAATTTAGTAGTTATAACTCATCAATAAGAATTATGACATCCAGGGTCTGAGCCAGAGAGTGGCTTAACATTTTCCACTCCACTGCCCCTCCAACATCTCCCCCACCCCCACCCCGTTCTCAAAGACAGTTGAGGTCACAGAAGTGTGAAATAAATGGTTGTTGGTTTTAATACAATTGTCTCGTTAAAAGTGTAGCTTGTCACTGAACTGACTCCTGTAAAAAACAAAATAAATATTTAGAGCTCATTGGGGATCCAAACCTTTTAGAGTTTGCAAATTAAGTAAAACAGCCAAGCCACCAAGAGAAAACAAAAGCCACTTTCACACAATTGGCAAAGGTTTGCTCTAATGGATGCAAGATGTATACACACACCTTTACAGTATATAGCATAACAGCTTCAAAAGAATGTGAAGCGAACGCTGTGGATCTACATTAGGACTGCTACATACGATTAGTGACATGTTTCACACTATTATATGCCAAAATATTAAACCTCCACCTACATGATCACATGTCACTATGCCATATACAGTCAAGATCTAATTTCAAAGAAGACTGTTCACATGAATTCAAATCAGATTTTAAAATATGAAGTTGAACGCAGTTTCAGGCACTATTTATTATTGTATGATTTCCTAAAGTGACCATCAGCACAATACTTAAGCCCACATGTCTACCCTACAAAGTCTACCTGCTAAATTTTGTAGTTTTACAGTCACCTCATTTTATGTCCCTAATTGCTGGTGCAAAATACTCAAAGAAGGAAACTGACTATAGGAAAATGAAACAGACCATACATGTACTGTGGTCAAATACACAAGCAAAGGGAAAAAAGTAAATAGGTTTTTCCTCTGATTTTTTACAATTACACAAAAAGTTGACTTCGGACTAAAGTTTTAGCTTTATCTCCGAGATGCTTTACATGACTTGACTGTACGGTTCTGTTTTTAGGGTTGTAACCACAGGGAATAGCAGCTGAGAATAGTACCTGTTTACATTTTTTAAAGGAGAGCTCAGAAAGGAAAAAGGAGGAAAGCCGTTGCTGTTCAGCACAGAACTAACCCAAGATGCAGACAGGGGTAACATCAGCTCATTGATGTACCAAATGCCTCTGTTCATCTGAAAGCTACACCTTATTTCTGCTATTTTATACTAGCTGCTGGCAGAGGCAAAATTAAACTCTAGACAGCACAGAGTGACAAGGAAGATTATGTATATTGCCTGTCTGGCCCCTAAGCTCTTTTTTCAAATTAAGTTTTATTATTTGAAAACAAAAACTTAGCTTACTATTAAAAAAATAGTATAAATGTTTCTGATGTTTTAACCTGGCACTATTATCTAACCAGTGAATTATTAATAAGCACAAATAAAAAGCCCAAGAACTTCATTATGTACAAGTGACTGTTCTTAAATGTTTAAGCATGTGAATGCAATTATCAGATAAGAAACTATACCTTATCTACAATTCCCCTGAGAGTAGTAACAGAATAGAATTTAATGAAAAGAATATACAGAGCACTAATGGCTTTAAAAAAGTAGAAAAACAAGAACATAAAACAAATTAAAAAGACTCTTCTTAAATCTTGTTCTTGTTGCAGAGGTCTTTGACCATTGGTCAAACTGTTGACCTAATCCGGAGAATGTTTATCCACATGATTAGCTTCCAATAGGATTTCATAGGTGCTTAAAATTAAGTTTATGCATAAGTGTTCACTGTATCAGGACCTTAACCATCACCTCTGCAGGTAGGCACAACACAACAACTGGTGTTTTGCATCAAATGATTACATTGTTTAATACATAGATTATTGAAACCAAATGGTTTACATTTATATTGTCTGCCTTGTTGATGTACCTCCCCACATTTAAAAAAATGTTATTATACAATGACTCTCTCTTCCCAGGCAGTATTTCATGTGTTCAATCTAAATACTGTACAAACGGTTTGCTTCTTTCTTTTAATCTCTTTTCCTAATTCATAAAATGCACCAAGTACAAGTTTTTAATTTTAATCTGGGAATTTATGAGTAACAAATGCACACAAAACACAGTTCCCTAGTGCAGACTCTGAATTCAACACAGCAAAATAATTGACCCCATTTGAGTTTTGTTAAATCTATTTGTACCTAGATTGAAACTTTTGTAAACCAGGTTACAGCTCAGAGAAAATTTTTAGTCAATCATTCTAAACAGCATAAGATAAAAGATATTCCTGAAGTGATGATGGATCCTTTACTTAGGGTAGCAATGGAGAAAATAAAACCAACAATATCCTTTAGAACAATGGTATAATTCAGGTGTGGAGCAGTGATTTTTTTTCCAGGTTGCATTGGCTGTTGTGTGCCAAGTTGCTGAGAGCTCCAAAAATGTATGCAATGAACATGTGGTACAGTGCTGGGAATGTTGCTCTCTGATGGAATATTACAGCACAAAACAACAAGAAGAAGAAATCACAGTTGGTAAACCCACTATAGCACTCATTTCTTGCTTTTAGCGCAACTTTCTTGGTACCAAAAAGCAAAACACACCTAAGAGAGTTGGATACAGCAGCTCAGCATCTCTACAATCCAAAAAGTTGCATGTGTGTGGGGGGAGGGAGACACCTAATATATTTGTTTTCTTTTAAAATCTCTACATCATAGAGCATAAAGCCATTAAAAGACAACATGTACATTTTAGAAGACCTTTCAGGCCTTTCTCCTGGAAAGAGGATCACCTTTTACAGAGCTGGATGAGATCTGTTTAAAACGGAAAACAAATGCATCCTTTGAGAGGTCCTCCTCTCTTTTTGGGGGAAAAAAACCCCACTGCAGATTAATTACTGTTTCAGTTTTAATCACCGGACTTAATCACAGGAGACCCCCTCCCAGAGTCCAGCTCTCTGCCCCCCGCAAAATACTCACAGACCTCTAGGTTTTGGCTCTCTGCAGCTCCTTTCACTTCCATACACTTTGCTTTGTTATTCACCAAGACATGCCTTTAAAAGGAAAAAATCTTATCGTGACAGAAGATAAGAGAACATGTGGCCCCCATGGTACTCACCTTTGCCCTGCTCAGAGAAGCGTTTGTGTCCAGCCTGCCTGCCCCGGTTACCTGGAGGGGATTTCCAAAGATGCTCAGCAATTAAAGGAGAACACCAAAGCCAGGAGAGTTCAGGTTTCCTCTGGAAACTCAGATTGCTCCTCCTTCTGCTGGTAACCAGGTGTGTGCAGAGGAGAGAGGAGTGGAGATTGAAGACCATCAAAACAAATGGAGAAGGGATTAGGGGATGCAGTTTCCTTTGCTGCTACAGGTGACGCCTCTTCCTGCCTCCCCCCAGACAAAAGAAGAAACAAAATGGAGCCTGGGAGGGAAAGAGAGAGATAATCCTGCTGCTTCATCTGATTAGGGAGCCTGGGCCTGTGCAGAGCTTGCAACTCAGCAAAGGATAAGAAAGCATGGAGAGGAGGGAAAGGAGGAGGAGCAGTGTGTGGGGGGTTGGTCACAAGAAGAAGAGTGTGGGGGGAGTAAGGTGGGTAGAGAAGAGAGGAGAATAAGCTGGGAGGGGCAGGCATGCCTATAGTTATGGCTGTGAGAGCGGGGTGCAAAATACGGGTACCTAGGCAGAGGGACTGCTGCCTTGGGCATTATTGCTCCCTAGTCTCACAGAAGCTGGAAATTCTCTGTGAGAAACACCTGCTGCTTCGGTGTCTCTAAAGGCTGTGCAGCGGGAAATACACCGCAGCTTTTCATGCATGGATTAGAAACAGGAATCTCCTGGTAAATTCAGAAGAACAGCATCTGCTTGGGTCAAATAGGAGGCGGAGGACAAGGGCTGTCCAGCAAGCCCAGGGGATATCCTGGCTGATGCTTTACTGCTCCCCCGAGAAGCCGGGGAAAAGGAGGTCTGGTGAATTTTAGTTTAATTTGAATCTCACAATGATCAGGGCTTCAAAAAGAACTACAGAAATAAGAGCTCATTTTCAGTCCGTGGAAACATCTTCATTGAACTAAAGTGACTTTAAGTAGAAGTTTATATACATTGGAACTGGATCTATTTTCGCCAGACACATGAAGTACTGCCTCTAGCTTGCACGAATCCGTAAGAAAATGCACAAAGCATTTTTGATATTGCAAAAATAAATAAGCGAAAAATATCCAACCCTACAGTCACACTAGTGCTAAGGCTCATTTAAGAAAACGTACAACACTCAAACTCAGCATTGCAAAACCCATAGTAAGAGAACACTTACAAAACTGAGATCGATATAGCATAAAGGCGTGCAAACCCACACACAATCAGCTTCGGCACTGTGAACCTACATCCCAGCGTCAAGATTGCAAATACCCATAGAGACATGCGATGTGTTTTGGAGAGAAATGCTGAACTTGAGATCCTAGTCTAACTCACAGAATTCCCTCTCTCATCCTCCCCTTTCCACAAAGGCCCCCAACTCACAAAAGGGTTCCACTTACTTGAAGCTGGGGTTTTTTGACACTCAGGTCAAGGACTGCCCTCTGGTAACTTCAGTAAGCAGCCCCCAGGCCTGCTGCTCTCTCTGTTGTCCAGATCCTAGGTGACACAGAGCTGCACCAGACCCAATACAGGGGATCTGACCAGTCCTGAACCCGGGAATCTACTGGACTGGGGAGGTCAATGCTGGTTCCTCTGCTGTTGCTGGCTACTGGGCTCCGCTCCAGCAGCAGCAGAGGGGCCAGCTTTGACTGAGTGGAGACTGGGAGGAGGCAGTAGGGGGAAAAGGCAGGGTGGCTGCAGAGCCCCATGACTGGGGGCCAGTAGTGCAGGCCTATGGGGTTCCACACCCCTCTGCCTCTTCTGAGTGTCCCCCCCAATCTCTGCTCCTCCCCAAGCTTGAGCTCACAAATGAGCTATTTGCAGCGCTCCAGAAGCTCTGGGAGGGCGAGGGAAGGAGTTGCTGAGTGTGGATCCAGCTTTTCTCTGAGTGCTCCAACCTGGGAGAGCCCATGGGAATGCCGGCCCAGAGCAGTCTGGCCTATTGAGATCACACCTGTACTAAAAAGCACCAGTAAATAAGGAGAAATTCAGGATAGTCTGGTGGAAATGTGCAATGTTAGGGGAGGAGTGTTGGAGTAGGGTGCAAGGCAGGAAGGGCGACAGCAGAAGAACCAAGAATTAGTAGGGTGGATGGGTCGCTCACGGCAGTAACGAGGCAATGGAGGAGAGAACTCTGATGGTGTATGAAGCCAGGCAAGGTAAAGCAAGACAAGTAAATGGGGAGGTCTCTGGCAAGCAGAAAAGGAAAGAGGTTGTGTGGGTCTGTGATACTAGGGGAAGGGAGAGTATCTGTGGGAGAAACAAGCCAGTGCAAAAAGTGCACATTGTCCTGGTTTTTTTCCTCCCAGTTACCTTTTATGGCTCATCAAGCACCACTCTTGTCCCTGCATTGTTTATTCTCCTGGGCTACGTCTACACTGGCATGATTTTCCGGAAATGCTTTTAACGGAAAAATTTTCTGTTAAAAACATTTTCGGAAAAGAGCATCTAGATCGGCACGGACGCTTTTCCGCAAAAGCACTTTTTGCAGAAAAGCATCCGTGCCAATCTAGATGCGCTTTTGCGCAAAAAAGCCCCAATCGCCATTTTAGCCATCGGGGCTTTTTTGCGCAAAACAGTCCTGTGCTGTCTACACTGGCCCTCTTACTCAAATGATTTGCACAAGAGGGCTTTTGCCCGAATGGGAGCAGCACAGTATTTCCACAAGAACACTGATGATCTTACATGAGATCGTCAGTGTTCTTGTGAAAATTCAAGCGCCCAGTGTAGACAGCTGGCAAGTTTTTCCGCAAAAGCAGGTGCTTTTGCGGAAAAACTTTCCAGTCTAGACACAGCCCTGATGTAATTCGTTGGCTCTCTTTTGTTGTGGGTGGCCCACCCTCCCTCAGGAGACTGGCTGGGTATGTGGTAAAGGAAGGGGCAGCAGGATGGAAAGTGGGGAGGTGGCAGGTGGAGAAGGGAAATGAAATCAAGTCTCACAACAGCAAAAACAAAACCCTGTGGCCTGCTTAGTTTGCCCCGGTCAGGAGTGTGTTAATTTCATCCCTGTTTAATATTGACATCATAAGCGGTCTTTGTATCTAAGCTCTCCTGTAAACCCTCATCACCGCTCCTAGCTCAGTCAGGCTGGGAGAGGGGGGAGCAGACTCAGTCCCTTCCCGGGACAGATGAATGTGAGGGTCGGCTTTCTCTGAGCCGTCGAAGATGGGCTTTACTGACAAAATAAAGCCACGGTCTGTGTCCTCCCAGGCAAATTCTCTCCCCACACACAAAGGAATTAGACGTCAGGCTGGGAAGCTGCTGCTGTTGTGCTGCATGCCAGGGGTCAATCATGTTTCTTCATCAAGCAATAGTCATTTGGATTTTAAAAAGCATTTTTATCTGCAGTGTTTACTGGAGCAATAAGCCAAAACAAGTATTTATAGTCGGCTACTGGTGCTTACCTAAGGGATGTGATGAGGCAGAAGCTCATCAAATCAGCATGGTCCAGAATGTCCCCTTGAATGAGCCCAGGGGGAGGGGATGCTCTGTGGGCAGTTCTTCCCCTGTGCGCTTGGGGGAAGGGAAGGGCACAGGGCATGCCTCTTCCACTGTACTGTAATTTCCCTTCACTCCTTGGGTGCGTCTAGACTGGCAAGATTTTGTGCAAAAGCAGGTGCTTTTGCACAAAAACTTGCCAGCTGTCTACACTAGCCGCTTGAATTTGTGCCAGAGCACTGACTTTGTAATGTACAAAATCAGTGCTTCTTGCGCAAATACTTTCCCGCTCCCGCTCGGGAAAAAGCCCTCTTGCGCAAGAATACTTGCACAAGAGGGCCAGTGTAGACAGGGAAGAACTGTTTTGCGCAAAAAAGCCCCGATGGCTAAAATGGCGATCAGGGATTTCTTGCGCAAAATTGCGTCTAGACTGGCCACGGATGCTTTTGCGCAAAGCACTTTTTGCACAAAAGCATCTGTGCCAATCTAGACGCACTTTTGCAGAAATACTTTTAATGGAAAACTTTTCTGTTAAAAGTATTTCCGCAAAATCATGCCAGTCTAGACACAGCCCTTGTTCCAGCAAGAGGCCCTCACCTGAGATGCCAGAGGGGCAGAGGTGGAGAGGCTGTACTTAAAGGCGCTGTTCCTTGGTAACTTGGGTGTATGCCTACATCACTCCACAGGTGCTACTGGGCTGGTATAGGAGAACTCTGTCAGTAACATTGTGGCTTCTGCAGACCCCATCTCTCCATGCTCTGTGAGGCTGGGAGCAATTGCTCTTCCAAACTTAGAGGAAACAATATTAACAGAATCACTGTGAGGTATATCTGAAAGCATTTCTTTCCTGCCAGAGGGGATATTTGACCTTCTCGCTTTTGTTTTGGATTTCATCAGGGACACTGATACTCCAAACTGTTTATTGTTTGCATTCAAAGTAGCAAGATAATAAATAGTTTGCAGATTATTTTGGGTACTAAAGGATTCTGGTGTTTCTTTCTTTTTAAATACTCCTTTTTCCATAACTGTTAAAATGCTCTCTTCTACCCCTGCCTCCATGAGGATCGCCATCATCCTCAGCCAACCAGCAGCAGAAAGGGAGGAGAAATGTGCTCTGAGAAAAGCAGTCCAAATACAGACACTATCCCAGAGCCTATGTCAGAGATTATTTTGAGGTACTGTGGGATTAAAGTGGTGGTTAGACTTTATAGTCTCATATGCCCCTTTACATTTCATTATATGAGATCATAAATCATCTTAAAAAACAATTCGGCAGTTTATTCAATGTATGTGTCTTTGTTTAAATAATTCACAGCCGAAGGAAAACTGAATATAAATTAAAAGTTGAGATACTTGGATGAGAAGCTCTTTGGCCAGGGATCATCTTTTGTTCTGTGTTTGTACAGTGCTGCACACTACCAGGTTGTGGTCTCTGACTGGTACGCTATTTAAAAAGACAAATTTTTTATTGTGGGTCTCTGGATTCCACCGATACTTTGGCCTCGGCCCAAATCTAGTGCAAGCTTGTGGCAGGGTTTGGGAGAGACCCAGCGTCTCGGCAGGCAGGGAGAAACTTCACAGGATTGTGTTTTGTTTAAGTTCATTTTGTCTGGGGTCTCTATTTTTACAGGATTCTTGTGAAATAAAATCCTCGCGCTATTGCCTGTTCTCAGGGTACTTGGCGTTTTCCTTAGAGCCTAAGTTGCTGGCACCATTTTCTAACATAAGCAGCATTGCTTGGTGTATAAAGCAAGTTTCTAGAGCTTAGTGCTGTTAACAAAAGCTTCAAATTTTAACTCCTAAGGTTCAGGTGGCAAAAGGTAAAAAGAACCCAACCTATCTTATTTCAAGCATTTCATGATTTAAAACCAGTCTCATCATTTTGGGGGTGGGGCGGAGTGCTGACTCATGCTGTTTAAACACATGTGGATAGCAATACTGAGCCCTGCTAAAATCCTTAAACTCTGAATTTAGATCCGGCTGTAAACATAAACCCAACATATAAACAGAGTATCTCTCCTGATTCTAGAACATGCCCATCCTGGCTCCCAGCCAGTACTGCCCCTCTTTCCAGCCTAACTAGGCTCAACGGTAAGTGGGCAAGTGCCTTTCTCAGCTGATTAGGAGAACGCAGCTTGAATTTCTCTCACAAAAGCCCGACCACCGCTGTGTAGCAAGGCGAGCCCTCTCCTTATGGGAGCTGCAGGCGGTGGAGTATCATGGCTTCAGGCTCTGCTAAAGTGGGTATAAAAAGGCCTTTACTCTCCCTCACATAATTCTAATCCATTTAAACCAGTGAAGCTGCACCTGCAACCAGGCTGCCTGTAGCCAGCACTGAGGCTGATTTTCTCCTAATGTATTTTTACAGTCTGTTGTATTCTATGAAAATAATGCAGCCCTCCAGGAAGATGTGCCATTTTGTGGGTTACATTGCTCATTTCCTTGAATTCCATCTGCCACAGGCAATTTGGACCAAATCCAAGGTGTCCATATTGAAGATTTTATATTGTATGTTTTTAAAGGGTGAGACTACTTAAGATTTCTTTATAGCATGTCAGCCAACATAACCCAACTTAACACAAAACATTCTGAGGCACCTCTATATTAGCAATCAAAATAAAATGATATCACACATAATACCAGTTAGAAGCTCTCTCCCCTTTGAACACTTGCTAACGCCTAATCAAACTTAACATCCTTTCTTTGTGGATTTGATATGAGCTATTCAGAGACCAGATTTGCAAAGTGTAGCTCAGACAGTTATTTGCTAACAATGAATCTGTGCATGCAAAAGCAGCCTACGTGTGTAGAAATCAGGTATTTGTATGCCTGAGTTAGCAAGTGCGAATTATTGTGTCTACCTTTGAATTTGGGACCATTTGAATGTATAGATCCAGCAGCAACTTCAAAATCTAACATATAAAATACTACTGGTTTAAAGAAACTGAGATGGGAATGTTACATATAAATCTATTCAGTTTGTCAGATAATGTTACAAAACCTTCCTGCTTAATTTTTAGTTCAGTTACAAGACTATGTTGCATGTTTAGCAATATTCGCAATGGTAAAATGCTTTTGAGTTTATATTTTCTACTTAGGGAGGTGGGGGCCACTTGTCAATAAGAATGATTAATTAGTCAGACGTAAATAGGCCAGCTCTGACAGTGCTGTAAGTCTAGCCATTGTGTGTTTTCATTGTGACTCAGAGAGCACTGCAGTGCCAGATGGCTTAGAGCTTGTTGGTATGTAGCAGCCAGTTTGTGGCGGCCTAAACAGCTCAGTATACCTCCTGTATAGTTATCACAACATTTGCCCAAAAGGTGGCATGTAATATAGCATTGGAAAACGAATAACTCACTGATCAGTAATATCCCTGCAAGATGTATATACAGTTAACTTATAAAGAATTGTATAGATGTGCTGGCCAAATGTGACTGAAATGTGTTTAAACCAGGCATCTCAGGGGAAGCTGATAAACAGGTTTTTCCAGACAAAGGAGCGGGACCAAGGCATCATGCCAGGTGTGGACAAGGACAGTGCACTAGTCATTTGAATTGGAAACCACAGGAAGATCACTGTAAAAATCACACCCGCCAGGGAAAAGGGACTTGTTGGAAGCTACACTTCAAAAGAAAACATTTCAAGGGTTTCCTGGTCTATAAAGAGGGGGGGGGAGAGAGCTCCCACCCCAAAGTTACCCTTCACCCGAGGAGACAAAGAAACGAAGCACTTTGAAGTGTTTGGATTTTGCTTAAGGACAAGCTAGCTGTGCTACAAGAATGACTGTAGTCAAAAATACTTTAAACAAAAACCTTTAGTTTAGTAAGTTGATTTTCAGACTTAGTACCATATTTTCTTTGTTTGTAACCATTTCTATCCCTATCGCTTCTACTTGATTTCACTTAAACTTGCATCCTTTCGCTAATAAGCTTGTTTTATTTTTACTACACCCCAATTCAGTACTGTGACTGAAGGGAAGGGTGTGTTATCCCCGGCTACATGAACAGGCTGCTGTGTGCTGTCTTTTTAAAGGAGCAGTAAGCATGGTACAGCGAAAGAAACTGCACTGCAGAAAGACATTCTGAGGGGAGAGCTCAGAATTAGAAGGGCTGTCAAAGTCCCCACTGCTCAGACTAACTGGGCAGGGGAAGCCAGGGGGTGACATGTATGCTTGAATGCTGGCTGTTGGTGTCAGGGCTGAAAGCCACATCAGTGTAGCACTCTTGACACTGGAGTTGCAAGGCCGGTGTTGAGTGAACCCCAAAGCGTCACACTGATGAGGAGTAAAAAAGATGAAACCCTCAGGCAAAGTTTAGGTATGTCTCATTCTCCCCTGTAGTGACTGCTCCACACAGAAGACAGCAGCCTTCCATTGCCACCAGTTCCTGGCTTCTCTAGTGATGGAGGTTTGTCCTGCAGATCTAAAGGTCCGGGTCCTCCTGACGACCTAACCTGGAAGTTAATATGGTTCCAGCAATGCATGGAATTCCATTTATTTTCAGCTTTATCTTTTTTTTTTAAGGAAATTACATTAAAAATCCTACCAAACATGAGGTTGCCAAATCAAGCATAAAAATGAGGACATACAAGATTTAAGTTTCCCTGTGCAACTTTCATTCAGTGCCCGTGTCCCTATGCACTATTATAGAGTTGTGGGGTTTTTTTGGTTACATGACCATGTAGTATTTTTTCCACAAGACCCTGCCCTTATTTACTCAGCAGTTTGGAAGGGAATGAATCAGAGCTCTGTATTGTGTGGCACTATTGGCTATAGGACCCCTGCACTGTTTGGGGCAGACGCTGAAAGGGAGGCAGAGAGGCTATGTCTAGATATAGGGTATTTTTCAAAAAAAAGTTGCCTTTTTTAAAAAAAACCTTCACTTGTGTCTACACTGCCACCGCGTTCTTTTGAAATTAAATCAAAAGAACGCGGCAGTTTTTTCAACAGTGGTAAACCTCATTTTATGAGGAAGAATGCCTTTTTTCCAAAGAGCCCTTTTGAAAAAAGGTGTTTTTGAACACAAACGGAGCTTTTTCAAATGAGAGCATCCAGACTGCCTGGGTGCTCTCTTTCGAAAAAGCAGATCACTTTTTTGAAAAAAAGGTGGTGGCTGTCTAGGTGATCTCTTTCAAAAGAAGCTTTTTTGAAAGATTATTTTTAAAAAGCTTCTTTTGAAAGAAGCATGTAGGGTATGTCTACACTACAGAGTTAATTCGCAATAACAGACATTATTTCGAATGAACTTTAATAGCTGTCTACGCATACAAACTGCTATTTCGACTTTAATTCAAAATAGCGGAGCCCTTTTTTCGAATTTGGTAAACCTCATTCTATGAGGAATAACACCAAATTTGAAATAGCTAATTCAAGATAAGCGCTGTGTAGACACTTATTTCGAATTAGGGGGTCTCCAGCCCTTCCCAGTTCCCCCTGGTGGACACTCTTGGCCAAACCAGGAAAACACCTCTCTTCTCCCCCAGCCCCAGGGCTCTTAAAGGGGTAGACTGCCCAGACGGCACTTGCCAGAGCCAGGCCTGCCAGCAGTCTCTGCCCCTGACCCAGTGGCCCCAGCATGAGCCAGGCAACCAGCTCTCCCCTGCCCAGTCCTCCAGCACCCAGGGGCCAGCCAGGGGCCGTAGATGGCACGCACCCTCATGGACTAGTGTGGCCACCAACTTCCATGATCTCTGCACTAGGTGGAGGAACGCAGTCGTCTATGGCCACATAGTGGCCACCATGGCCAGGAAAGGCCACAGGCGCACCCAAGAGCAAGAGTGCCTGAAGGTGAAAGAACTGCAGCATACGCCAGGGCCACCAGGGGCGGCTCCGCAGCAGGGGATGACACCTGCCCCTACTTCCCTGCCCTCGATCGACTCCTGGGGGGCCGAGTGGTCTGCGCCAGCCCAGGAGGCAGCGAGCCAGGACCAGAGGGCCCTAACCCAGGCGCACCGGAGGGGCCACTGCCAGCTGTCCCGGCACCGGAGTCGGCAGGGTCATCCAGGGAGGCCACACTGGGTAAATGCCAACACTGTCCCCTACCCAGTGGGGAGCGGCAGAGGGAGACCAGGGACCGCGCGTGTGGGCCCTGCCTCCCACGGATCACGCAGCCACCTGTGCATGTGCAAGCACGTGCCATGCCACCCTTGGGCAGGTGGCTCCAGCTGCGTGACACCCAGGGGCCGTGGCCCAATAGGCAGACGTGTGTGTGAAGAGACCTGACACGCTCCCGACCCTGAGGAGGGGCCCAGCAGGACGCTCTCCCTTCACATGTCCCCTCTACACAGAGGCAGGGGACATCTCCCCCCTGCCCCGGCCACACTATACACGGCACAGGGGCACGGGTGTGGCCTTGGGGCAGCTCCCAGTCCTAGGGAGAGCCAGACATCTTGACCATGGCCTCTGTGCAAGCACATCGGCTCTGACGGTGCAGGGCACGGTCACCCTCACGTTGTGGGGGGGAGTTTGGCATCATCCACTGTGTCCCCACTTCTCCTCTTTCTCTAAAAAAAGTGCTGCACATGCAGGGCGCACCACCCCGCCCAGGACATGCTCCTGCACCCGCGGCCTGCTCCGGACCACCACCACCACGTGGCAGGAGTACCGGGACCAGCACCTAGGGGCCCTGCGAGCCCTGCACCGCACCATCCAGGCCTGGATGCTGGAGGACCTGCAGCTCCACCAGGAGCAGCTGGCTGAGGACCGAGCCATGAACGCAAACCCGCAGGCCCTGCTGCAGAGCATGCTGCTCCGCACCGGTCCTGCACCTGCTGCCCCCCCCCGCTACGGGTCCTCCTCCCACTCCTGCCCCCCTCCCACCTCTTCCTCCTCAACCTCCACACCCTCATCCTCAATGTCCACCCCCCCACCTCAACCTCTGCACCCTCCTCCCCATCCCCCCAGGGACGCCGAGACCCCTCCCCCGCCGTGCTGGGAGGCGGTCGACCTGGCAAGACCCTCAGCCCTGAGTGCTGAGCTTTCTCTCCCCCTTCTTCACCTTGCTTCCCCCTTCCAGCTCCCTCCTCCCAATTTTCCCCCTCCCCTCTCCCACCCTCTCTCCTGCCCTCTCCCACCTCCTTTCTCCCATCTCCCCAGAGTTTCATTCTCCCTCCCCAGTTGTGTTAAATAAAGACAGGTTATATTTTTTTAAAATACGTGTCTTTTATTTGACATCAGTAAGGAGGGGGCTAGGGAAGGGTAAGTGGAAGGACGAGAGAGAGGAATGAGGCACAAGCCCCCAGTGGGGCAGACCGGGGAGACTGTTAGTGCTCCTCAGGGTGGAAGCTCTCCCGCAGGGCCTCTGGATCTTGACATCCCCTCGATGGTCCTCCCAGATGGCAGCCTGCAGACAGTGCAGCCCTGCTGCTGGCAACGTGTCCACGAGACGCAGCAGAGTCCCCAGGGGCAGGTCTGGCTCCATGTTGCAGAGTGCCGTGATGTCCTGAGTGAGGGCAAGCAGAGCACACAGAGACACAAATGCTTTGCTGTCTCTCAGCAAGGTAGACCAGCAAGCAGAGAAACCTGAGAACTGTCTGTCCGGGATGGGGGATCGGGTCCCTTTAAGCACAGACCTCGGACAGCCTGAGGCAGCAGCCCCACACTCTAAGTCTAACCCTGATGCCCTGCCGGCACTGGTTCCAGCCAGCCTTACCTTCGATTCAGGGTCCACTCAATGTGGACGCGCTATTTCAAATTAGAAAAACGCTATTTCGAATTAGTTTTTGTGTCTAGATGCGTTATTTCGAATTAGCTTGCTACCCTGGGACTTGAGTTGCAGAGGTGCTAAGCACTTACAACTGCGACAGAAGTCAGTCCTTGGAGTTCTACTTCTGAACATATAAAGTGCTGTAATTATGCTAACTACTATGAAAAATCAAGCTCTAGGCACAGGACTGGTCTTAGGAGCAGGTGATCAGGGCAAATGCCTAATCATCCTGCCAGATTCCGTTGGTGTGTGTTTTTTCCATGGCTGCGTGTGGGGTACTGGCGAGGGAGGCCTTGCTTGACTGCCAGAGCAGGCGGCAACCCGCCCTCAGAGGCCCCTCGAACGCCTTCTCTGGACTGAGCAACCTACCAGCTCCTCCCTCCCACACTGAGTCTATTTACAGTATGGCCCAGCGGCCTCAGTCACTATTCCACAGGAAAAGCTCCCTCATGTGGGATATGCAAGGAAGAGGTAGGGGGATCCAGGCCCTCCCTCTCCACTGGATCCCAGCCCAGGGTCCTGTTGGCAGTGGCACGGTCCACTGCTCACTCAGGGTATGTCTACACTACAGCGCTAATTGGAACTAACTTAGTTCGAATTAGTTAATTCGAACTAAGCTAATTCGAACTAACGCGTCCAGACTAAAAAACTAGTTCGAACTAGCATTTTGCTCATTCGAACTAGCATGTCCACATTGAGTGGACCCTGAAGCGGGGTTAAGGATGGCCGGAAGCAGTGCCGGCAGGGCATCAGATGAGGACTTAGAGCGTAGAGATGCTGCCTCAGGCTAGCCCAGGGCTGTGCTTAAAGGGACCCGACCCCCACCCCGGACAGACAGTTCTCAGGGGTGCCCCGCTTGCAAAGCAGTCCTGGCTTGGATTGCCTGGAGTACCTGCACTGGGCACATCACAGCACTCGGCCATCAGACCGGCTGCACTTGCCGCAGGCTGCCATCTGGGGAGAGGGGGCAATTGGGGGGCTGCAGGAGAGCTTCCACCCCCAGAAGCCCGCAGAGCCAGCCCAGTCCTCCCCATCGGGGGCTCGTACCCCATTCCTCCCTCACCTCCTTCCACTTACCCCTCCCTAGCCCCCCTTCCTGATGTACAAAATAAAGGACAATTGTGTTCAAAAATAGAATCTCTCTTTATTGAACAAAACTGGGGGAGACTGGGAAAAGGAGGTGGGAGAGGGGAAGAGAGAGGGTGGGAGAGGGGAGGGCAACTACAATGATGAGGGGTTTGGAACAGGTCCCATATGAAGAGAGGCTAAACAGACTGGGACTTTTCAGTTTAGAAAAGAGGAGATGGAGGGGGGATATGATCGAGGTCTATAAAAGCATGAGTGGGGTGGAGAAGGTGCATCAAGAAAAGTTCTTCATTAGTTCCCATAATAGAAGGACTAGAGGACACCAAAGGAAAGGAATGGGTAGCAGGCTTCAAACTAGTAACAGAAAGTTGTTCTTCACAAAGCAAAGAGTCAACCTGTGGAACTCCTTGCTGCAGGAGGCTGTGAAGGCTACAACTAGAACAGAGTTTAAAGAGAAGTGAGATCAAGTCATGGAGGTTGGGTCCATGGAGTGGTATTAGCCAGGGGGTAGGAGTGGTGTCCCTGCCCAAAGTTTGTGGAAGGCTGGAGAGGGATGGCACGAGATAGATGTCTTGGTCACTGTCTTCGGTCCATTCCCTCCAGGGTCCCTAGGGTTGGCCGCTGTTGGCAGACAGGCTACTGGGCTAGATGGACCTTTGGTCTGACCCAGTACGGCCATCGTAAGCTCAGGGCCCAGGGTCGGGGGTCTCAGTGGACCCCCTTGATTTTCATGCACACCTGCTCCTGGGTGGCCAGGCTGGCAGCTCTCCTGCCCTAGACGGCCACTTTCCTATGCCTAGTGCGAAGGTCGTGGACGAGGTCCACGATGTCCGCACTAGACCAGGCGGGTGCTCCCCTCTTGTGGTCCCAGGCAAGCTCCCGGGAGCCACCAGCCTGGTCCTGGGAAGAGGGGGAGGGTTGGGGGGCATCGGGTGGCTGGCTAGAGCCGTGCCAGGTGCAGGGTCTGCTGGCTGGGTGCTGGCAGGCTTGCACCTGGCACGGACACCGTAGCCAGCCCGTGCCCCTTTAAGGGGTCTGGGGCCGGGAGGGGGGCAGTAGAGTTTCCCTGGTGTTGGCTAGAGTGGCCACCAGGGAAAGCTGGGGAGGGCTAGCCTTCCATTAGTTCGAATTAAGGGGCTACACACCCCTTAATTCGAACTAGTAAGTTTGAACTAGGCTTCGTCCTCGTAGAATGAGGTTTACCTAGTTTGAACTAAGCGCTCCGCTAGTTCGAATTAAGTTCGAACTAGCGGAGCGCTTGTGTAGCACCTATCAAAGTTAATTCGAACTAACGTCCGTTAGTTCGAATTAACTTTGTAGTGTAGACATACGCTCAGTGGGGAATCCTGCCGCAACACTCTGAGCACCCGGGGAGCAATTTGCTGCCCTGGGCTACTTCCTACCGGATCTTGTCAGACGTCCTCTCTGTCCTCACACTGGGTCCCACAGCATCAACTGTAGCCCCTCTCGGCCTCGCTGCCGCCATCTAGTCCAGATGCGCTTCCTCCCCTGGAGCTCCTGCAGCGCCTCCTTCCCCTTCAGCAGTCAGCCCCAATTGAGCTGTGCCAGAGATCTTTATAGCCAGTCTCCAGTTGGAGCATGCCCAGCATGCTGTCAACTCCAGCGTGGAGCTGATACACCCTATCACTGGAACCAAAGATATTTTTCATCCTGAGAGGCAAAACATCTCGGGACCTGCGTTCTTTAGTTCGAAAAACATAGGGCCAGTTTCTCCCCTCCGCTACACTAATGCAACTCCATTGACTTCAGTGAGGTTGCTCCAATGTAAATGTGAAGAGAATGTGGCCCACAATCTTTCCCTGGGAAGTGGACACTTGACATTTTTGGTTTAACCTTTCTGTGCCTCAGTTCCCATTTGTAAAATGAGGGATAACTATTCGAAAAAGAAGTCTGGTTTTAGTTAACCTTAATTTGGAGTAAGCGCTGCAGCCTAGAAGCACAATTTATTACTTTTCTCAAAGCACATCATTATATGAGCATAGCCCTAATAAGGGTTCTGTTTACTTGTTTGACGTGGAATATTTCCAAATAATTTAGCCTACAATACATTTACGGGAATGGGTCATGCTTAATGAAATATAGACTAACTGCTATAGAGCCAGTATAATGGGGCAGCATTTCACATTCAAAAGGCAGACTAATGGTGCTATATGTTAGACAAGAGATGTAGAAATGAGAACTATAAAATAGTACATATGGTTGGAACAAAAATCACAGCATGGAATGTGATGATGCATCAAGCATATACCCTATGAAAGAGAGTTCAGTAGTACGGAAGCTGAGCTCCATGTTGGCTCTGTCTGCAATAATCTGCACGGTTAACTGTGACAGATGAAAGTCTGATAATAGTGTTTATGCAACTAAATCTTGTTCTAATCTATTAGGTTTATGTAACCACCACTCATGGACAAAATGACTCAGGTTTCAGGAGCCTAAAAGAACAACAAGAAGTCCTGTGGCACCTTATAGACTAAGGGTATGTCTACACAACAGCACTCATGCGAACTAACTTAATTCGAATTAGTTAATTCAAAATAACGTAATTCGAATTAGTGCATCTAGACCTAAAAACTAATTCAAATTAGCGTTTTGCTAATTCGAAATAGTATGTCCACATTGAGTGAACCCTGACCGAAGTTAAGGCTGGCCGGAAGCAGTGCCGGCAGGGCATCAGGTTAGGACTTAGAGTGTGGAGCTGCTGCCTCAGGCTAGCCGAGGGCTGTGCTTAAAGGGACCCAACCCCCACTCTGGACAGACAGTTCTCAGGGTTCCCCATTTGCTTGTCTAACTCGCTGAAGGACAGCAAAGGAGTCCTTTCTTGGAGTGCTCTGAGTGCCCACACTTGGCACATCACAGCACTTGGCCATCAGCCTGGCTGCACTTGCCGCAGGCTGCCATCCAGGGGGGGGTCAATCGGGGGGCTGTCAGGATCCAGGAGGCCCTGCAGGAGAGCTTCCACCCCAATGATCCACCCCAGTCCTCCCCATCGGGGGCTCGTGCCCCATTCCTTCCACTTACCCCTCCTTAGCCCCCCTTCCTGATGTACAAAATAAAGGACACGTGTATTCAAAAATAGAAACTCTCTTTATTTAACAAAACTGGGGGTGGGATTAACCTCTGGGGAGACTGGGAAAAGGAGGTGGGAGAGGGGAAGAGAGAGGGTGGGGGAGGGGAGGGGGAAACCTGGGAGGAGGGAGCTGGAAAGGGGAAGCCAGGGAAAGAAGGAGGAGGGGAAGTATAAGACTATGGTACGCCATATCTTCAGGACTGTGTACAGATGTGGTCTCCTCACCTCAAAAAAGATATTTTGGCCTTGGAAAGGGTTCAGAAAAGGGCAACTAAAATGATCAGGGGTTTGGAACAGGTCCCATATGAAGAGAGGCTAAAGAGACTGGGACTTTTCAGCTTAGAAAAGAGGAGACTGAGGGGGGATATGATAGAGGTCTATAAAATTATGAGTGGTGTGAAGAGGGTGAATAAAGAAAAGTTCTTCATTAGTTCCAATAATAGAAGGACTAGAGGACAGCAAATGAAATGAATGGGTAGCAGGCTTCAAACTAATAAAAGAAAGTTCTTCTTCACACAGCGCATAGTCAACCTGTGGAACTCCTTGCCACAGGAGGCTGTGAAGGCTAGAACTATAACAAAGTTTAAAGAGAAGTGAGATAAATTCATGGAGGTTGGGTCCGTGGAGTGCTATTAGCCAGGGGGTAGGAATGGTGTTCCTGGCCTCTGTTTGTGGAAGGCTGGAGATGGATGGCACGAGACAAATGGCTTGGTCATTGTCTTCGGTCCATCCCCTCCGGGGCACCTGGTGCTGGCTACTGTTGGCAGACAGGCTCCTGGACTAGATGGACCTTTGGTCTGACCCAATACGTCCATTCTTATGTTCTTATGTTCTAAGCTCAGGGCTCAGGCTCGAGGGTCTCACTGGACCAACTTGATTTTCATGTAAACCTGCTCCTGGGTTTGCATGTGGCCTTTGGTGGCCAGGCTGGCAGCTATCCAGCCCTAGACGGCCACTTTCCTGTGCCTAGTGCGGCGATTGTGGACGTTGGAGGCATGCGCCCAAACCTCGATGAGGTCCACGATCTCTGCACTAGACCAGGCAGGTGCCCGCCTCTTGCAGCCCCGGGCAGGCTCCTGTGAGCCGCCAGCCTGGTCCTGGGAAAAGGGGGAGGGCTGGGTGGCAGCGGGTGTCTGGCTCATACTGTGCCAGGTGCAGGGTCTGCTGTCTGGATGCTGGCAGGCTTGTAACTGGCACAAGCACTGTAGCCAGACCGTGCCCCTTTAAGGGATCCGGGGCTGGGAGGGGGGCAGAAGAGTTTCCCTGGTTTGGCCTAGAGTGGCCACCAGGGCAACCTTGGAAGGGCTAGCCTCCAGCTAGTTTGAATTAAGTGGCTACACAGCCCTTAATTCAAACTACTTAATTCGAACTAGGCATTAGTCCTCATAGAATGAGGTTTACCTAGTTCGAATTAAGCGCTCCGCTAGTTCGATTTAAATTAGGACTAGCGGTTTGTATGTGTAGTCCCTATTAAAGTTAATTTGAACTAACGGCTGTTAGTTCGAATTAACTTTTTCGTGCAGACATACCCTAACAGATTTATTGGAGCATAAGCTTTTGTAGGCAAAGACCCACTTCGTCAGATGCCAAAGGAGAAAAAAGAAAACCTTTTTTTTCTCCTTTGGCAAATTAACTACATGGCATCATCAAATCATGGTCAAGGTCTAGTCCTTCCAACCTCACCTAATTCAGGTTAGGTCTACACTGCAATGTTAAATTGGAAAAAGAAAAGCAATTTACAGTAAGCAAACTGCGTATCTATTTCCAATTTTCTTTCGAAAGATGCTCTTTTGAAATTTGGTGCATACTCTACATGGTGCCAAATTTTGAAAGAAAGTGCTCTTTTGACACATCCCTTATTCCCCGTAGAATGAGGTTTACAGGAATAGAGAAAGAGCGCGTCCGCTTTTTTGAATTTTTTTTGGAAAAAGCGGATGCATTTCTTTGATGCGGCGTTTCTTTTCTGGGATACCTCCAGTACCCCAGAAAAGCAATACAGTCTAGACGTAGCCTGTATGGAGTTACATCACTGTCGCTGGGAGGAGAATTTGACCCTGTGTTTTTGGAACAGTCTAATTCTATTGTCAGCTACACACAGGGACCCCTTATATTGGGTAGCATAGAAAGGAATTTAGTCTATTACCTGCTATGCCAGTTGCATTCAGTTAGCTGAAAGTTGGGGTGGGTGGGTCTGTGTATCCTAATAAGGCATTTTAAATAAAGGGTAATATCTGCAATGTCCCTAATTAAATAAAAAGGACAGAAAGAGGAAAAAGATGGAAAAATATTATGCAATTAAAAAGTTGTAAAGCATCTGTGGATATTTCATTCAGTAGGAACTGTGGACCAAATTCTGTCATTAGTTGTCTATTTGCAACCACATTGCACTCAAAAGAGCAGAACTCGGTCCAAGATCTTTATCAATCAATTACATTTTTGAAGTTATTTTAGTACTCATGAAAGATTAACATGCATAATCTCAGGTCGCCACTTGACACACAGAACATGTTCTGTACAGAGCAGCAAGTGTCAAGACAAATTTCTCCATGTTGCCCAGCCAGTGTGACTCAGGCCCAGTGTATTTGCATTTAGTAACAATCAGTCTACGTTTGGAAAGACTCCCCTGTGCCCAGTGTGTAAAATCAGGCCTTTCCTGGCAGAATATATGTTGTGTTCAAATTAGTGAGCCCATTCCTTTATCCCACGATAGCATGGCCACACATTTACATTCCTGGAGTTCTTTTCTCCTCAGTGTTTATGTATTAGCCCAGTATTTATTTGTGGAGAAAGGTCTCTATGTTCACTTGAAATTGTCTGACATGAGATGTTGCTTTAGAACAGGTGTGGCCAACCCATTACAGACGAAGAGCCAAAATAGTGGTGGCTACAGCACAAACAACCGAGGGAAAAAAGTTGTTGAGCAATTTGGTCGAGCAAAAAAAAAAAAGGCCCAGCCACAGAGCAGGCATTGCCCCTTTTAAGGCGGCCATTTTGAACTCTGCACTGGCATCCTATGCAGACAGAAACCCGCTGCCTCTTTCAGAGTCGCGAGCCATGAGTTAGGAAAAGCAGCGAGCGTCACCCAGTACTCTCAGACAGGAGTGTGAGGGGAAGATTAGGGGAGGAGTCAGACTGTACTAGCAACCAGAGACACAGGGAGGTGTGTGCCAGGAAGCAGCAGACAGTGACTGAACTCTTGTCCACTTTTTTGAGGTGCTAAGCCACTGAAGCACACAGCTTATTGGCCTCAGTCCAATTTCCTCCTCCAAGGAAAACTTCTAATTGCTACCTTTATGTCAGTGGAAAGAAAAAGGGCTCTCCTATGTAATATTTGGTAATGAAGAGTCTCCTAAATGTTAATTATAAAAGCATCATAGTTTTAAAAGATTTCTATGAAGGAAGGCTCCAGTTACATTGAAACAATTCTTATCATACTCCAGATTAGAAATATATTTATAGCAGTAAAATTATAGTGGGTTAAAAGAGCATTGGCCACTTTCTACCATGGTGAAGAAAGTATTCCTTATATTTATAATCAAAGGGACTAGGTATAGTGAAGCAAGAAATACCCAGGGAGAAATAAATTAATATTAAGTGTTATGCCTAGTATGTTATTTGTCTCTTATCCACACGCAGCCTTTTTGCCTCAGTCAATATACACCACTCAGATTATTTCAGTGCTTTCTTGGATTCACACGTAAAAGATCAAATTGAAAACACACCTGTTTTATGAAGGTTGACAGTGACAATACCCACATGGAACGCTCTGGCTGTCGTGTACAGTTTGTGGTTGGAAATCTGTGGAAATATTTCCAATGCTTTCAGTGGACTTTGGATCTGGCCCTTTGTTATTCAGGCTTGGTTTAATACAGTGGTTCTCAACTAGAGGTACATGTACCATGGAGGTGCACAGAGATCATCAAGTGCTCTTGATGTTTGCCTAGTTTTACAACAGGCTACATAAAAAGTACTAGTAAAGTCAGTCAAAACTAACATGTCATACAGGAAATGAGAACCCTGTTTCAGTGATAATGTGAGGTGACGCTTTTGTGTCTAATTTTGTAACAAGTCATTTCTAAGTGAGGCGAACCTGGGGGTATACAAGACAAATCAGCCTCCTGACACGTCTGGTCAGTAGTCTGGAAAGGTTGAGAATTGCTGGTTTCAATATACAGGTTGGACCTCCATAGTCCAGCACCCTCGGGACCTAACCGGCCCCAAAATGAGGGAGTTTGCTGGACCCGGGGAGGTCAATTCTGGCCCCTCTGCCGGGCTCTATTTTTGGCCCCGCTCACCCCAGGTCCCGGTTGCCGACCTCCCCATATTGGCTCCACTTCCAGCCCCAGCCATGCTCCCAGTCACCAGCCCTTCTTGGGCTGCCGGCCACTGGCACCAGCTGGACTCCCAGTCCCGGCAGGACTCCTGGCTGTAGACCCGTCTGCTGCCTGACTCCTGGTCACTGGGGCTCTCTGGTCCAGAGCGTTGCCAGACCAGAGAGTTCCAGTTTGGAAAGGTTCAGCCTGTACCTCACCTGCTAGACAGTGTCGTGCATTCAGAGTGCTGGACCACACACATAGTAACTGTTATCTATCCAGGGTGCCTCTGCTGAGTGTTTCCAGTTTGAGAATTGGCCTCTTTACATAGTTCCTTTGTACATTCATCTTTCTTCTGCCAGATTATATGGTTTTATCTGATCATTATTTTCCTGGCAGGGGTGATAAATGGGCACAGCAAATGAGCCATGTCCCACTTCTTGAGACAATGCAGCACATGACAAAGCCAAAATCCAGCAGAGGGAGACAGAGAATTCACAAAGGGAAAGCAATTAGCAGCTCAACTAAAACAGGAATGTGGATAGATGTCGAGTGTTTTGACTTGTGGGGTTGGATTTTCATAGATCCGAGGCCTCATGCCCACCTACATCTTTGTCTGGACAATTATACTCGGTGGTGAAAGTCAGGCCTGGGTGCACCGCTCTGGGAAGAGCTGTCTGGGGTGCTTGCTCGCAGCATGGGTTGGGGTGCGCTCTCCCAGCTGGGCTCCCACTAGCTCCTGGAATTCCCCCGCTTAGGCTGGCGCTGGCGGCCCCATGCACCATGGTAAGTAGCAGGGAGCCAGGTGACGCAGGCCATCTGGGGCCACGCTGGGGGAGAGGGGAGCGCTCCTAGCCGGGCTCCTGGTGCATCCACACATGTCTAGCTGCCTCTCTTGCTGGGCACTGGGCAGCGCAGGTGCAGTCCCTGGTGTGCACTGCTGCCCGTGAGAACAGAGAAGCAGGCCAGTGGGTGTCTCATACCCAGGGGAGACAACAGCCTCCAGGGGACGCGGGGCAAGGTGTGGGGTGAGAGGCCCCACACTCCTGGAAGGAGCCTTTAGCAGAAGAGGCAGGACTGGGGGCAGCCAGCCCTCCATACTGCCCAGAGCACAGCCCAGCCCAGCCTCCTGGAGTGTGCAGCACGGCACTCTGGCAATGAGTTAGAGGGCACAGGGCTCCCGCCGCCGCTGCTGCTGCACCCCACCACACACTCGCAGCCCTGATTCCTGCACCTCCACACATCCAGCTCTCCCCGAGTCCTGCTTCCCCCCCCACAACCAGCCCCCTCCTGACTCCTCTGCTCCACACACCTAGCCCCCCATACCCTGAATTTAGCACCTCCCTCACACACACCCCTCACTGACTTCTTCACCCCTCAGTGCACCTATCCCTGACTCCTGGACCCCCCCCACACACCAACCCAGCCCCTGTCCTGCACCCCTCCACACACCCAGCCTCCTGCCCTGAGCTCCTCGCATTCCACCTCAAACTTACATTTCTTGTAGGTTCTGTCATAAAGCAGCCCCGCTGAATACTTTGCCCTGAGCTTTAACCAAGGGGAAGTCTAATAGGACAATAACTGTGAGAAATTTCAGTTACTTTCACTCCAGATTATGCTCCTACTTTTTACACAGAGGTGTGTGAGTGCACGTGCAAATCTGGCCATTGTGCACACTTCATTTGACCCATGTGCAGTTTGATGGGATGCATGGGTAAATGCACAAATATACATTACATGCCTCTCAGTCTCCCGACTGAGGAAAATCAGCATCTTAGGAGTGTGCATGTTCCTAGTAACAAAGACTCACAGGGCTGAATTCTGCTCTGAGTTATACCCACCCAGCCACGGTGATTCCCAGGGAACTGCATGAGCACAAGTTATGGGTGTAGTGGAGCAGAACTTGGCTGGCTGCATTTATTAGTACTGAGCATTTTTGCACATAGCACATTTTATTATTATTTTGAGGCAGCTTCCCAGACCCTTTTTAGCCAAGCCCCATGGGGCTCACTTGCTTACAGACAATCAACATGACGGAATGGTCCAGTGGCAGAGCCAGTCAGGAACCAGTTCCAGGGGATTCTACAACCTCCCTGGGAAACCTGTTCCTTTCTGCCTTCTTTTCTCAAGACTAAAGAGAGGAGGGTTTTGACCTTCCTTGACAGAGCAGGCTTTCTAAATCTTGTCTCCCTTTTTTCTTCTCCTTCGGACTCTCTTCAGTCCATCCACAACTTCCCTAACGTGTCACACCAAGAACTGGATACCGTCCTCCAGCTGAGGCATCACCAGTGCTGAGCAGAATGGGACAATCACCTCGCGGGGCTACATACAACGCACCTATTAATACGCCCCAGGATAATCATAGCCTTTTTTGTAACTGCATCAATTTGTGATCCATTCTCACCCCCCAGATGCTGCTGAACAATATGCCCATCTAGACAGTTAGTCCCTGTTTTATATTATACATTTGACTTTTCCTCCCGAGCTCTATAGCACTTGTCCTTACTGAATATCATCCTGTTGAATTCAAACCAATCCTCCTACGGATAGAGAATAAGACAGAAAATACCGTATTGCCTCTTTATAAAACTATGGTACACCCACATCTTGAATACTGCGCACAGATGTGGTAGCCTCATCTCAAAAAATATATATTGGCACTGGAAAAGGTTCAACAAAGAGCAACAAAAATGATTAGGGGTTTGGAACAGGTCCCATACAAGAGAGATTAAAAAGACTTGGACTTTTCAGCTTACAAAAGGGGGGTTATGACAGAGGTCTATAAAATAATGACTGGTATGGAAAAAGTGAATAAGGAAAAGTTATTTACTTATTCCCACAGTATAAGAACTAGGGGTTACCAAATGAAATTAATAGGCAGCAGCTTTAAAACAAACAAAAGGAAGTTTTTCTTTACTCAGCCCACAGTCAACCTGTGGAACTCCTCGCCAGAGGATGCGGTGAAGGCTAGAACGTTAACAGGGTTCAAAAAAGAGCTAAATAGATTCATGGAGGTTAGGTCCATCAATGGCTATTAGCCAGGATGGGTAGGAATGGTGTCCCTAGCCTCTATTTGTCTGGAGGTGGGTGACAGGGGAGGGATCACGTGATGATTACCCATTGTGATCCCTTCCTCTGGGGCATCTGGTATTGGCCACTGACGGCAGACAGGATACTGGGCTGGATGGATCTTTGGGCTCTGTCTACACTGCTTCCCTCTTCTGCAAAAGCCTATACAAATGAAGCATGGATTAGCATATTGCCATAGTTCAATTGCATAATTAATTAGGAGCCACTTTTGCGCAAGAGGTTTTTGTGCAAAAAGGCACCGTCTTCACAACGCCCTTTTGCACAAAACCTCCCTCTTGTGCAAGAGCCGTTCTGCCTGAAAAATGAGGAAGAATGGCTCTTGCGCAAGAGGGGGGTTTTGTGCAAAAAGGCACTGTGTAGATGGCTCCATTTTGTGCAAAAATGGCTTTTATTTAATTATGCAAATGAAGCCTGGCAATATGCTAATCCGTGTTTCATTTGCATAGGCTTTTGGAGAAGAGGAAAGCAGTGTAGACATAGCCTTGGTCTGACCCAGTGTGACGGAGCACGGTTGCCCCGCCACTGGACAGACACGGCAGCCGGGAATGCCGGTTGCCGGGCCCCTCCCCCGCGCCCGTGCGGCGCATGCTTGCGCCAAACACAGGGTGCTTTAAATTCCGGCAGTGACTGGGGAGGTGGGGAGAGGACTGCCCTCCGGAGCAGGAGACAGGGGAGAGCCGGAGGCGACCGAGGAGGCACCCTACCGGCAGCACGAAGAGCTGGCGGGTCCACCTGTGGGGGGGAGCAGTCCGACCCTCCCGTCCAGGAGAGGAGTAGCCCGCGGCCGAGTGACAGGCTGATGTGGCATCAGGGGTGGATATAGGGCAGGGCGAGTGGGGCGGTCGCCCTGGGCCCCGTGCTTCAAGAATCCTCGCGCATGCGCCGTGTCAAAGGGGGGTCCCGCGAAATTGTACTGCCCTGGGCCCCACAAAATCCTCATCTGCCTCTGGGTGGCACCCCCCAGGGAAGCAGACGGCCTCCCAGTCTGAGAGAAAGGGAGAGGGAGGAAGGAACCCAGAGCGGGCTTGTCCCGCGTGGCTGGAGACTTGTGGAGCGGAATCCCACTCTAGCCTTAAAGGGGCAGTATTCTCCGACCCCTAGGGCCCTGGGTCTCCCTACCCACTCCCCTTCCCTCGCCCAAAGGGAAGACAGAAAGGAGTGGAGTGACTTTGAGGGGCTGCGGTGAGTGTGGCAGCCCATCTGGGACATTGGGCAGAATAACCCCCTCTTGGGTGGGGGACCCTCGAACCAGAGGGGCAAGCCCTCTAGGGGGCCCCTCGGACAGAGACCCACTAGGCAGGGGCGGCACTGTCGAAGGGTTGGTGGAATATCCAGCACGCTCCGGGGACCGGGAGGCGTTGGGGGGGGGCTGGGCCCCCCCCGCCGTGTCCCTTCCGCCCACCCGCCAAGAGGGCAAGAGGAAAAGGGAGGTGGTGCCAGGAGGGGGTAGGTGGAACCCCCCACGCCCAGTATGGCTGATCTTATGTTCTTTTGTTCTCCAGTTTCTGAAGGTTGTTCTAAATTCTGACCCTATCCTCCAAAGTGCTTGCAGCCCCTCTCAAGTTGGTGTCATCCACAGATGTTATTAGCATACAAGAGCGATGCATAGGAGGGGCGTGAATGATCCCATGCCCCTCCCTGAAACACTGAGGGGGCAAGGGGATAGCAGCAGAGCCGGAAGGGAAGAGACCAGCCCCTGGACCTCATTCCCACCCCCTACACACACTCTCAGTCCTGACTCCTGCACCCTCCCCACACCCAGCCTGCATCCCCATTCCTACTTCCCTGCCCCACACATGCAGCCCCTGCCCTGACTCCCATGTCCCACCCCCATACACACACACAGCCTCCTGCCCTGACTCCTGTATTCCCCCCCCCCCCATACGCAGCCCCATTAGTGCTTGGAACTAAAATATTCTTGGGGGAAATTATCGATGAAGTCGAAGGCCTTACTGCAATGAATAGAATCATGTTTCTATATTGAAGCTTGGTAATTCATCATGTGGAATGGCAAGCTCAACAAAGTGAAGTTCTTTCTCCCAACGGAGTGTGCATACTTGGCCTCCTTGCCTGTGGGGATAGGCCAGAGGTGGAGTTGCTTGTTCCTTTTGGTGACAGCCTGCACCACTGAAGAATTTGGAGTGGGTGAGAATAAGTATTCTGCCCCTTTAGACAGCATGAAATATTTCTTTGTCATTTTCTTCAGCGTGGGAGCACGGGTATCTGGAGTATGCCAGACCATTGTGGCTAGTTCTACGATGACTTCATTAATTGGCAGACCCACCTGACTCGGACCATCTCTCTGGAGGGTTCCAGTAGCTTATGAGGGCTGTCTTGTACTTCCTCCAGGGGTTCTGCCATTCTCCTTAGGCAGTCCCAGAACTGCCTGTAGTCATCAAGTGGTGACTGTGAGGCTGGTGCAATCAACTCTTCTGAGGAAAATAACCTCCACCGTGCGAGTTGTTCCTCTTTCTCAGTTTGTTCCTGATGGGGCTGAGGAATCCTTGTTCCTTGTGTGAGGAATCTTGTCTTGATTCCTGGTGTGACCATATAGCTGTGGGATGATACACATTTGTCTCCCAGAGACCCTAGTAAGGCCATTGCAAAGAGCAGGGGTGGGCAATAATTTTTGACTCGCAGCCACTTCAGAAATTTTTGAAGCTGCCCTGGACACTCCGGAATGGGCGGGGCCTTGGGAATAAGGTTTACAGGGATGCCGAAAAATGCATCTGCTTTTCCGATTTTTTTTTCGGAAAAGCAGATGCATTCCTTGGACATGGCAGAGCTTTTCCGGGATATCTGGTATCCCGGAAAAGCTCTGCAGTGTAGACATAGCCATGGCCTGGCCCTAAGAGAACAGTTTATGCATTCACTTAAAAGGCTGAGCAATATTAGAAGCTGCCAATAGGTGGCATGATTGTTCCTGTAAGTTTTATAAAAAACTGAGACAGGTGAAGAGATAAAGAAAAACGTATTAAAGCAGCAGCGGCTATGATATGTATGCCAAATTCTGCTCTCATTTGACATCAAGCATGTCATTGAGTTACATGTTCACATCAGGAGGCACATTATAGTTACACTGAAAAAGTTTGCAGTAAAGTATGAGAGGAGTCTATTTAGAGAAAATAGATGGATTTCTGTTTGTGAAGGACTGGGCATGTCTAAACTACATTCCTCTTCTGAAGAGGAATGTAAATGAGCCCGATCGAAAATGCAAATGAAGTGTGGATTTACAAATCTCACGCTTCATTTGCATAATTGCGTGAGAGTGCTTTTTCGAAAAAGAAACCACAGTCTAGACGGGGTTCTTTAAAAAAAAACAACCCTTTTTCAAAAGAACTCGTACACTTGAAAAAATGAGGTGTACGAGTTCTTTCGAAAAAGGGTGTTTTTTTTTAAAGAACCCCGTCTAGACTGCGGTTTCTTTTTCGAAAAAGCACTCTCACGCGATTATGCAAATGAAGCACAAGATTTGTAAATCAGCGCTACATTTGCATTTTCGATTGGGCTCATTTACATTCCTCTTCAGAAGAGGAATGTAGTTTAGACATAGCTAGAGAGGGGGTGTACTAGTGTCCTGGTAGAAATGGAATGGGTATGACAAATCTATCCACACTCTGTGTGCCAATACTGCACACTGTGCAGAAGAAGACTGCTACAGCCAAATGCCAGTCCGTGCAATGGACAAAGCATTCTACCACCCTGCCAGTGTACAGCTAGAGTCATAGAGCTTGGGACAAGATGTCAAAACAGGGCCCTCACCCCACCTGGAATCCTTCCTCATGCTCTCCTCCTTTTCTCTCTTTTTATTCTAAGTTGTTCTTATATTGGTGTCTATCACTGAAGTATCAGAGTGCTTTTACTTCCATTCACCTTATTCAGACCTCGCTCCCCCCATTGTCACTGTCAGGAGATTTGTCCCTTCCTGTCTAATTTTGTTTGGAATTGTTCTGGATTCAGCAGTACATTTTATTGCTCAAATTCAGCGGTAAAACTGGCCAAAACAAGTCTAACAGACTCACCCTTCTTGGATTTCCCTATTTGCCAGCCTTCATTTTGAAGTGTGAGGAGCTGATGCCTCCTGGAATAAGTTCCAGTGAGGAATATTTTGCAAATCACTGTCTTTTAGTCTCATATAAACTTTTCTAATACATTCAAGTACCTGAAACTGAGCGAAGTTAAGTCCCAAATGTCAATCTAGGCCAGTAGTTGTTCAAAATTCTTAGTTATACTATTATGAAACTGGGGTAACTTAAATGGTCAACTAATCTATAAAATAAGAACAATTATTTCACATTGCTGTCCTTACGTTTAATTACAAGCAATGCTGCAGTGCTTGGAAACCCCAGAATGAAGATTCTATAGAAATGTTAAAATACTTGTATTATTTCATTCATTTATAATTACCCTTACGCCTTTTTTCCTGGTGTAATAAATATATTGTACTCAGGGTAGAAATCACTGTTTCACCCCCTTCAGATCCCACTAATTGGATAGCTCTGTAAATGATTCACCAACTTCAATAAAATCTGTGTCTTAGAAAGTACCATTTTTAATTGGAAAAATCTGCCTCTTTCTTGAGCTCATTATTTTAGCTTAGTGTGCTAATTATGTGACAGTCAGACCTCATGAACTGTGGGAGGTAGGAGAAGAGAGGAAGTATATTAAAATACTTTGTTATTTCAGTAACTCCTGTGGTCTGTATTTATTTTTTGATTGATGCCAGTTTTACCAAGCAAGCGTGGCATTTGTAAGGGTATCAGTAATAATTCTAAAATTAAATAAACAATAGTTGGTGTTAGATTTTAGTCAGATACGGTCAACTTTAAAGCTCTCTTAGAAGAGATGAAGCTATTTTCAGATACTGTACTACCTGTATCCCTTAGACCCTTCTACCAATCTTTGTGTTTTTACAACCATGTCTTTTACAAATAGGTCTCTCTCCCCTATTGCTATGATGACATAGCAGGGAAAGTGATTATATAGGGGAAACAGTCTGATTATAAAACACAAGAGTTGTCAAATACACAAAGCTGAACTGAAAGGGCAAGCATGAAGCACAAACTGAAAAACAAAACAGAGACAAATATTTTCTCTTTGGTGTAAGTGTAACAATAATATAGGTGAAACTATTCATACAGAAATGTAACCTCTGTTGATGGTGGGCCTTTACAGAGACATTGACAATTTGAAGTGTATATAAAACAGGCTTATTTAAGAGAACTCTATTATGAGACAAAGTAAAAAACTCAAAGTGGGTTTTTTCTTGGTAAATCTTGTGGGATCTTAAATTATTTTGGATGCTTGAGGCTGGTAATACTATAGTCATCATGGAAAAATGGGGAAAAAATTATAATTGTTACCTTGAACCATAACAGGTACAGCCATTTGTAGATGAAAATGAGATTTTTTTCCCCACATGATGCTATCCCTTTAAATTCTTAGATTTTGCTATTAAAAATTAGATCTTACCAGTAGAAATATTATTTATTATCTGTAACGCACCTAAGAATCTGCTAAAACCCTATATAACATCTACAGGGACTGTCCCTGTGGTCCGATAGCTTATAAGGGTAACCTTTAGAATTGCATTTTTTGAGAGACAGAGAAAGAGAGAACCTTCCTTTTTGAAAAGTCTTTATTTTTCATCTGATCATAAGTCATCAATGAAAATGAGTAAATATTCCAGCATGAATTTGAGGGGAAAAAGAGCATTTGGAGTGTGTTTTGGATTCAGCTAAATACATGTAGCAAGTGGTATACATACACTGTAATAGAAAAGTAAATATTTTAAAATATTCTAGAGCTTTTCATCTGGAAGGTCCACAAAATGCTTCACAGGCCACGCACACAAAGAGAAAAAAAGAGAACAGCAGCTTTATATTTCACTGAATTGCAGTTTCCTTGGATGTGGATTTCCGTAGCTATTCATTGGCACTAAGCTATACCACAGGACTGATTAGGACGGGAATTGAAGAAAATGACTTTACCTAATTGAAACAACAGGAGCAATTAAAGGAAACTGAATGCAATTACCCAAAAAGTAATTTGGCCAAGACAGAAGGGAGTTAACAGTCTACTTCCTACAAAAAGTTTCATAAGTCCTTTGATGATGACAGTTTGGAAAGAAACACCCAGATTGATGCATGCTGCAGACTTCTGGGTTTTGTTGCATTTTGTTCTTGAAGTTCTAGACTTGGCAGGATGGAGCGTGCTGAACTAGGTTGGCTGGTTCAAAAGGTGGGTGAAGGATCTCTATTACCTTGTAGGTAATGTCCTAAAGTTACATTTATACCACATGAGTCTAGATTTATACCACATGGGGCTGCACAATCCTGAATTAGACATCACACTGACATTCACTATCTATAGAATTCAATTCAACCTTATCTGTGGAGCTGTGCCCACTGCCTCCAAACTTTATCTTAATGGTATAATTCATGTTGATTAGAGAAGACTTCACACTGAGAAGTACCCGGCCTCATTCCTTAGGAAGAGCTCATTCAAGGGACAACAGCTGAGAGAATGTGATGTTTTCGTTCATACCTCAGAGGCCACGGAACGCCACGACTCTCAGATAATCACCACCAGCTCAACATCATCAGCCCCATAGTTGATGCTGGAGTTAAGGCTGGGGACAGGATGGACTTTCATTTTAAGCCTCTGCTCAGTAACTTGATTTTTTGGGCAGAGGAACGAAGGAGGAAATAATTACCACACTGCGCTGTCATCAGTCCCTGTGCTAGTCTGAATACACAGGGGGAGCAGATCTGCTAAGTGAGAAGATGCTTCTCTGGCCTTCCTGTCTACGTATGGTACCCACAGAGTGTTGCCTAGGGGTGAAGTGTAATATAATTGGTGTGCGTGTGGCTCACCCATCTGATTAGAAGGTTCTAGGTTTGTCCTCTTTTCCCCAGGTCACAAATGTTGAGCACTATCATGTTCTATTTCTGGAGGAGGATCTGCGAGCCCGCAGCATCAGCCACGCTCACAATGAGGATGGCACCAAATTAAAACAATGTTTATTATGACTGCTATGAAGCTGTTTACTCTGGCTCTTTTGCGCAAAAGTTTTGCGCAAAAGGACTTTTGCCTGAACGGGAGCAGCATAGTATTTCTGCAAGAAGCACTGATTCCTTACAGTAGGAAGCCAGTGCTTTTGTGGAAATTCAAGCGGCCAGTGTAGACTGCTGGCAAGTTTTTCCGGAAAAGCGGCTGATTTTCCGGAAAAACTGGCCAGTCTAGACACAGCCATGGTGTGGTTCACTCTCCCATGTAGTGTCGCTTAGACCACTTACAGCGAGAGATAAGAACAAGGGAGCTCTACAGCCTAACATGAAAGTCAGCAGCTTTTAGCTCAAATGGTAGAGGTTCCTACACTAAGCTCCAGAGCTCCCAAATTCAAATCTGCTCTGTTACACATACACTGTCACATACTTTCATATAAATTTTTTAAAAATTGACTTCTTCATCTTTATAGACGTGAATAGGAGATTAAACCAATAGGGTTCTAATGAAATTAATTCAAATGCTATAAAATGTACTCTACAATGTTTTTAGACTTCATCAGAATAAAATCCTTTCTGTAGAATGCTTGACTCTATCTTCATAACACTTAAAATGTCCTGCTATAAATTTTAGCTAGATTGGCTTAGCTCTGTTCTTTTATACAGGATTTGTCCAGCAGGAAGATAGCATTTTAAGTTCCCTTTAACTATAAAGCCATTTATCTCTCATGTATATTTCATTTCCACCTTCTCACATGTCACTCACTACTGAGTGTATTTATTTGCCAACAATGATTTTCTCTCCTTGTCAGTTGCCTCTTCTGAACTTATTTGCTCCCCTAGGTTTGCAGTGGTTCTGGATGTAAGCAAGAGGCACCTTCATGAGCAGACTTTTAGCTGCTTACTGGGCAGGGATGTGGAGTGTCATCACCACAATGTCATGTTCCTTTCTTGCTACACTTGTAGAAGCCTTTCTGCATTGCAGGGCTGCAAGTGCAGGGCTGAGACTCCTCAAGATTTGGGGAGATTGGAGGACTGACAGTTTTCCAGGGTATTGTCCCCTCCTCAGCCAACAGAAATAGTAGCTGATACCCTAATGCTGGTTGAAGCACTGAACTGTTTCATGGATTCTTGCACTGCTACAATCCTCCATGGACTGCAACTAAGCAGTTACAGAGATCCCAGCCCATGCAACATGGCTGTTGCTGGCACCATACTGCCAGTGTGGGGACAGGACCAGCATAGGTACCTGGGAATGGACAGACATCCATGCATACATCTCCTGCTTTCATGGAGTGGGTTCCTTCTCTGCATATCCCACTGCATTAGCAGGCTTAATTCCCTTCAGATTTGTGGCCATTTTGTATCTTTCTGTCTGATTTTATTTTTTTCTCTTTCCATTTGACTTTTTAGCAAATAACCATTGCCAAAACAACTTGTTGTGCAGAGCAGTTGTGTGTGTTTTGCTATATTTTTGTATCCTTGATTACAATCTATACACTTACAAATATATAGCAGTCATGGGGGGAAAAATCTGAAACCAATTGCAGCTTGTATTCACAAAACAAGATCTGTGTGGCCCAATAAAGTCATTTTAATAGCAGCACATTTTTCTACTAATGGTGTTATCAATTTTTCATCCTAACAGACAACAGGATTCTGATTTATTAGGAACTGGAGAATCTTTTGGGGAAGGGGAGTCTATTCAGGAAGGGGAGTCTCCACCTAAATTAAGATGAAACCAGATCCCTGGCATGTAAAATTAAAAAAGGTGGTAGAGGAGTTTTTAAATTAAAGGCTGAGGGAAAGTCAACAGATGTGCAGGAGAACATACTACGGAGAGAGACATAATTTAGGGCAGGGAGGGGAAACCTATGGCCAATGGACTCTGCCTACCAGGGGAGGAAGCAGTAGGAATGGAAAAGAAATAATCAAATGGAAGAGTCCCATTCAATAACATCATATGACAGCAAACAACTGAATATTGACAAATTTTGTAATTACTTAACTATGGATGCTAGAAGTTCAAGTTCACTCCTCTTAGTATTTAAAGTGCCTGGTATTAAAATGAGAATATTGATCTAATAGGCAGAAATACTATGCTGCTCCTGTTCAGGCAAAAGCCAGTGTAAACAGCTCAGATTTGTTTTCCGCAAAAATGCCCCGATTGCGAAAATGGCGATCAGGGCTTTTTTGCAGAAAAGCACGTCTAGATTGGCACGGATGCTTTTCCACAAAAAGTGCTTTTGCGGAAAAGTGTCTGTGCCAATCTAGATGCTCTTTTCCGAAAATGCTTTTAATGGAAAACTTTTCCGTTAAAAGCATTTCCAGAAAATCATGCCAGTCTAGACGCATCCAGGTGTGTGAGTTACATATGCACACCTTATTCCCATTTGGAGTGGATTGTGGGTGCGCTGACACCAGGGGTACAATTTACCAGATTGTCCTGGACCTCAAACAGTATGGCCCAATGGCTAGAGTCAAAGCAGCATGGCCTAATGGCTAAAGACAATATGGCCATCCACAAGCACTAGGCAGTGTGGCATAACAGCCAGAATCAACAGAGTGGCCTATGAGTGTAAGGCAGTATGGCCTATTAGCCAGATCAAGGAGCCATCACCAAAGTGGTGGTTCCAGGACAGGGGGACCCTGGCCCACCTGACTTCATATGCTCCTGACACAGAGCCCTAACAATGGTGGAGTGGCCTACTCCTGGGTCACGGGGAATCCAACCACAGTATGCTGCCCTTATATATGTGGGAGATACCACTTACTTCACCTTCCTGGATCATTTCCTACCACGCTTCCTGAAGCTACAGTCCATGTGATGTCACGGGGGGGCTCCTTGGCTCAGGTGACTCCCTGGGACTCTGATTCCAGCCAGTCGGCTGTAGGCCAGGGGTATAGCCATGGGTGGGCTGCAGCCCAACCACTTAGTATCCACATACATCCCACTCTCTCCACCTCTAATATCATCAATTCACAGACACTTACCTTCCTTCCTTCCCCCCCCCCCCCCCCCCCCGCATCTCCCTCTTGTTCTGAAATGTGATTTGTCCTTTTCATGTGTGTTCATTTTTTTTAATTGTATCCTTTGGTGTATATGGTTGTGACGATTTTCTTCCACTATTTGATCTGAGGAAGTGGGTCTGGCCCACGAAAGCTCATCATCTAATAAACAAACCATCTTGTTAGTCTTTAAAGTGCTACATAGTCCTGTATTTTGCTTCAGCTACCCCAGACTAACACGGCTACATTTCTATCACTTAGTATCCAGGCGCACCCCTCCAGCCCCAGCTCTGCTCCTGCACCAGTGCTTCCCCCACTCTGCCTGCTCAGAATTACAGCCAGGGAGCAAGGTTGGAGTGGGGGGACTTGCCCTGCTCTGGTACTAAAGCCAGGGAGTTGTGAGCAGTACAGGCAGTCCCCGGGTTACGTACAAGATAGGGACTGTAGGTTTGTTCTTAAGTTGAATTTGTATGTAAGTCGGAACTGGTACATATTGTAGGGGAAACTCTAGCCAAACATTTTTTTTAGTTTTGGATAGCATAGGGAAAGGTTAACTCCCCTCTAATGTTTGTTTTGCTGTCTGTTCCCCTGTTCAGAAGATTTCACATCTATTTCTGTCCCTGTGACAAACTCAGGACTAAAGGAGTAACTCATCAAATACCAAACAGCTCTGCACCATGCTTTGAGCGAATAGCTTTATTTCCACACACCACCCAGGGTTCTAGGAGGAGGGTCCTTTTTTTGCTAACACAATGAGGCCAGCACTTTGTTTGTTTTGGTGGAGTCTTTGTTTGCCCAGGGAGCCCAGCATGTATAGGGGGAGGAGCGGCGGAGAGGCTGCTTTTGTCTGCTGTTCGGCAGCCTGTTGCTCAGGGGAGGGGGCAGCCTGTTGCTGGCAGGGGGTGGGGGGGGGCAGCGGGCGTGGGGAGGCACTTTTCCTCTGCCCGGCAGCTCTGCGGGACCCCAGTCGGAGCCGGCCCGAGGAGGAGGAGGATCCTAGGACCCAGGTGAGCGAGCCCCGGGAATGCTGCTGCGCATGTGCGGGAGTTGCCTCACCCCGTTCGTATCTAGGGATCCGACGTAAGTCGGATCCACGTAAGTCAGGGACTGCCTGTAAAGCTGGGGCTTAGTGGTTCCTGACCCCACTCCCCAGCAGGTGTGCCATAAGCAGCAGGAAAGCAGGTGGGGTCACAGGGCCACACATTTTTCCAGGAGCTTCTGGCCAGAGTATCTATTGCCCCTCCTCCACAGATGGGGGGAGGGAGTGGCAGCCCCAGTTGCTCCTATGCCTCACCCCCATCATTGTCCATCCCCCCACCCATATGTCCCATCCCTACTGCTGCACCACTGCTGTAGGCAACAAGTCTTCCGTCTGTCTTGTGATCTCTGGCTTCTGTATTGACTCTATAGGCAGGGGCCTCCCCAAGCATCTTTCCTCCTTGGTGGTCAGCCCCAAAGTGAGCTGGGCTGCCTTCCTGCATACGGCCACAGCAGGGTTACCCACCGCACGGGATTAACCCTTCCCTGCCTGGTGCAGGGTCTGCATCCATCACAGGACCCAAGTTATGAAAAGGACACAAACAAAAAGTACAACTAGGCTCTAAAATGACCCTGGAAGTCTTAATGGTTGCTACAGTCCCGGCTCAGTTCTCCTGGGGCAGCCAATGCCACGCAAACAAGTCCAGCATCCAGGTGCGCGTTACGTACTTGCCTGAAGTTGTATTAGCGACGGCATCTACCGCAGCAGGAGAACCCCGCCCCCCTCGCGTCTCGGCAGGTCAGTGAGAGAAGAATTGAAGTTGGAGGGTTTTGATTCCCCTGCTTGCTGTAAAGCCACCGCCCCCTCTTATAGTTAGTGGCGGGTCAGGGGCTGCTTGTGGCCTCCGAAGCGGGCGAAGGGAGCAGCACGGGCCGGGCCCGCCCTTTGCACAGCTCCCGCAGAGTCACCCCTTGCAAGGCGGGAGGGTCTGAAGCAGCGAGGCTCGCGCGCGGCAGGGTCCCGTTCTCCGCGAGCCGGGCTCGGCCCCGCCCCCCTCAAGCTCTTTCCCCGCCCCAGCGCCGAGGGCGCGTCCCGGCTGCAGGCAGAGCCGCGGGATCCTGAGCGGCCCCCGCCCCGCGCCAGCCCCGCTCGGATACGCAGGGACCCGGGACCCCCTGCAGGGCACCGCCGCCCCAAGGGCCAGGCAGCCGCCGAGCAGCGCGCCTCGCTGGGGGAGCTCCCCTCGCGACCCCGGGCCGGGCTGCTTCAGCCAGGTCCCGCGGGCCAGGGAGCAGCGGCCCGCGGGCCAGGGATTCGCGTCGGGTGCAGCGTCGGAGGCCGGGACTGAGCTCGCGGCGGGGGCACCAGGAGCCGGTCGCGCTGCCGGCCCCGGGCACATGGCGGGGAGCTTGTGACCCCGAGGAGCAAGGACCCAGCCCAGCAGCGGGGGCCCGGCCCCATGTCTGGTAGGTGCTGGGGCTGGCCCGCGGGGTGCAATTCGCGGGGCGGGGCGGGCCCGCACCTCTGGCCACCAGCCTGGGAAGGTGGCTAAACTGTAAAGCCTGGGGAGGAGGGAAACCAGTCGGGGGGCTGCTGCACCCTTGCCCCCTAGCTCCAGCCTGCCCCTGGGGAGCTCTGTGCTGGTGCTGACACTTAGCTCGTCAAGCACTGAGGAGAGGGGTGCAGGGCACAGCTGTTGCCCCCCTTCTTCCTCACCCCCATGTCAGCCATTACCAGCTGTTCATCAGGGGGCATTTCAGTACCAGGCTAGTCCCCTCCGGTGTCTCCTGCCTGCCTCCACCCCTTGCTCTTCTCTGGCACCAGTTCATCTGAACCCAGTGTGGCCTGAACTTTCCCTCCTAGTCAGAGATTGGCCTCTGCCTCTCTAGCGAAGGACTTCTCAAACTTCCCAATTCATCTCCAGGTGCCGTCTGTGCTGGGGCAGTGCCTTGCCTCCCATCTGCTAGCTCACCCTTAAACAACTAATAGACTGCTAAATTTTGTGGGAACCTTTAGTTATGGCTCCAAAGCAGAGTGGTGTGGCTCCAACCCATCTCTAGCAACACTTGTGAACACAAACCCCTGTACAGCTATTCAGCTCTTCCTCACAACCCCAGTGCTGGAGCAGGATCCCTCTAATTCTCAGGTTTCCCATTTGATTTTTATTATATGCCTTTACTTGTTGCATTGTTATCAAATAATTGCTTGGATTCTGTTGTATATAATGCTTGTAAGGCAGGGAGAGTGAGCAAATAAGGAAACGTATGATGGATTTTTTTCAGAGAACACTCCGTCCTTTTCTGTCATGAAGGTTTGTGCTGAGATAAATGTGTAAACTATGTGAATGAAGAGAAAATACATTGCCCATCCAAGACTTGTGCATGAATTAAAATGTGAGGCAATGTTGCCTGACTACATAACTACAATAGAATTTATTTGGTATAGTATGGTCATTTCTAAGGCTGCACATTTACCAGGGAGTGATGGGAAGGATGGGGAGTGGTAGGTGGAGAAAGCTTATATAAACAGATAGTTTTGCAAATAAATAAACAAGAAACTATAAGCCTGAGGGAGACAGAAAATTCCCCACATCAAAATATTATGTTTGCTAAAATCAAGATTAGTATCTACACTTGTTGATAGCTGATCCTGCAGAGCAAGAGGTTGGGGGAGATTGACTCAGTGTTCTAACTATTCTTCTTTCCAACTCTAATTCCCGTGCTCTCTTCCTCAGAAACAGCAATTTCTCATCAACATAGGCTATTATTTGAACATCCTACAAATTTGTTTCTTCGTATACAAACAGGTCTCGTCTATCTTAAGGGTTGTGTTTCTGTTTTATGCAGCACTGTATCCTAATTTACTGATGTTGGTTTAAACAAATAAGGAAAACTGCTTAAAAAAAGACAATAAGCTATGTCTGCTTTAGATACACAGGTGGGAATTCTGAGTAGCTCTGTTGAACCACTCTGGATTTACACAAATGCAAATAAAAGATGAATTTGCTGTGAGGGGTGGGGCAAGTGGATCAGAAATGTTGAATGATGTGATTCAACAGTGACCAAATTCATCTCACTGAATTTGCGCAAATGTTCAGAGCTCATTCTCTTTGGATTTACTCCAATGCATTCCACGGCTGGCTGCTGTAGTTACACCATAACACCTTTATTGTCACTGATGGCTGTGTGGATAAGGCTGCATGGGTAGGCTACGTAAGCAGAACATAGGGTAGCTGAAAAGAGGATAAGTGCTCAGAAATGAAGAAAATGAACTAAACTGAAAACAAAAACAAAAAAATGGCAATGAATGTAAGTGGCTTAAGCTGTAATGGCCCTTGAAATGCTTGCCTTTCTGCAATTAACACACACATCAGAGGGGAGAATAGAACCATAAACCACACATTTGCAGTGCAGATATTACAGTTGTTTGAAGTGAACTATTTCATTTTTTTTTACTTGTGTTCATTTTATCATGGAATTTAGCTTCTCACTCTGCTCTTCCAAAAGCAAGGGAGAAAGATTTGTGCGTTTGCAGTTTTACCTACAGATATTCCACCAAAGTGATTCAGTGGGAGTTTGAGTGTGCCTTCTAACACTAAGAGGTAAGGTGTATCTCTGCTAAAGTTCTTTGTTCAGCGGAGAATTTCTGAATTGCCAGTTCCGCTAAACTTCAAACAATTATGCAAAAGTTAATTAATGAGGTTACCAGTTTAGCACACCCAGACTTTCAAGAATAATTCTAATCCACAGCAAACAGGCAAATGAGTTCCCTGCATCCAAGAGTAATTATTATAATCAGTGTGTCTAGACATCAACACGTACTCAACCCATCTTCAGATTACAAGAAAAATATGACATTCTTAAAAAGTCTGTATGTTGGTTGAGCGGCTGGGAAGTAGATTAAAAAATGAAGAAACACAAAAAGTATGGTCGCAGCTTCTATTTAATTGCACAGAGATAGACTAGACGCTTTAGTGGTCCTTTCTGGTCTAAAAGAATCTTTGAATGAATAGTTTTTGCTTGTATTGCCATGCAGGCTGCTGATGAAATACAGCTCTCCTACCATACAGAAAGTGAGGGAATTCAATACTAATTTATATGTATCAAATATAATTGGAGGTATCACCAGGGGCAAGTACTGAGAAGGCAAGGCCTGGGGGAGGGAGATAATCCCCCACATGACTAGTTTCCCTCCTCCCCTCTCCCGTCTGGACCCCCAGCACTCTCCCTGTTCTCTCTTCATGGCACTTACCGGGAAGAGCAGTCTGGCAGCCTCCGGCCACATTACCTGCCTGGGAAATTGCCCAGTGCAGCAGCATCCCAGGCAGGCAGCAAGGCAGGAACTGTTAGAGGAAGGGCTCTGGCCGCACCTCTTCCCTTCTGGCACTGCTGCTGGCTCCTTGCCCCCTCCGTTTATTCGCCTCATTCTATGTCATCACTTCAGAATTGGAACAAATATGTTCTCCGGGATTATGTACTAGAAGTGGACTGTGAGTGATGCTGTACAGATCAGGCAGGATCTCTCCCTCCTCCCCCCATTCCCGCAAAAAGAAGTTAGACTCTAATTCAGAACTTCAACTACAGGCAGAACAGTTCAGAAACTAGACTCTTTGGCTCCAGCCTATGTGACCCCAAAACACCGCATCAGGGCAGAGCCATCCTTGGGTAGGGCAAATTGGGGTAACTTGCCTGGGCTCTGTGCTTCCAGGGAGCCCACACTTTGATATGTGGCCCTTTCTCCCGCATCTAGATTGATGCACGATCCAGGTGCCGTTTGTCCCGATGGTCAAGTGAGGAGGAGGGCGGGGAGGTTAGGCAGGGAACGGGCAGGAGGGAGGAGAGAAGGCAGGAGGGGAAAGAGCCAATCTGGATGAATGGCAAGGAGACTGGTGGGGAGTGAAGTAGTAAGCAGGCATGTTCAGAGGAAAGCAAGAGGCGGGCAGGCAGGCACGCTGGGTGGATGATGTGGAGGCTCATTTGTCCTGGGCCCTGCACCCCCTAGCGATGGCCCTGACCAGGGAATAACATGACCCTGGGTGGGGAAGAAATTTAGCTCTGATCAGCATTGAAAATCTTTGTGCATGAAAACATTGTGCTTTAAGCAGTAGAGGGAAGTTTGGAGCCTTCATAAGGAGAGAAAGTTCCGGGGCGGGGGGGGGGGGGGCGGTTGGAGAAAGCAGAAGGACCTGACATACACCCTTCGGAGGGGAACAACGCCCTGGGTGGAATGCATTGATTACAAAGAGTGCAGCATACAAAAAGGAAATGCAAGCAAGTCACCGGGCATCCTGTACTTTCACTTCAGCACTCTGAAGGACTCGCAGAATTGTGGCCACTCCCTTTTTTGTGCCCGTGGAATGCTGTAAAAGGAAAGGCATGAGGGGCCCTGTTGACCAGGCTTGCAAAGAGATTTAGGGGGCTCTTGTGCCGGCATGTAAGAAGATCAAGAGGCTACATTGAAGAAGGTGGTTTTATACCATCACTGCACCTACCTCTATTGTGCCCAGCTCAGGTTATAGCAGCCTGACAGGTTATTGCAGAATTCCCCAACCCCATTGGGCTGGTCCAGCAGCCAGACTAGCCAGGTTAGGAATACATCCCTGCCCCCCTAGGAATGTACATAGCATGTCCCTTACCCCGAAGACTCCTGCTTGGGGTGGCCTAGCAGTGTCTATGGTGACTCTGATTTCATATGGAGTTCTTGATCCAAGAAGAGGCGGGGGGTTGGAGATCTGGCTTTGGTATTCCACCAGAGATGGTGTAAAGTAGCGCTGGAGTACCAGTGAATCAGGTCCATTATCAACATCCAATTCTTGGTCTTGATATTTTGATAAATTATCTTCTTTTGTTGTGGCTAGAAAACTGCTGCCCCAGAGTTTAATTTTAACTTAAGAAATCAGGGTTAGGATACAATATTCAGACGATGTGCTTGAGTTGATCTTTCCAGATTAGGAAACATAAGTATCCTCTAATTCTGTTTTGTTTGATTCCAAACTTCCTTTATTCTAAAAGATTCTTTGTTTTATTTTTAAACTTTGGTTTTTTCTTCATTTGGACATGTTCTCTTAACTGAACGTTGACGGAAAGGAAACGAATTTAAGTAATGGAGTAATGTTTTGCCTGGTATTTCACACTCCACTGTCTAGCCTGTTTTTCCTGTTATGGGAGTATTACAGAATCTCTCAAGAAATCTGCATTTACTTATATTCTATTCAGGTTCTTATTCCATGCTCATCACTATAGTATCTGACCACCTTCCAGTAGAGCATTAAGAGATATAACCAGGAGTAGGAGTGTGTGAGTGGTGTCTTTTGTTCTGCTAGGTTTTCTGAAACGTATGTAGCTTTGTATTTGTTAGAGAAGGTGAGTCAAAGAAATGTGCCATGCAGCTGGAGAGAAAGATGGTGAGGGTTTGTGATGATCCTTAGGTTCTGGAGTAGTTCAATCCATAGTCTCAGAATGGCCCCCAACAAAGCTCTTGAGCATCAAATCCTATCCGCAATGTTTCAGCCAGTGTAACTGAGAGTGAAATAAGCAAATCCTCTTTCAGCAAAGCCAGCAACTGAAAGTTCCTAGTCCTAGGAGTGTTCTCTTAAATGTCTATTTCCCTGTCCAAAACCCCTATCTGCACTGAAAATCCCATGATGTATGCTTCCCTGTAATCAGCACAGGTAGCTGCTGTGGCTGGAGGTGTGATAGGAGGAATCCTTTTACTGATCCTTATTGGAATAGTTGTGTACCTGCTTTGGAAGAAAATGTGCCTCCTACCTTCCTATGAGGAACTCACCAATTCAGTCACACCAACACATCCAGATGCTGCCAGTCTGCAAGATCAGACTTTAGTCCAGCCATCTTCTATAATTCAACCAAAAATCATAAGGTAAATAAACCTCTCTTTCTTCTTATGGGCTACTGTTTATCAAGCTACCTATTTCTCCACCTGCCAACAGCTCAAAAATGGGACACAATGTATGAGAGGAGCCCAAAATGATGGAGGGGGAGAATCCATCATGTAGAAAAGGTAAAATGCTGTAGGATCATTCCTTTCAGGTAAGTGACTGTTACTACAGGATGAACTTCTCTAGCCCAACACTCTTGGGACCTGACGAGTGCCGAACTAGAGAATTTGCCGAACCATGGGAAGTCAATATTGTAGTGAGGGGGGGGGGGGGGGAGAATCCATCATCTTTTTATTTTTATTTTGCTGAGGTCAGTAAATGGAACAATGCTTGCAATGCTGTTTAATAATGTATGACTGTACTGATACATCCTATTATAGCCTATGTCTACTTAAGGCTTATCATCTCTCTTCATAACAAAGTGTTACCGTTGTTAAACAACTTTATTGTATTGGCACAAGAAAATCAATTACATATCTGAGAGAGTGTGTGTGGGGCAAGAACTCCTCCTAAACGGAGAGAGCTAGAAGCTCCAAATTTGGTATACAGCTTCCTCTCTTGTCATAGCTTAAAGCAAAGTCAGGGTTTAGTTGTGCCAGGACAATGGGGTATACCTGGAATTCGATTGTTTCTCAGAAAATAAAAAGGGGGGCTCTTGTAGGAGAGACAGTTATACTGTAGAATGACCATTAGGGGGAGCAAACGGCCAGAGATGGAGACTGGGATAGCTATAACTCTCTTCCCCTGTCTCCTGCTGGCCCAAGAGGAAGGGACAGCTATCTACTATATATTTCAGAGAGCTTGTTTGTGTGTCCATCTGTCCTCCAGATGGGGACATGGACCCCTTCTAAGGCTGCACCTGCAGGTGCATCGCAACTGGCTCCAAGCTGCTGTGGTTAGAGGGGCTCGGGTAGCCCTCTCATCCTGTAAACAGAACCCTTCATCTGTACCCCTACCCCCAGAGCAATGATTTAAATGAAGAAAACAAAACTTATTTGAGTTAAGGACCTGAGCAACACTGGGTATATATTCTAGTCAGTAGATAAAGCATAAGAAACATGCTTACATTTAGTGGCAGCATCACCAACACTTCTATTGCTTGCTGGGCTCTTAGAAGACTTTTAGGAGTAAATTAGAACTAAACTACAGTTTGGAACACTGAGCTACGCCTGGTGGCTGTAAAGAGACTTTATGGGACCCTGGGAAACGTGGTCACACCCATGATAAGTGGACATCCAGCTAACTAAAATCATGCTGGCCCACAGATGTTGCCAGACTAGAGAGTGCTGGACTAGAGAGATTCAACCCGTATAACCTCAGTTCTGTAATTCTTTATTTCTGAAGTATACAATGTATATCATTTAACAATACCAAAGATGGGGAAACCAAATGTATATGGAACACGGCTAACTTGTTGGTTCTCAAATTCTGATCTGTGGATCAGGGCCCTTCCTGGTAATCCTTAAGAATGAAACATTGTAAGAACCAAGCACTTGGAATTTTGGACATGGGGGTGGGGAGTAGATGTGATCAGCAAGCTAATGAAGTACAGCTAATGTTGTTCAGCAGTTCTCAAGCTTTCCGAAGACTGTATCTCCTTCCGGAGTCTGATTTGTCTGATATCCCCAGTTTCACCTTACTTAAAAATACTTGCTTACAAAATCAGACTTAAGGCTGTTAAATATTGATTAATTTACTAGTCAAGTAGTCGATGGAATTTCCATCGACTACTTGACTATTTGATAGGCATTTCCACATTTCTCCTTTGAAATGTACAAGGGCCCCAATGGGGCATTTCAAAGTTGGAACTCTGCGTGCAGCCCAAGACTAGCAGGAAGTCCGAGCTTTTGTACATTTCAAAGTGGAAGTGCCCATAGGGAGCCTGGGTTCAACTGGGGACTCCCCAGATGACCTTGGGCTCCATGCAGCCGCTGCCACTTTGAAATGCCATGTGGAGCCAGGGTCAGCTGGGAAATCCTCAGCTGACACTGGGTTCTGCAGAAATGCTGCATGGAGCCCGGGGTCAGCTAGGGAGTCCCCAGCTGACCCCAGGCTCCATGTGGCGATGCTGCTTTAAAATGCCATGGCAGCATTTCAAAGGGGCAGTTCCACATGAAGCCCAGGATCTGCTGTGTGGTGCTACCCCTTTTGAACTGCCACTGCTTCAAAAGGGCAGCACCGCCCGGGATCAACTCCATGTGGCGCTGCTGCTTTGAAATGTTGTGGCGGCATTTCAAAGGAACAGCACCGCATGGAGCCTGGGATCAGCTGTATGGCACTGCCCCTTTGAAATGCCGTCACAGTGTTTCAAAGTGGCAGCACTGCACGGAGCCTGTACCCCAGGCTCTGTATGGCACTGCTGCTTTGAAGTACCCACCTCCCTCCCCTTTTGCTGCCTCTGAGTGACTAGTCAACTCAACTATCCAATAAGCATATGCTTATTGGATAGTCGACTAGCCATTAACATCTTTAATCAGACGTAGACACACAGATCTGTCCCAGCACTCTGTTACTAAAAAATGGCTCACTTTCTCCTTTTTACCGTACAGTTATAAAGTAAATCCACTGGGATGTAAGTATTGTACTGTGTGATACTGAGCCTGGTTTTCATTTGAGCCATGTCTAAAACCCAAGCCTTGTTGTCCAGGGCTGAAGCATGTAACTTAGTTTTGTGAAGAAACTCTATGTTATGGAGCCCTTGGCAGTTGCGTTACTTGCTACTTCTTAATGCCAACCCTGCACTTGCAACCCCTCATAAGCCATCTCATAACCACCTGCAGGGCTGCAAGCCGCAGGTTCAGAAACACTGCTCTAGAGGAGCTGAGTCCCCCAGAAGTACACATACCCCTGGTTGAGAAGGACTGAAAGAGCTAGAGACTTACTCATATGCTCTGGCTCAGTCTGTACAACAAAAAATGCAACTGATTCTTTCTTTGGGGCATTAATTCTAGAGAAGGAGAGGGGGCTCTGACCAAAAGTTTGTGTAAGGTGCTCACCATAATGAGGCCACAAATACCTGACTGGGACCTCTAGGTACTACTGCCATACAAATACATAACACACTTCTATGATTTGTGTATGGGTACACAAAGGGTATTGTGCTATCTGTCAGGGCCGCTCAAGGACCAAAGCCGCTACAAGTACAAGCAATTTCTGCAAAGCTATGGAATCACAATGGGGCTAAATGTGTGATTTGATTGAATGCCGGGCTTCTTAGCTAACCTGGAAGTGTGTGTTTGTTGTTCCAAGCAGAACTAGAAGCGTTCCGTTCATCATCCCACCAAAACTGCATGGGCGAGATTGGATTAAGCTGACCAATGGAGAGCTGGTTCAGGAGGACAGTGACCCCTACATGACTCCTGAGTGCGGGCCCCGGTGTTCTTTTCACTCCTTGGGTATGATGACACTGCCCAGGTGGGACAGATTATTGGAAAGGAAGCTTGAACTGGAAGGGATGAGCTATATACAATAATCACACAGTGGAGGTGCACTACAGTGTTCTACGATCAGAGTCCCATACACCACACTCTGTTTAGACAGAGATTGGGTCAGACTGTGGCCCATTACACTGCTGTACAAGCACCCGAAGCAAGTCTCCCCTTGTATCTTCTATTGAGGGACAACACCAGAGCTGCTCAGGGCTAGTGTCAGTCAGTGCTTGTCTCTCCAGAAGGGGCAGGCCGAGCCAGTTGCAGAAGGGGGTATGGGCTGCATCCTGAAGGGCTGCTATGTTCCCCCAGTAGGTGTCTAAAGCAGAGTTGCTACGGATGCTTCCATAACTATATTAAGAAGAAAAGAGAGGAGTGCACAAACTCTTCTGAACCTTTGAGGGGAAAGGAATTCAAATGCAGGATTTATGCACAGAGTTGGACTATAAATATGGAAGAGCTTTCCACGGTTTCTCTAGAGAATAGCTAGAAGAAAAACAGCTGTGGCTTGAGGTTAACTTGCTTGGTTTTGTTTTTTATTTTGTGAAGCTGGAGCTTATATTGTAGGGTCTATCAACCCCGAGCTGTACAAGTTCCCTGAAGATCAGAGCGAGACAGACTTCCCTGAGTGCAACATGGGCCGTCTCTGGTTCTCAGTGGAATATGAGCAAGAGGCTGAAAGGCTTCTCGTCTCCTTGATAAAAGCTAGAAAACTGCAGCCTCCTACAGAGTCCTGCAGTACCTTTGTGAAAATTTATCTGCTGCCTGATGAGAGGTGTTACCTCCAGTCCAAAACTAAACGCAAAACCCTCAACCCGCAGTTTGATGAAAGTTTTATTTTCCAGGTACTTGCCTTTTAACTGGAATGGTACATGTAATGTGTCACTCTGGATGTCAGGGAAACAAGATCATTGGGCTATGTGGTCAGGTGGTCTGTGTCATCTCCTGTGCTAGGAAAGGCTGTCCATACACTGTCACAATGCTCTCTGGCCATGAGGCAGTTAATTATTATTATTTGCACTGCCAAGGCCAGTTAGGGGTCAGTGTCCCATTGTTAGGCACTGTGAAAAAAGAAAAAACACACACCACAAAAAAGGTGGTCCCATATCCCAACAAGCTTACAAGCTAAGTCAAACAAATCTTATTTGATATTTCATCTCCACTATTTGTTTTGCACTATTTTTCTCCAAGTAGCAGAGATTATGGCATCTTAATTTCTGATAATGTATTATGTTGATCAGCGTTCTCCGTGCATTTACACAAAGAAAAATCCAACCTCAAAAGCCAGAAGAAACAGTGGGGATACAGGCAGTCCCCGGGTTACGTACAAGATAGGGACTGTAGGTTTGTACTTAAGTCGAATTTGTACTGAAGTCAGAACTGGCGTCCAGATTCAGCTGCTGCTGAAACTGACCAGCGGCTGACTACAGGAAGCCCGAGGCAGAGTTTCTCTGCCCTGGGCTTCCTGGAATCAGCCACTGATCAGTTTCAGTAGCAGCTGACTTGGGGATACCTGGGGTAGAGCAGCTGGGGTGCTGCCGGGTTGATCCCCACAGCGCTGAGGTGCGGCACTGCGGGGACCTACCCAGCAGCGCCCCAGCTGCTCTGTCCCAGGCATCCAGATTCAGCTGCTGTCCCCCCCCGCCCCCCCCCCCCCCCAGCAGACCAGGGAGACGCGGAGCAGCTTTTCTCGCCCCGGAGGACGCGGGCAGTGGGACCGTGGCACGTCTGGGCGGTCCCGCCGCCCGCATCCTCCGGGGCGAGAAAAGCCCCATTCGTAAGTACGGATCCGACATAAGTCAGATCCGCGTAACTCGGGGACTGCCTGTATTGGGAGGCAGATTATTATTGCTATTTTGCTAATAAGAAATAGGATATATATTTGAATTACAGAAACAACATGCCTTAAAATATTTCAGACATGCATCACGTGTGGTAAGGATAGGTTGCAGAGCTATGGAATAAATTACATTGTTATATTGAAGCGTTCTGTCTATTTTTGTACAGGTTTCTAGTAAGACAGTGTATCAACGGACTCTGAAGTTCTTGGTCTACTATGTTGATAAACAGAAAAAGCACCAGCTCCTAGGCCAAGTGATTTTTCCTTTGAAAAATGAGACATTAACTGGTGACAACAAGCTAGTAATTTGGAGAGATTTGGAAGCAGAAAACCTGGAGGTAGGCATCTAAGTAAAGGGTATATTCATTAGGCGAAAAACACTCTGTTTTGTAGTTTTGAGCTTTGCCATTGCAATGGTCCTATGGGCGGGAGGGGGGCAGACGAGGGAGTTCTACAGCACATAGAGTACCTGCATAAGGGCACAGAGGGGGCAGAAGATAAGATCAAATATAGGATCGTTTTTATAAAAAACGAGGGGAGTAGAGTAAACCAGGGGTCCTAACACACACCATAGGGGATCACTAGCAGCACCGTAACACTTGTAATGCTTCCCGCCATAGCACTGGAATGAAATGGCCGCTATCTCCCCACTGGCTAAGATGTGATGGTGTAAAAGCCAAATGGAAAAGTTTCTGTTTCTGATATGGATTATTACGCACACAAGAAAGGCCTAACACAAAGCAGGATGAATGATGCTGTATCCCAAAGGAGGAGGGATAGGAGGGGAAACTTTTTTCGTGTGTGTTACTATGACTCAGTGGTTACTGCTTACACTTCACCTCAAGATGGCTTAGCCACCATTTAGGAAAACTCAGAAGAGCCAGAAACTTGATTAGTGACGATACTTCATACTGTTACAGTGCAGTGTTACAGTAGTACTGCTGGTGCTGGGGGAAATGACACCTTGATAGAATTCAGTGGATGGGAGGCACAGCTGAGACTGGGGCCCAAAAAGAAGGGTCAAATCCTGTTCATTGATGTAAATATTTATGTGAATAAGGGCAATCAAGGTTTACTGTGAGGGATAAAGCCAGACTCTCTGGCAAAGAACCACAGAGAAGTAACTGCTAGGTAGCCAGTTATGCTGGCATCTGATTGTTCCTTTCAAATACCTCTAGCAATGAAATGCAGAGATTCTAGAATTCCTCTCCCATTCCTAAAGTGGCAGAAATCACTGTTTTATAATAAATCTGGTTGAAAAGAAAGCGTCTTTGATGCATTTTAATAGCGACCTTCTGCTTTCAAAGCCTCCTTCAGAGTACGGTGATATCCAGTTTTCTCTCAGCTACAATGACTACCTGGGTCGCCTCACTGTAGTGGTGCTGAGAGCGAAGGGATTAAAATTCCAGGATGAGAGGCATGCTGCTAGTGAGTATTACTTTCCTCTGTTACTACCCCTGGATTCCTGTTCTGGTTTGCTGCCTCCTTGCCCACGTTCCTAGTGCTTATGTTAAGTGACTCCACTGAATGACCAAACTTCAGCAGGCCTGTATGCAGAAATTTCTGTGGGGGGGGTGCCTTTTTTTTTGGTAAATGTGGGCCACAAGGGTGTGAGCGCACTCCCCAAAATACCACAAGTAAGCTGGTCGGGGGAAGGCAGGAGCCGCGCACTGTCCGAGCCTCCCTCCCCCATGTTTTAGCTGGCTGGGGGAAGGCTGGGGCTTTCCCCTACTCCTGGAGGAAATCAGTCCCAGCCTTCCCCCAGCCAGCCGGAGCGTCGGGGAGAGAGGGAGGCTGGCTGGAGCACGCTTACTGGGGGACTTTAATGGGGTGTGCTCATACCCTTTGCACTCACCCTGCGTACGGGCCTGATTCATTGGTTCCAGTTGTTAATTGGAAATCTGCCTGTATTGGGAGCCACATTCAGAAGCTGTTTTCCAGCTTTACCCCAGTTTTGCTCTGGAGAGCCATGTCTGCCCCCCTGCTGGTGACTGAGGGGCGTCTACAAGCCTTGGTGAGAAGGGGAAGTAGGACTTGCAGTTACCTCACAGAGACAAGCTGGCGGAGGTACTGTCTTGTAGAAATTGTATTGGACCAATCTGAGCTGGGGAGAGACACGTTTTCAAGCTACCCAAAGCTCTTCTTCAGGTCTGGGAAATACGTGGAGTCACTGTCACATTTAAGATGGAACAGATGAGGGGCTTAGCAAAAATAGTCAACACATTTTTCAAAGGGCCACGTAAGGTGCAGTGGCCCCCTACCAACTCCCAGTCATGGGCGAGTTAAGGGGGTCACAGCTTGTTGTAATGAGTCAGAAATCCAGTGTGTCTGTCCAGTTCCTATTTTGTAGCCTCTAGCAAAGGTCTGAATTTAAGTTCCCAGGCTCATTTTGTTGCAGCTGTTGTGCAGGTTTCCTCCGAGGGCAAGGCCTGAGGGAACCGACAGAGCGGTGCCTTTGAGAGGCGTAGCAGCTTCAGAGACATTTCTAAACTTGCTCGTTCCCTCTTGCCCCCCCGAGCAAACTGCAATAGTCAGACACCACCTAAAGGGATGGTCCCCTCACTTTCCATGGGACTAGAATGTGTGGCTGTGGTGACAGCAGAGAAGGGGGAATCACCCCTCAAAAGAGTGTGTGTGGGGAGGGGAGATGGACAGAGGCTGTCAGTACCAAGCGGTGTCTGAGCAACTGCACCCACTAGAGCAGCAGTGTCCCCTCCTGCAGCAACTCCTATATACCCAGGCGGCGGCAAAGGGCAAGGAGTGGGACACTCACCTCAGCTGGAGGGGCTGGGGGAGAAGCTACATTCTTGGGCCCTTCCTGCTTCAGCAGCAGCCCCCCCAGCCAGTCCCACCACCCATCCTGGGGCACAGCCTGTCTGCCCTGGGGACAAGAGGCTCTCACGCTGTTGCTGTGGTTAGGAGAACACTAAGCAGAGCAGCAGCCCCCCAGTCTCCTCGCTATGAGACCCGGACTCGGAATGAAGATCTCAGAGGCCTCCCACTTCTGCTGTGCACAGAGTTAGCCCATGCCAGGGGTGGGCAATAATTCTGGATGGGGGCCACTCCAAGAATATGGAAAGTGATTGAGGGCTGCACTTTTCCATGCTATTAATGGAGGATGTGCAGGGTCTGGGATGGAGTTTGGGTGCAGAAGGGGGCTTGCAGTAAGGGACTGGGGTGCAATCACTTCTCTCGGCTCACCTCCACGCTGGCCCACAAGTGTAGGGTTTTCAGTTTTGTAGCAGCAAGAGAGTCACATTAAATTTGCTTCTTTCAGCACTGGCCATTGAGCTGCTGTTAATTTGATGCCAAGCACTTGCATATTATTATAGTAAACAGCATTAACAGGAGCCATGGAAGCTCTCCAGGAGGAAGGAAGGAAGGAAATGCTGTCAATAAGCAATTCCCCACAATAAATGGCTAAAATTTAAAGATGTTTCAACAAACAGCCCTTATTGCCTTTGATAATGCCCACTGCTGCAGCTGACTTAGTGACTGCAGATTATCTGACAAACCCTAAAGAGAAGAACTTGAATGAATAGAATAGCCTTTTACCTTTGTGGTTTATAGGCTCTCTGCTTCCAAACTGTTAGTTGTTAATTTGATTATAACTACAGCCCTAGGATCCTCAACTGTGAACCAGAACACAAGCTGATCTTGGGAAACAGAGATCTGTATTCTCTAACAAGGTACAGATTAATAAGGGACTGCTTACTGGTTGGTTAAAACGTGAGTGACTTTAGTGTTTGTGAAAATGAGTGGCTAGAGCCAGGCTTAGAGCAAGAAGTTTATGGGCTAACTTCTTCTTTAAGATACACCACAATTGAAATACCTCAGTTGTGTGAAAAGCCACCTACTCTGATAAATCCGTGGTTTCTCTTCAGCAGAACTGCTATCTAACATAACTGCTGACTAAAGTCTGTGATGTGGATAAAGCAGGATTAAAATGTCAATCTACAAACTCCTGTTTGGACCTATTGATTTCCATTGATCTGAAGGGGGGGAAGGATCAATACACACCTGCGAGCTGAGTTGAACTCAGGTCCCCGTAGGTGAAAATCTCACGCGCTAACTCCAGTGCATCACAGAGCACCTAAAATATCATCTGTTAAACTTCCAGATGTATCTTGATAAGCTGGTTCTCTAGCTAGAAGGTTAATCCAGAATGATACCAAAACAATTGTTTTTCTGATCAAAGAACATTATTCATGCAAAACCAAGATATGAAGTAAAAGGAGCTGACAAATTGCATCAGTCAAAACCAATTTAGCAAATTAAAAAAAGACTGGAAATTTATATGGAAATCAAGAATATCTAATTATTACACCGCATATCCCATTATCATAATTATAACAACATTTTGAAAGGGGTATTACACCTTGTGCTTCAGGATTTGTCAGTCCCTAACCAGAGGCCAGGAGCTATATGCCTAGGGATGGGTGGAGGTAGATTATTTTACATTTGCCTATTGATGGGTTCTTGTCCCCTTCCTCAGAGACTGACTCTACATGGGCCCTGGGTCTGACTCAAAATAGCAATATCTAGAGTTTATCTTCAAAAACTTTCTGACGGTGGGATAATGTCATAGAATCATAGAGCTGGAAGAGACCTCAGGAGGTCATCAAGTCCAGCCCCCTGCCTAAGGCAGGACCAATCCCAACTAAATCAACCCAGCCAGGGCTTTGTCAAGCCAAGACTTAAAAACCTCTAGGATGGAGATTCCACCACCTCCCTAGGGAACCCATTCCAGTGCTTCACCACCTTCCTAGTGAAAATAGTTTTTCCTAATATCCAACCTAGACCTCTCCCACTGTAACTTGAGACCATTGCTCCTTGTTCTGCCATCCATAACTACTGCAAAGAGCCTTTCTCCAGCCTCTTTGGAACCTCCCTTCAGGAAGTTGAAAGTTGCTATCAAATCCCCCCTCACTCTTCTGCAGACTAAACAAACCCAAATCCTTCAGTCTCTCCTCATAGGTCATGTGCTCCAGCCCCCTAATCATTTTGGTCGCCCTCCGCTGGACCCTCTCCAATGAGTCCACATCCTTTCTATAGTGGGGGGGCCCAGAACTGGACACAATACTCCAGATGTGGCCTCACCAGAGCCGAATAAAGGGGAATAATCACTTCTCTGGATCTGCTAGCAATGCTCCTCCAATGCACCCCAATATGCCATTAGCCTTCTTGGCTACAAGGGCACACTATTGACTCATATCCAGCTTCTCATCCACTGTAATCTCCAGGTCCTTTTCTGCAGAACAGCTACTTAGCCATTCTGTCCCCAGCCTGTGACAATGCTTGGGATTCTTCTGTCCCTAGTGAAGGACTCTACACTTGTCCTTGTTGAACCTCATCAGATTTCTTTTGGCCAAATCCTCTAATCTGTCCAGGTCACTCTGGACCCTGTCCCTGCCCTCCAGCGTATCTACATCTTCTCCTCCCAGTTTAGTGTCATCTGCAAACTTGCTGAGGGTGCAATCCATCCCCTCACTCAGGTTATTAATAAAGATGTTGAACAAAACTGGTCCAAGAACAGATTCTTGGGGCACTCCACTAGAAACCGACCGCCAACCTGACATCGAGCCGTTGATTACTCCCCGTTGGGCCCGACAGTCTAGCCAGCTTTCTATCCATCTTACAGTCCATTTATCCAATCCATATACCCTTAACTTGCTGGCAAGAATATTGTGGGAGACTGTATCAAAAGCTTTGCTGAAGTCAAGATATATCACATCCACTGACTTTCCCATATCTACAGAGCCAGTTATCTCATCGTAGAAGCTAATCAGATTGGTCAGGCATGACTTGCCTTTCGTGAATTCACGTTGATTGTTCCTGATCACTTTTCCCTCTTCCAAGTGCTTCAAAATGGATTCCTTGAGGATCCCCTGCATGATTTTTCCAGGAACTGAGGTAAGGCTGACAGGTCTGTAGTTCCTGGATTGTCCATCTTCCCTTTTTTGAAGATGGGCACAATATTTGCCTTTTTCCAGTCTTCCGGGATCTCCACAAGTTTTCAAAGACAATGGCCAAAGGCTCTGCAATGACACTTGCCAACTTCCTCAGTACCTTTGGATGCATGAAATCCAGGCCCATGGATTTGTGTATGTTTAGCTTTTCTAAATAGTTCCTAACTTGTTCTTTCCCCACCAAGGGCTGTCCACTTCCTTCCCATACTGTGTTGCCTAGTGCATTTATCTGGGAGCTGACCTTGTCCGTGAAGACAGAGGCAAAGAAAGCATTGAGTACTTCAGCTTTTCCCACATCATCTGTCACTAGGTTACCTCCCTCATCCAGTAAGGGCCTCATATCCTCCCTGATCACCCTCTTATTGCTAACATGCCTGTAGAAACCTTTCTTGTTATTGTTCCCATCCCTTGCTAGTTGCAATTCCATTCTGAAGACAATTGGGCTCCCTATACCATTCCCCAGTGGATCAGACTGTACAGAACCAGTCTCAGCATATTTGTAATTAGTTGTGCAATAGAAAATGGAAATGATGGTGCACCTGGATTTCTTCTGCCTTAAAATGAATGGCAGAGAGTAACAGACAGTTACACTAGCAGAGCTCTTATTTCTCCCTCAAGGAAACGTTAGTGCTTGGCCACTAGGAGTACATCCACACTGCAGCGCTTTTACGGGATACTGGAGGATCCTGCATCTTCACAGGAAGCTCATTATTTCAGGCTGGCTATCCTGACGTCCCTGTAATCCTCACTCCACGAGGAGTAAGGGACATTTAGGGATAGTGGTTTATTTTGAAATCTGGCGTTGTGTAGACCGTGCCAAATGACGAAATAAGCTATTTCGAAATAACTTCAAAATAAGATATGCAATTTGTGTAGCTCAAACTGCGTATCTTATTTCGGGTTACGGTGTTATGTAGACGCACCCTGAGATCAAGCCACTTTTGTACTTGCAAGGGATAAGTGAAGATAAAGAGGGAAAATTGAGTTATTTTGAGGCTGCTTTGGCTCTTATCACCTTCAAATGTTGGCTGAACACCACAGAGGAGCAGGGTCAATCAGGACAGGAAGCAAGGGACAACCCTTTCCTGTTCTTCCCCCGCCCCACCCATCTTTGTAAGGTCTCTTAGAAGAAATAATAAACCAAAGAGCCCATTTTAAACAGCAACTCCGCCCCTCTTATTTCCCCTACTGCTAATATTTTCTGCAAATTTACCTATCCACTCAGAGAAGATAAAAAGTAAATGAGATTTAACTACCTGCTTAAGTGCTGCCTTGAACAGGGATGCTGCCTTCCTGAAGGGGGGTCTAAATAGCTTGTGTGCTGTCTTGATAATGTCATTGCATATTGTTGGCTCTCTGCATGTGTCATTAAGCTTTCATTTAATTAGCTTTATGACTAATTTGTTTTAAATACAGTTTCTGAAGTCATGAAATTGTTGTGAATTATCTTTATCCTTTTCTCTCAAAGCCCCTGACATGTTGTTTTCTTTCCTTTGATTTTTTTTCCACCTCAGGTGTGTATATCAAAGTGTCCCTAATGAACCACAATAAATTCATTAAATGTAAAAAGACAGCAGCTGTTGTGGGATCTCCCAATCCAGTCTATAATGAAACCTTCAGCTTCAAGGCAGACCAGACGGAGTTGGATACAGCAAGTGTGAGCCTGTCTGTGCTCCAGCGTGCTGAGGGAGAGAGTAAGAAACAGAATTTACTATATCAGAGGTGTACTAAAGCGCTTCCTAGGTTCTTGTACACTTGCTGCAAGGGTTACCCTTGATCACTCTAAACAGAGGAGAGTCCCAGTAATCAGCACTGACAAACACCAGGGGCTAATGGGGAACCAGGTATTTCAGAAGCTGTTGCTTAGATGATTAAACCACCCAAAGAAAGATTAGAACGCTGACGTTAAAAAAAATGGTTTTAATTACAATTCATGTGTTAGATGACATTCATTCTGTAGCATTTTAGTTATGTTTTTGAGGTCTCATGGTGCGGTAAATGAATAACAAGGGTTTTAGAGTCATGGTTTAGTCTCTTTGGGATGCTATTTACATAATTTTTAGAGACTGGATATATCTGGACTGTTCCTTGATATTAGATATCTAATGTGATATGAGGATGACATCTGGAAAATCTCCACATTGATACTCATAAATCCAATACTTGCTTTACAGCAACATCAGAAAGAGGTCATCTAGACACTTTGAAATTAGAGAGAGGAAGGAGGGAATCTGTTTCAAAGCTCTGAGAGTAACAGAAATTTTAATCAGCACAGGAAGAGCTCCAGTCTAATCAATTTCTGTATATTAGCAGCTGCATTCTCCTCCTCCTCTTGCCTAAACATGGATTCAGTTTTGAAACCAAAGCTTTCATGGGGTTACTACATACTGTCCCTTGCACAGCAGTTATACAATGGTTAGGTGAATGGACTGGATCTGTGGAATGCCTAATGACCTGTGTTGTAATTGAGATGTAAGCATGTAATACAGATTGAACCTCTGAAATCCAGGACTCTCTGGTCCAGCAACATCCATGGTCTGGCAGGAGCACGGATGTTGCTCGATCAGAGAGCCCCAGAGCCTGGGAGTGCAAACTAGGTGGGAACGGGGCGGCAGCAGCAGGGCAGCCAGCAGCAAAAACAGGTCAGGCAACAAGCCCTGTCCCTGGGGATCCCACGGGGCACAGCAGAAGGGGGGCAGCTGGCAAGTGCCATCCTCAGGATCCCCAGTTGGGTGGGGGAGAAGTGGGGCCATGGCAGCTAGGGAGGTCCGTCCCCGGGGAGACCCTGCCCCGCGCTGGAGCACAAGTCCAGGCCCTGCAGGCTGGAGCCCAGTGGCAGTGGGGCCGGAGTGGAGCCAGCCACAGGGAAGAGGAGCATCCTGGGAGGCCGGTGGCAGGGGACTGTCCATATCTGGCAAATTTCCTCCTTTGGGATAGGTCCGGTCCTGAGGGTGCCAGACAAGGGAGGCCCAACCTTTAGTTTCCATGCAAGGATCTTAAAGTGCTTTACAGACCTTGACAGTCTCTGAGAGGAAGGTTCTCACTCCCCTTTGCATATGGTTACATTGAGACTTGGAAAAGTTACATGACCTCCCTGCTGTCCCAGAGTCATTGGCAGAGCCAGAAACAGGAAAAAAAATAACCCGAATGGTTACTCCCCTGTTGCTCTTTGAGATGTTTCAGTTGAGGTGCGCACGCGCTGCATGCACGGCTGCTGGAAAGCTGTTATCCTAGCTGTTACCTGTGGGTTGGCTGTGGAGCCCCCTCCAGTGGCGCCAATTCGACACCCTATATATGACCTTGGGAACCCAACAGCCCCTTAGTTCCTTCTTGCCAGCTACTCTGACAGAGGGGAGGGAGGGGGGTATGGAATAGACATGAGCAACACATCTAGAAGAACAACAGTTCCAAAGGTGAGTGACCGTTTTCCTTCTTCGAGTTCTTGCTCCTATGTATTCCAATTGAGGTGATTCACAAACCTTATCCAGGAGGAGGGGTTGGAGTCAATGTGTAGCTGACTCTAGTACTGTAGCCCCAAAGGCCGCATGAGGCCTGCTGCACAATAGTGTAGTGAGACGCAGCAAGAAGGGTTGAGGACCACGTTGAGGACCACGCATATTCCAAAGAGGAATATGAGCCAGAAAGGCAGCCATGGTGACCTGCCTCTGTGTGGAGTGCGCAGGGGTCCAGGAGTAGATATGCTGTGACAAAATGAGCAGCCCCTTCTCCAGTCTGCCACAACCACAAATAGCCATGAGGAGTTCCAGAAAGGACTTGGTCCTCTCAGTGTAGCACGCGAGAGCTTGCCTGACGTCCAGGGCAAACAGTTGTTGCTCCCATGGGGTTTGGTGAGGTTTGGGATAGGAAACCAGAAGGCAAATGACCTGGCCTGTGTGGAAGGCAGAGACCACTTTGGGGAGAAAAGCCAGATGAGGGTGAACCTGAACCTTGTCCTTATGGAAAACAATATATGGAGGGGCCAACATAAGGGTGCAGAGAGCAGGACCAGTAAGAGCGGGATCAGTGCGGCGAGTGGGACCGGGGTGGAGAATGTGACAAGGGCTAGAAAGGCTGGTGCCAAGATGAAGATACATGCACCAAAGAGACTAACCCCCTAAAGGACGGTGTTGGACCCTGATGCGATGCTGAGAAGACCCACTCTGCACTGGAGAAGGAGACGGGGGGGAGGGGAGCATCCGCAACGGCCAGATGAGGCAGAACTCAAGCGGAGTCAAGACCCCTGGTGCTGCGAGGTGCAAAGACTCCAAGGCTGACCATGGTCTGCTCTCTGCAGAAGCCTTCGAGTGGGAATGGCTCCGAGGGGACTGCCAGAGATGAGTATGACTGACGCTGCGAACAAAACTTGCGATGACCACACTGGGACTCCAAGAGGGGTGACATCAGGGCTGGAAGTGGAGGGCCCATCATGGCCAGCTTCCCCCATGAGGGCTGGCAGGAAGTGGAGGCCTTGTCCCTCAAAGTGGACTACATCATCTTGAGGAGGCCTTGAAGATGTCTGGTGTGAAGGAGAGGTCTGTCACCAAAGGTTCACCTGTTGGAGAGTCTGAGATGATGGGACTCTGTGCGCAGGGAGAGCATGGCAGATCGGTGACTCAAGTTCAGGGGCCACTGATGCTGGAGGTGCAGAGGGAGCCAGTGGTGCTGGGTGCGCCAATGCTGAGAACGTGGCTGCCTTGGAAGGGCACACTGAGTGAGAGCAGCCCGGATGGACTCTGAAGAGGAGCAATGGTACCAAGAGGTTCCCCCCCTTTCAGTGCATGTCCTGGAACCAAAGGAGGTGGCGCTGTGCTGAAGCACTCATTGTCAGATCTTGCATCTGAAGTCACAGAGCGGATTCCATGAGAAACTGCTGCAAGCGAAAGTCCTGCTCCTTTCTCCTCTGTGGTTTGGAGACCTTGCACTTGTCAGTCTGGTGGCATTCCCCCAGGCACTGGAGACACAAGGTGGGGCTCATTTGTAGGCATAGATTCAAGGCAAAACGTGCAGGGTTTGAAGCCCTAGGACTTTGGCATACTCCAGCCCTGAAAGGCACATGGGCAGGAAGGGGAACTCCTCTTTACCCCGTGCTGCTAACTCTATCACTAACGTAACAACTGCTACCCTAACTATTTACATCGAAGAGCTGTAAGTGCTAGGGAGACGGGACCTGAGCAAAGCAAGAGAGCGCCAGTGACGGCTGCTAGAGCCTCTGGCTCTAAGAAGGTACTGAGGGGCTGTGGGGTTGGTAGGGTCATATTCGGGCATTGCACCGATGCCACTCTAGGAGACTCTACAGTCGGCCCAATGGGTAGCAGCTAAAGTAAGCATTTTCCAGTAGCCATGCATGCGGCACATGCACATCTCAGTAGCTAGGAGCAAGCACTCGAAGAACTAGATCTTCTGACTCCCAGACAGATGCTCTACTACAGAGGTCTCCAGCCTTTTTAACCACAAGATCACTTTTTCAGTTTTAAGTGCAATGTGAGATCTACCTCAAACCCAAATACCTTTGCTCCACTTCCTTCCTGCCCCTTCTTTGAGGCCCTGCCCCTGCTCCACCCGTTCTCCGAGGTCTCACCCTGCTCACTCCATCCCTCTTCTTCCCCGAACCACATTCGCTTTCACCAGCCTGTGGTAGGGGATTGGGGTGCAGAAGGGGTTTCAGGGTGCAGGCTCTGGGAAGGAGTTTGGGGGTAGAGGGACTTGTGTGGCGCAGGAGGTTGGGTGCAGGAGGAGGTTCAGGGCTGGGAGAGGGGTTCAGGAAGCAGGCTCTGCCTGGGTACGGTTTAACTGAGACGGCTTCCAGGTGGTGGAGCAGTGGAGCACATACAGCAGTGGCTCCATGGCACCATGCACTGCCCCTCATCTACAGGCACCAAGCCCACAGCTTCTATTGGCCATGGTTTCCTGTTATTGATCAATGGGAGTTGCAGGAGCGGTGTCTGCAGGCGAGGACAGCATGTGGAGAACCCCTGCTCTGCCTCTCTCAGGGACTGCAGGGACATGCAGCCACTTCCGGGAGCACAATTACCGCAGGGATAATGACCCCAGTCATGACAGGTTTGGCATTTTAGAACTCACTACTCAAAGAATTACATTTAAGCGTAAGAGAGAAATGAAAGTTACGAAATGCACAGACCAGTCAAATACTAAAAATAACCCACTTTGCAAGCAGTACAAGTAGTAACAACAACCCCCACGTATGGGTTGGGTCAGGAGATGAGGGAAGGGCAGTGTGTGTTTGTGAGTATGACGAACACACACACAGTGTGTGAGAGTGACCGAGATTTGCATTGCCAAGCTCCTGCCAACCCCTTCTCTCTGTGTGTACAGGAGTGGGGGGAGGAGGGACACCCTGACATCAGCACCTCCCCCTTCTCCCATCCCACACCCTGCACAGCAGGTAGGAGGCTTCTAAGGGGCAGAGGGCAGGAACAGCATGACCGTGGGGAGAGGGACAGCTGAAGTGCCAGCATTTACTAGCTTTCCAGCCAAACCGGCCAGGATCACCTGTCAGAGGCTCCACGATCTACTCGTAGATCCCGTTCTACTGGTTGGTGACCACTGCACTAACTAAATATGCTGCCTCCATGAGCCAAAACGCTTTCACTTTTCAGTCATCCGGCTGAACCCTGTGCAAGCAAGTGGTGACCAGGGCAGGAGACATCCTTGAAATAGATCTGTCAGTGGAAGGGTCCTTGATTTCAAAGGGGCAGCGCAGTAGGTGCCTGGGATCAGCTGGAGCCTCCAGCTGACCCCGGGCTCCGGGCAGCGCTGCCCATTGGAAACACCTTGGCAGCATTTCAAAGGGGTAGCACCTGGGGTCAGCTGTGTGGCACTGCCCCTTTGAAGCGCTGCCCTGGCATTTCAAAGGGGCAGTGCAGCGCAGCCCAGGATCAGCTGGGGATTCTAGCTGATCCCGGGCTCCTGCGGTGTTGCCCCTGGGGCAGTGTTTCAAAGGGGCAGCTGTACTGAGCCTGGGGTCACCTGAGGACTCCAGCTGATCCCAGGCTTCCACAGCGCTGCCCCTGTGCAACACCACTGCACAGGAGCAGCACACACCATTACGTGCCAGCCCTGGTCTGAATGGATATCGATTGGCCTGCTCAGAACAGTAGCTGTGGCTGGCCGAACACAAAGTGATGGAACAGGCCAAGGCTAGATACTTGATGTGACTGAGTGTGCCCCACCTGCAATATCTCCAAATGGCTGAGTCACACTGCAGGTTGAACCTCTTCAATCCAGGACTCTGTGGCCTGGCAGGATCACAGATGGTGGTGGACCAGAGAGCCCCAGTGCCTGGGAATGCGAGCCAGTCAGGGAGCGCAGCAGAGGGGAATCCCGCTCCCATAGAGCCCCAGCTGGACCGGACAGCAGTGGGACCAGTGAGCCCTGCCTCTGGAGCCCCGTCCCGGCAGGGCAGCAGTGAGGTAGCCACAGAGCCCTGTCCCATGGAGCCTAGTCCCCAGGAAACCCCCAGCAGGACAGAAGCACGGCCGTGGCGGCTGGGGGTCAATGGCGCACACTTTGGAAATTTGATTTAAAAATATTCTCTGACAACGTAGAGGAAATGCTGCTGTTCCACTCCTAGGCAAGGCGCTAACCAGAACACAGAGAAGGTGCTGGCCACTAACCCCATCCTTTCCTTTTCTCGATTCAGAATCCCACCTGCTGGGCCGTGTCGTGGTTGGCCCCTTCATGTACACGAGGGGCAAGGAGCTGGAGCACTGGAACGAAATGATCAGCAAGCCCAAGGAGCTGGTCAAACGATGGCATGCTCTCTGCCGCAACACCTAACGGAGCAGACACTCCCGCTGAGCAGCACCGGAGAGACACAGGACTCCTTCAAAATGGAGGAGCTCTCATTGTTTCTGGATCCAAAGAAATGTCCACAAAGCTTTTCCACCACTGACCCGTGTAACCAGCCAGTGAACCTGTAACCACACTTACCCTCCAGAAAACTCAGTTTCTCCTATGCTGACAGTCTTCCCTCTCCCTCCAAAAGATTTGCCCTTCTTTGGTCAGACATACAAAGCAGGAAGAGAAACAGGAGCATGCTAACCTGGTGACCAGTTACGTGAGCAGCTGACCTTGGTTTGTGGTAGTTTACTCATCTGGACTGAACCCAAAACAAGCTACAAATTGTCCATAAGGCTATGGAGCTTGATCCACCATTCCACTGCTTCAGTTCTAGACCAGTGCAGGTCTATTGGAATTTTTAATGGAGTGTCACAGGTATAGAACTGGAGTCAATTAGGCCCAAAATGTGTCAGCCAAATACAGTTTATCCAGGACAAATGGTTTATATTTCAAATCCATTGTAAATGTAATATGAATCTGGCTTATAATCACCCAGCAGCCATAAATTATTTCTGGTGAATCTCCAAATGATGCTATATTTCTCTCAGCAGTTTAGTTGGAGGTCTGCAGTTGACTCCAAAATATAACCTCTTCTGGTGACTTTGAAGACAAGGTAAAAGTATTGAAAACACTGGCCAAAATTCTGACTGTATTACAGACTTGTTGTTAACTTGAACTCTGGCAAAATGAAATTGTTGTGGTGGTGATTCCTTCATCACAAAGATTTGATTATGTTTGAAGCAGAACAGAGGGGAAAGTAAGCGGGTGCACCCTGGTGTGCAGTACCTATAAGAAATTGTAAGCTACTTTGACCGCTGAATCAGAATGAAAGCAATAGGACATGTCACTTCTTGATGGCTCACCTAGGATTTAAACACAGGACTTCTATAGTCTATCCTAAAATCATAAACCAGACCAGCATGCTGTCTTTTAATGCAGCATGTGGTACAGTATGCTTCAATCAGCATTGTAATCTTTGCAACTGAGAGAAAACAGGCTTCCTTTCAAACAGGATACAGTGTAATTAATATATCAAAATAGAGCTTTCTTGAGAACCAGAGCACTTTTCCTTTGGAAAACCCTGCTACTTTCTGCGTAAATTGGAGTATGTCTGAAATAGGCAGTAGTAAAGTAGGTTAAAATCTGCCTGACCTCCAAGTGGAATATTTTGGGGATTCCTCATGTCACAGTTTGTTAGGAATAGCCAATTGTGTACAAGAGAGGTCCAGTATTAGAGAATCAGTGATGAGACATATTGGTCTTATGTGAAGAAACTTGTAAAATACCTGACCATGTTATGTCGTCTGCCTTGAATCAGTACTTCTGAGTCCTCGAAACTTTGCATAAATCTGTTTTCCTGATTGTATTCCTCCAAAAATGCTTTAAAACAGCCTAATATGCAGCAAATATAATTTGATGAGGAAAATAATATATGAACATGTGCTAACTATTTTGTTACAATAAAATTGTAATGGACACTAAAATCGACTCTGTGTGCATTCCCATTTAAGTTAATAAAAACTGTTTTGTTTGTACATGAAGGTGAACAAATAATGTATTTCAGTTAGGTTTTAGTAGATGATATGAGTGTTTATGTAGTGTAAATTTGTCAAGTACTATATCTGTTAAAGTAAGTGCTGCTAGGCTAAGAAATAAAATTTTTGTTTCTTTGCTTGCACTTTCCAGGTTGACAGCACATCTGTCTGTCTTGCTGCACAGTATCTTGTATGTAATAAAAAATACATTGCACTAATGTTTTCCCCTTTATTTATGCTTCTACATGATAGAATGACAAGTCCTGTGACAACGTAAGGTTTGCTATTCACTGATTCTAAATGAAGTGATGGAGAAATGGATCTGTAGAGCTTATAGGTTATTGACTAGTATCCTTGTATTTTGGCTGTGTCATGGGTGTTGGAATTGCTGTTCAAACTAACCTGAGTAGCAGGAGTTGGAAAGATCATGTCTGATTCCTCACGAGAGAATGCTCTTGCTCTAATACACGGCCATGAAAAAGAGGCCTGGCAGAAGTGGGGGCAGATTCTTGGCTCATGTGTCAGTGGAATAATGGCAAGTCACACCACCCTGCTGGCCTTTTGCTGTCTTTGAGAGAGTCTATGAAGTAGCGAAGATGAGTCACTTTCCTAGCTGGTGTCTCCTCTCTTCCTAAATGTGGAAAGTACAAACGTTCCCAGCTGAATGTAAATGAAAAAACAATCCAGACTCCAAAAGTAGACAAAGGAAGAAATCGAAGCTGTGAGTTAAGATTCAACATTGCTCACAGTATTTCCTATCAATGTCCCCCCAAATTAGAATTGCTTATTGAACAGTTGTTCAGTACTTCGCTTTGAGTAATTCTCTAGCCATAGCAACAGAGCTCCCCAATGTAAATGACATATGCCACGGGATGAGGTAACCCTTGCAATGATTTGGTGTTTAATCTCATCCCCACCAGGTCTAAACTGCTTTCCAGGTGGTGGACTGGTGGAGATCACCTAATGCTCAGAGAAGAGGCGATGTGTTTTATAAAAGGAGATTTCTTAACTGGTGGACAAGGAGCAGGAAGGCTCCTGCAGCAGACCCAGTTGAAACTCTAGTCAGATGGAAAGACCTTGCTGTAGCTTCTTGTTTTGAGGGGCAGGGGGGAAAGTCTTAGGAATCACTGGGTCAGGTGCACAAAGAACTGACAAGGTGAGGAAAGATTAGTTTTGATTTAAATTTACATTGAAGTGTGATGATGTGTCAGTGAACCAAATCACAGGGAGTACTGTTTGACAAATGAGAGCATAGTGCAGTAACTGAGGAGCTCAAGTGGAAGCAACTGAGCCAGTGGAGGGGCTTAAAGCCAGAGTGAGTAGGGCCCACTGCAACATTCACCTTGGAATGTGAAGCACTGCCAAGAGACATAGTTTTGTACGGAGAGGGCAGCGTTTTGAGAGTGAGCGATGTGTACCTATGCGTGCCCAGAGGCCAGAGCTGAAACACAGCATGGTATTTTCTCAGCAACTGTTTCTTTTGTATAGTGAGTTACGGTGGTTATGTATGCAAAGCTTAGAATAGTGCTGTTTCACTTGTCTCTGATTGCCAACTGCTGTATGCAACATCATAGCCATATCTCAGTGCAGAAAAAGCCATCCCTTCAAGGTCCTAATAGATCCACAGTCAGGGTTTAGAAACAGAGTATGAAACAGAAACAACTCCACATTTAAATCCAGCAAACTCAAAGAGCCGCAAAAGAAATCTGAAAAGAACTCCATGTGAGACTTTGCAGATAGACAGATCCCACTGTCCCTGCAAAGGGGAAAGCTTCTTGTTCTGAGTGTTCCAGTCTAATTTCATGGCAGTGTAAATGTGGATGTACTCTATTGCCCTAAGCATTAGCCCTTGAGTGTTACAGGGGCTTTTGTTCTTTGAGAGGCAGTTGGTGTGGACCCCACTGTAGGTGGACAGGCACTTCCTGAGTACAAGGCTAGAAGTTTCTTTAATGCTAGTGTGTGTTGGTGCCGTACATGCACCCTCCCTCAAAGCCCGAGTTGTTAAGGACTCCACAAACAGGGCCAAGTAGGAATCAACACTGATTACAGCATCTCAAAGAACCGCACAAATCATTCATTCTTCTTCGAGGATATTTCCTTGTGGATCCCATACAGGGGACCAGCAAACAGTAGACTACTAGGATGGAGGGCACGAGGCATTTCACCTGTATCAGACAGTGACCGAAGGACTGCACTGACTCACTTGGCATCTGACCAGGCTGCCATAGCAAGTGCTTGATATTTAGCAATGGTCAGTGGGTTGCTTCATGTAGCTGTCCTGCATCTCTCAGAAACTGGCATGTTTCTGAAGCAGCGGAGAATGATGCTTGTGTCCGTGCTGACTGTGCTTTGATATTCAGAGGAAGTTCCACCAGTCATTTGACATCAGGTGCAAATATACTGTGTTGTCCACTTAGAGTCATTGCAATGAGAAACTTTGGCCTCTTGATGCACTGGGTATTGCCACAAGGAGGTGGGGAAACTGCCTGAAAGGTCTGCCTCCCCCTTATTGACTAATCGAGTAGTCAATGGAAATTCCATTGACTACTTGATTAGCTAATTAATCGCTACTTAACATCCTAGTCTTGGGACACTTGGGACAGCCAGTGCTAATATTGGTTCTAAAGATACTGCCTCATCCAGTGACAGAGAGAAAAGATCCTTCAGTGGTGAGATGGGGCATTGATAGCCATGGAGGAGACTGGCTTCTTGATGCCTGCGATTGTGGGCCCCCGCTATCCAATAAGGCCGTGGTAATATGCTACAGGAGTACAGTTTGATCCGGGAGGCGGGGGTGGGTTGACCTAACTGTCACCAGGTTGGTAGAGATGAAGCTGGTCTCATCATGTGATCACAGTTCTCAGGGGACAAGATTCTTTACTTGAGGACAGTGAAAATGTATGCTCTGGTGACTGAGGTGCAAACCTCTTCTGGGGTGTGGCCAACATGTAAGAAATTCTTGGTGCTGGAGTCTATACTAGAGCCACTAGATATCTTGGTACTAATGGTGGTTCACATTCAGGCCCACTCTCCTCCACTGAGCCTGAGGTTGACACTGATGATCACTGGAGCCTAGAATGGTGCTAGCAGACTGCTGTGTCATAGGCTCCTCCTTCTCCCCAGCCCTCAACATCACATGAGGCTTGGCAGAGTCCTCGCCACAGGCTTTGCTGTGTTTGTCCTTATGAGATAACATTGAGCTCCTTCTCAGGCTTCTTGATACATGGCTTCTTCAGTCAGGCTATGTCTACATAGCGTTATTTCGGAATAACCGGCATTATTCTGAAATAAAGAGTGCATCTAAACTGCAACCCATTATATTTTGAAATAATGTTGAGCTGGAGGACTTCTTACTCCGACTCCTGTAACCCTCATTTCACAAAGAGTAAGGGAAGTCGAAGGAAGAGTGCTCTTCCTTCAACTTCCTGCTGTGTAGACAGCGCCAAAAGCTGAATTACACTATTTTGACTTCAGCTACGCAATTGACATAGCTGAAGTTGCGCAGCTTAATTCAACTTTAGCCCTGCAGAGTAGACAAACCTCCAATATTGAAGCCAGACAATGAGGGTATCAGTACTAGCTTTGACACTGATGTTGAGATCAGCTTTAGTGCTGCAGGCATCAGAACCATTCACTGTCAGTACCAAATTTTTCCTTGGTGCTGTCTTAGGTGTTGTTGGCTGGATTAAGATGATTTATTCACTAACAGGATAATAATGCTCATCTACTTAGGGGCTGATGAGACTTTCAAGGATGGTTCCAAAAGACAGAGTCTTTGACTTATCTCAGAACTTGCATATTCCAACAGAGGATGAGCAAACCGAGCATCTGCTCTGAATATGTGAGTTCCGCAGGCAAAAGAAACACTTGACTTTTCCATTCTTCTCCAGCATCTGATCAGCAGTTTAGATCAGTTCACACAGTCAAACAGAATAGATCAGAAGTGGGTCTGAAGAATATGGAGCATTTTAAAAAGATTTAGCTTAAATGAAGACTTACTGGGTTGGACTCTTGCTGCCCCTTATGCCCCAGGGAAAGCACAGGCCATACACGTGGCCTCAATATACTTGTATTAAATACAATTAACCTCTAGTGTTGTGCACGAGTTCTCCTGACACATACTTATTTGTAAACAACTAATTGACATCAGACAGTGCTCAAAGAAAGTTGTGTCTGTTCAGTATCATCTCAGTTACATTGCGTCACTAGTGTATAAACATTTCCTCTATTAAGAAATTAATTTTTCCTGGAAACAGTTCTGTGTTGCGAGGTGGAGGGATATTGGCCTGCTAAACCCACGGTTGTGAGCTCAATCCTTGAGGGGGGCCATTTAGGAATCTGGGGCAAATCTGTCAGGGATGGTACTTGGTCCTGCTGTGAAGGCAGGGGACTGGACTTGATGACCTTTCAAGGTCCCTTCCAGCTCTAGGAAATAGATGTTTAAAAGGTTCAACAAGAGCCCATGGGAGCTTAGTGGAGTCAGACCTCCAGTGAGCAAGACTGATGATAAATGAAATCAATACCTGCAAAGACATAGTGAGAAGAGAACAGGTCACATATTTTTGTCCTGCTGTTTCTCCCACTCCCAAAACTGCCAGGTTCACCATTTGGTGCTGCTCTCTGAACAGTTCATGTAGTAGGGGTGTGACTTCTTGGCTAGCTGCTGTCTACTCATGACACTGTAGTTTTTGATTTTCTCCCCCCTACTCCCCACTACACTCAGACAGGGTGGGTGGCCCAGTGAGGTAAGTCAGGGGATGGAGGTGGTACTCCCTTGCCAAACCCTGCTGCTGAAACCTGAGCCTGAGTTCTGCCACTTGGGGCTGAAGCCCAGGCCTTTGCAGACCCTCTGAAACCTGCTCATGGCTCTCCAGGGGGCCCTAGTTGAGAACTGGTGCCTTACATGATGCAAGATATTTTATACCGGTATATATATTCCCATAGAGGATGGAAATAAGCTACATACAGTAAGAATCACCTTTTTACTGATAAAATAGTGTCCACTAGATATTGTACTGATGTAGCTATCTTGGTAAAAAATCAGACCCCTGACAGAAATAGTTACTCCAGTACAAATACTGGGTTTAGACCACGTCTAAGCATAAGAAAGTTATAATACAAACATTTATCTCTCCCTCTAAGCTTTATCTGAGGTCTTTAGACAATGAAAGCACAAAATATTCCCTCCAAACAGATTGACAGAACCAAGCAGGTACCCAGAAGTTACCTACTACAGAACAGACCCAACGAAGAAAGCAACAGAACACCACTGGCCATTACCTACAGCCACCAGTTAAAACCTCTCCAACATATTGTCAAGACTATAATCTATCCTAGATGATGATCCCTCACTCTCAGAGAATTTAGGAGGCAGGCCCGTCCTCACTTATAGACAGTCTCAGACCTGAAACACTCATCAGCACCTACATACCCCCACAACAGAAACACTAATCCAGAAACCAATCCCTGCAACAAACTCCGTTGCCAACTCTGCCCACTCATCTACTCTAGTGACACCATTATAAGAACTAACCACATCAGCCATACCATCAAAGGCTCATTCACTTGCACATCTTCTAATGTAATATCGGCCATCATGTGCCAGCAAGGTCCCTCTGCCATATACACTGGACAAACCAGACTGTCTCTACACAACAGAATAAATGGACAAAACCAGACATCAAGAACTGTAACATACAAAAACCAGCGGAGAATATTTTAACCTCCCTGGACACAGTTACAGACATGAAAGTTGCCATTCTCAAGAAAAAAAAACAAAAAACCAACCCAGACTGCAGTGTGAAACTGCTGAGCTGGAATTCACATGCACCTTTTGAAACCATCAAAGAATGGGTCTGAATAGGGACAGGGAATGGGCTTGCCCATTACAATAAATAATTTCCCCCTTCAGGTATTCTCACCTTCTTATCCACATGCACCCTGACTGAATTAGCTCTGATGTAACACTCCCATCTATGTATGGCTGCCATCTCTTTCTTTTCTTTCACTTCATGCATCTGATGAAGTGAGTTCAACTTGTGAAAGCTTATGCCAGGGATGCGCAATAATTTTTGAAGGGAGGGGCAACTTCAAATTTCTGAAGTGATCACAGGCCGCCCCGAATCGGGCAGGCCCATCAGGCATCCTGTGCTTCCCTGCTCACAGAACCTGATTGGCCTGGAGGTGGAGGGAGCATGTGAAGTCTTTGCCCCTGCTCCTCAGCGCCTAGAAAACAGCCAGCTCCTCCAACCCAAAGTCTCGATTGCTCTGGGGAAGTGGCAGGGTGGCTGTGGGCTGGATCAACTGGCTTGGCGGGCGAACCCGGCCTGCTGAGGTTGTCTTGCCCACCCCTGGGTTAAGGGATTTGGGTGCATGAGGACCTGTGAGGTCTGGGAAGGAGTTTGGGTGAAGGAGGCAGTTGCGACCTCAGGTACAGGATTGGGGTGCAGGGGTTTGGGTTGTGACTTACTGCAGGAGGGGATTGTGATCTGGGGCAGGGTTGTGGTGCAGAGGATTTGGCTAATGTGGGATGGGGGGTAGGAGCAGCGGGGCAGAGGGCTGGAGGGGAAGGAGGGGCTGGGAGACTTACTAGCGAGACTCCCAGCTAGCAGACCAGCTCCTTTCTCAGGCAGGAGCCTGCCCTGCCCCACCCCCACAGGCTGCAGGGCCGTGTGCTCTGTGAATAAGAGCCTGATTGGAAAGGAGGGGTGGTGCTTAGGGTACTGCCTATTTTTTAAACAGGCAGCTTTCATTAGCTTTAGTCAGTTTCTTGCCAACTTAAAATAAATCAATATATACCAGGTTAAATCAATCTAAGAGGGTCCACAAAGGAGTATGCACCAGTTTAACTAAACAAGCTTTTAATACCAGTTTAAGTTAAATTGACTAAGTGTGACTTGTGTGTGAAGACAAGTCCTTAGCTATACAATTGGCATGGTGGACTCAGATATTAGGATCCTTCAGTGAGAAAATGTTCAGATGGGAGAGAAGCAAGACTACTAGGCTGCAGGGAGAAAATGAAAAAACTGCTGTCCACAGAAGAGAGAAGGTGAACCAGAGCAAAGACATAAGAAATAACAAAACCAGAGTATCTTATATCTAATACCGTACTCCAGAATAATGGCTTCCCTCTCCTCTGCCAATGTACATATGACTTCACTGTCAATTAATATCAGAAGACTTTTTTTTTTTGAAGGGGCAGAGAAAAGAGAAAGAGGAGGAGAAAATATTGGTGAAACCCTTTTATAAATAAAGGTATATTCAAAATATTTAAGTACAGCATATAAAATCACTATATGACAGTTCATAAAATATTACAGCAGTGGATTTTCATTTTTATTCTTAATTTTTAGTACAAATTATACATAACATTTTTCACTGTCGTTCTTTACTTTTCTTGTCTCTATCCTTTTGTGGGATAATGCAGGTTTTTTTGTTTTTTTTTAAATCTGCTAATTCATATGCTCTCTGTTAGTCAGTCAGTCACTGAAGAGGACAAGGCTTCAGAGATCAGGATGGAAATCCAGCAGGAAGAAATCCTGTTGCAAAGGATAGCTGTTTTCATCCAGAGTAAAATGGCTCCTAATGTCCAAAAGACAGGATGTGTCTGACAGCAGTGAGTGGCACAGATCTGCCACTACCATGCCATAGGTAGCATCTGAGGGAGGCACTGCAAAAGATAGTGAACCAATCAGTTATGCTTCATTGTTATCAATGCTCATATCTATACTTAAGTTCTTTCCCCAAACCTCAAAGAACTGCCATTGTAGTGTCATATCCTCAGATTTGATCTGCTCACTGAAAGGGATAAACATAGGAAATGCTGCTCAACATTTGAATCACAAAGCTGAATAATTAATTTAGTAATTACAAAGTAAAAATTTCCTTAGAAGAGTTTTACACATTTTCAGATTTGCTAGTCCTTCTTTCCTGGGCTGAACTACAGTTCCTGTAACATACTCTCTAGCAGCTCCCAAGCAGGAAGTTTACTTTGAGGATGTCAACAACACGGGAGTTCTCAGCAAGACATTTAACACCGTTTGCAATTATATACATTCTGAAACTATGGGAGTTATTTTTAAAAAATGAGATGGAAACCATTCCACATATGGAGGGGCGCGCGCGCGCGCGCACACACACACACTCCTAACTAGTAACTGTATTGAGCTATGTAATGTTATACATAATCATCTCACAGTACTTTCTGTTATCTAAATTCAGAAGATCTCTCATGTCTTTTGTGACAATTACAGCATTCACCTTCAGGATTCTGAACAAAAATGATCAATGTTTATAAATGTAACTTCAGATTAATAATGTTTGGGAATTAGTTATAAATGCCTGACAAAGCCTCAGTGGAAAATGAAACACGCATTCTGATGTTTACATAAAACATCAGAAACATCATATCAAACCAGATCAATGTCCTGTCTTTAGACAGTAACTATAACTTAGTTTTAGTTTAGTGTTTCTGGTTCGGTGTTGCAGCTGATTGTTCTTTTAACAAATTAGACAGTACCTATTAATCTGTTCAGCCAGTCTGCAGGAATATTAAGGAAGATTTTCTCCATCAACTCTGATACCACTTGAATACAAATCTCATATCCTTTGTCTTCTGCAGTCATCAGGGCTGGTCTACATTAGAAAACAGATTCTCATAAATGCTTCAATTTGAAATTTTTGCAGCAGAAACAAAATGCACGGTCAAGGTAATTAAATAGAACATTGTCTTTATTCACCTAATACTATTGATCTGGAAAATCTCTTTTATTATCTTAATTTCTGCCAATCTGCAGGTCAGGAATATGTGCCCGGCAGTCTAATTCACATTCTCTAATGGCTATGCATAATGATGCCATACAATTATCAACAAAGCTGTAATTTTAGAAAATAGGGCTAGGTCCATACTTTTCACAATCTGTGCTTTAGTTTGAAAAAATGCACCATACAACATTTTTAGGGCCATATCCTAAAGTCATAGACCTAAGATGATTTGTAGAGCCTTGTGTGGATACAAAATTTGTATCTGCATCCAATCCATGATATCCACAGACCTTGTTCGTGCATCTGTGGACATAAAGTGAATATCCACAGATCTGCACTAGGCTGAGCATCTGACACATTCTTCAAGCTCAAAACTTTAATCTTGAGCTGAAGCTCCCTTAAGAAGATTCCAGGAGAATTGCTAGTTCTGTGATTCAGTGGGAAATGACTACTTTCCATAGTATATGTGATACAGCTTTTGGAATTTCAACTTTCTGTTTCAATTAACATGAGTTATTCACTCTGGGCCAAAAACTGCCATCTTTAACAAGCACAACTTCCATTAAGTCAGGGAAAATGTTACCCTTAGTGTTGATAACCTCAGGCCTGACCTCCACAAACAGAAAAGGCATTTGTTTCCAAAGAAACTTGGCAAAGATATACCCTTAGAGAACAGTTTTCTTTAACTAATTTTCTGAAGGTTAAAAAAAAAAGGTGTAGGTATGTTTAGTACCGGGTGAAATGCTAAATTCTCTAATGCCAAGAGATGTGCATGCGTGCGTGTGTGTGTGTGTGTGAGAGAGAGCGAATGAGCAAGTGCATAAGTATACACAAGTGTGCCCACCATTCCTGTCACATGATTTACAATTAAATTATAGCAAAAACAAATATACTAAAGCTATGGTATTTCAGGAGTCAAGGACATTTTCTGCTTTTAACTCCAGACCCATGTCCAGTGGTGCGGTCTAATCAGCATACTCGCTGTATGCAAGCAATTAAGCTAGCAGAACCTGTTGGCAGCTTAGCAGTTGTTTTAGACTTCCTGCTGATATTTCTAATCAAGTAAGTATAAACTGCAATATCAAAGAGAAATAGTCATATGTTTCTATTTCAGAAATAACTTTAAAAAATCAATAAATAATGAAAATAGAACACTAATTAATTTATAGTTTTATCAGTTTTTGTTGATATTACTCTTGAGAAACTGACAAATTGAAAAGTTTAAATTAAATTTAATTAAAAATTATTTGTCTCTATTCACTTTCACAAACTAAATTAATTATTTAAAGTAAATAACAGAATTTCAGCCACACCCTTATTATCAGATTCAAAGAAACAGGAAATAACGATTCCATAATTAAAAAGTGATCCTCACTTTCCCAATCAATCATATTGAATTATTTTCCCCTTTTCTAATATTTTTTAATTGTTCACATTCTGGATCTTTGTCTCATATCATGATTCCTATTTTGGTGCTGACATCACAGTATAGTTAAAATTTTCTTGGCAGAGGCACCTTATTGGATTTATTGATATCATGCATCTCTTATTTCTTCCATGCTCTTACAAACAAGCTGAAATATAAAAACAATTCCTCTGATAAAATATCAACAATATTAAAAGAAATCTCTCCCCCCTGAACAAAAGCTCTTTTTCATTTAATTCATGCTCACAGGAAAAGACTGAGCAAAAAGATAAGGTCATAATATTTGGCCTGGGTTACAGCAAAGGTAGGAAGCAAATTTCAGAGTTAAGGGCCTCATCTGAAAATCCTCTGCAAAAAATTCTGAGGTTTACAAACTGAAAGACTGTCTAGGGAACGGTAAATGAACAAACGAATATTTTTAACCTCTTACAGAAGTAATCATTTTGCATGTGCTCCAGCCATATTCGAAGACAAGTCATGTGCACACTTCTGCACCTACAGTAGGCGGACAGACTTGGCTTTATCATAAAGTAGGTTGACTACTGGCTGTCTCCCTGGGGATACTCTCTTTTTGTGGCTCTCCTTGGCCTCAGTTCTTACTCAGGCCCAGCAGTCAATCAGAAGCACCCTTTTAGTTTCCTCAGTCCCTGCCCATCCTGAGCTGTCCAGGGTCCTGCTGCTCTTTCAGCCAGTCAAGGACACATATCTCTCTTCTTCAGGTTTAGGCAACAACCGACTACTGCTCTGTTCTGCAGCTCCTTTTATATAGTTCTGCTGGACTCTATTATTGACTGCTTCCCCACTCTAGGCCACTTGGAGGACTTTTCTTTTGCTCCTTTCTAGGCTGGGCTCTGGCTGGACCAGGTGGCCTCTGAGGAGAGTTGGAAGTATTTCAAAGGGACGTTGTTAAGGGCCCAAAAGCAAACAATTCCGCTGTGTAGGAAAGATAGAAAATATGGCAAAAGACCAGCTTGGCTTAACAAGGAGATCTTGCATGATCTCAACATAAAAAAGGAGTCTCATAAAAAATGGAAACTAGGACAAATAACAAAGGATGAATATAGGCAAGCAACACGGGAATGCAGGGGCAAGATTAGAAAGGCGAAGGCACAAAATGAGATCAAACTAGCTACAGGCATAAAGGGAAACAAGAAGACCTTTTATAAATACATTAGAAGCAAGAGGAAGACCAAGGACAGGGTAGGCCCACTGCTTAGTGAGGAGGGAGAAGCAGTAACAGGAAACTTGGAAATGGCAGAGATGCTCAATGACTTCTTTGTTTCGGTCTTCACCAAGAAGTCTGGAGGTGTGCCTAACGTAGTGAATACAAGCAGAGAGAGGGTAAGTTTAGAAGATAGGATACACAAAGAACAAGTTAAAAATCACTTAGGAAAGTTAGATGTCAGCAAGTCACCAGGTCCTGATGAAATGCATCCCAGGATACTCAAGGAGCTGATAGAGGAGGTATCTGAGCCTTTTGCTATGATTTTTGAAAAATCATGGCAGACGGGAGATTCCAGAAGACTGGAAAAGGGCAAATATTGTGCCCATCTATAAAAAGGGGAATAAGAACAACCCAGGAAACTACAGACCGGGTAGTTTAACGTCTGTCCCAGGGAAGATAATGGAGCAGGTAATTAAGGAAATCATATGCAAACACTTGGAAGGTAATAAAGTGATAGGGAATAGACAGCATGGGTTTGTGAAGAACAAGTCATGCCAAACTACTCTGATAGCTTTCTTTGATAGGATAACGAGCCTTGTGGATAAGGGAGAAGCGGTGGATGTCATATACCTAGACTTTAGTAAGGCATTTGATACAGTCTCGCATGATATTCTTATTGATAAACTAGGCAAATATAACTTAGATAGGGCCACGATAAGGTGGGTGCATAATTGGCTGGATAACCGTAGTCAGAGAGTTGTTGTTAACGGTGCTAAATCCTGCTGGAAAGGGATAACAAGTGGAGTTCCGCAAGGGTCTGTTTTGGGACCCGTACTGTTCAATATCTTCATCAATGATGTAGATATTGGGATAGAGAGTACGCTTATTAAGTTTGCAGATGATACCAAACTGGGTGGGGTTGCAACTTCTTTGGAGGATAGGGACATAATTCAAAATGACCTTAGCAAGTTAGAGAAATGGTCAGAGGTAAACAGGATGAGGTTTAATAAAGAGAAATGCAACGTGCTCCACTTAGGAAGGAACAATCAGTTCCATACATACAAGATGGGAAGCGACTGTCTAGGAAGGAGCATGGCGGAAAGGGATCTAGGGGTCATAGTGGACCACAAGTTGAATATGAGTCAACAGTGTGATGCTGTTGCAAAAAAAGCAAATATGATTCTAGGTTGTATCAACAGGTATGTTGAAAGCAAAACTCATGAAGTCATTCTGCCGCTCTACTCTGCACTAGTTAGGCCTCAGCTGGAGTACTGTGTCCAGTTCTGGGCGCCACATTTCAAGAAAGATGTGGAGAAATTGGAAAGGGTACAGAGAAGAGCGACAAGAATGATTAAAGGTCTAGAGAACATGACCTATGAAGCCAGGTTTCATGAACTGGGCTTGTTTAGTTTGGAAAAAAGAAGATTAAGGGGGGACATGATAGCGGTTTTCAAATATCTAAAAGGGTGTCACAACGAGGAAGGAGAAAATTTGTTCCTCTTGGTTACTGAGGACAGGACAAGGAGTAATGGGCTTTAAAGTGCAGCAGGGGAGGTTTAGATTGGACATTAGGAAAAAATTTCTAACTGTCAGGGTGGTCAAATATTGGAATAAATTGCCAAGGGAGGTGGTGGAATCTCCCTCTCTGGAGATATTTAAGAACAGGTTAGATAGACATCTGTCAGGGATGGTGTAGACGGAGCTTGGTCCTGCCTTGAGGGCGGGGGGCTGGACTCGATGACCTCTCAAGGTCCCTTCCAGTCCTATTATTCTACGATTCTATGGTGTTGGATAAAGGAGAGAAGTACTGGAGATGTTCTACTACATTAGCATACAAGCAGTAGGATACTGTTCTACCATTCTCTTGAGTGCCATGGGTGAGACTCACGTAATTGCAGGTGCTGGCACACTAGAGTTCTAGTGTGTACTGTCTGCCAGTTTGGGACTGATTAGACTCTCTGACCCTCTCTAGACATATGCAATGGTGTGCAGTATCAGATCCCCACTGGAGTAGCTCACAGTAGTACACAGTGAGTAAAAACAATGAGTAGTCCTGTGGCACCTTAGAGACTAACAAATCTATATATATATATTGTATCGTGAGTTTTCATGGGCAAAATCCACTTCTTCAGATCAACTTGACTCCAGTTCATCTGAAGAAGTGGGTTTTGCCCACGAAAACTCATGATATCTATCTATCTATCTATCTATCTATCTATCTATCTATCTATCTATCTATCTATCTATCTATCTATCTATCTATCTATCTATCTATCTATCTATCTATCTATCTATCTGTCTGTTAGTCTCTAAGGTGCCACAGGACTACTCGTTTTTAAAGTACCCATGTAGTTTCACATTGTATTGTCCATGACAAAGTCAGGTTGTATGTTGTCATCTATGATTATTTAATACAGTCCTAAGTACACTGCCAGCACTTAGAAGATAACAAACAATAATAATTAGTAAACATTTCTAATAAAAAAATTATCCCGATATTTTTGGGAAAGGGATAATTAGGTATGTGAGTAGTCAACTAGTCAACTACTTGCATTTGCCTATCAGAGGCAGCAGTGGGGGGGAGGCAGGGGAGGCTGCCGTGAAGCAGCCTTTACCTATGGCAGGTCCAGGCTTACTGAGGGCAGAGGCTGCTCCAGCAGTAGCCCCTGTCTGTTGGGGGTCCCAGATCCCTGCTGGGACTCTGGAAGATGGGAGCTGCTGGACCTCGTACGAGCTGGGACTGAGCAAGCCCAGCTCAGTCCCAGCTTGTGCAGGGTCCAGACCTACCCCCGCTGAGGTTCTGCAGTTTAAATGTAGTAGGAGCTGCCTGCCCACCTGGCGCTTATTATATTTAAACTACAGAGCCACAGTGGGGGTAGCTCCAGGAACCTGGCGCAAGCCACGAGTGAACACCTTTCCCTATCGACTAATCATGTAGTCAATAAAAATTATATGGACTACATGATTAGCTAAATATCCACTTCGTAACATCCCTAGGGAAAATTCAAAGTACCAGGACAATTCAGTAAAAGGGACTCGTCTGTTAATTGCTGTGTGAGTTATTACTGAGTGAAAAATGACTACTTCATTTGCTGGTACTCAATCCCCACACTCCTTGTTCTATCTCATTATAAAGCAAGTTAGGATAACTTAAGAAGTTATGCGTAAAACTAAATTATACTTCAGACTTTATGCTCATTGCCTCAGAATTAACCGGTACCATATGCACGCTATGCTTTGCAAGCAAGGTAAAAGTAAGTAAGTAAAAATGTGCTTGAAATAATAAATTCTTTAAAATAAATAAGGATTTCTACATTTCATAATTATGCTGTTAAATCAAATGATGAAGTTTAAATTAGCTTTTATCTGTTATAAATTAAAGTGTTTGTACAGCCTATCTCATGCTGCCACCTGCTGTTCATTATGTTATGCCTGATCTTGCTAATGCAATCCATTGGAAACATGCAGGGATTTTGCCTTTTGTTCCCCTTAGTTTAAATTAGTGGTGTATCCAGTTTTAGAATAAGATTCTGCTTTCAACAAGTTTGAAAGCTAGGCTGAGTATTACATGCTCATGATCTTGGGTTCTCATATGAACAAAAAAACTAATCCATCTTGATTCTAGTCCAGTTTTACCATCAGCTCCAAACATCACTACTATTCCCACTTCATATTAAATGGGACTCAACAAATTATAATGGATTATCTGAAGATGGAAAATAATCTTTAAATAATAATAAAATAATGTAACAGATAAAAATGCGTTGAATTCTGTAAAGTTTTCCATCCAAAGTACTTTACAAACACAAATGGAGTATACATGATACTGCTTCTGAAGAAGGTATTATCATTTCATTTTGCTGGTGGGGAAGTTAAGGCAAAATAAAGTTACATGACTCAGCCAGGGCCACATAAAACGTCAGCGACAAAGCCAGGAACTGAACTGCCTTCTGAGTCCCAGAAATGTGCTCCAACTACTAGAAAATGCTATTTCTTAATGAACATGCATACAGGATAGAAAGGAATAAAACATAATTCAGTTCACAATGTTAATGCACTTGAAGTGAAATTTACATTAAATTTATTATGGTTATTTAATATATTTTAAATCTCTCTAATATTAAACGTCGTTTTACTGGTCTTCGTTTTATTTGATTTACCTGTAGAACTTTCTCACTTTGTTAAACGGTAAGCAACTAAGGCACTGCTTGTAGATCTTGTTCTCATCTGTCTGTAGTTCCAAACCACATTTTGCACACCCTGAATAGATGATCATAGGAAGAGAAGCCAAAATGCATTCTAATGAAGTGTCAGCATCAAAGATGAATTGCCTGTACTGGGGAGCAGTAATGGTAAACTTCAACTCTAAGACACGAGCTTTCAGTTGACTCACTCCTACAAAAACAAAGGAGTAGATAAAATTTTGTGCCATCTTAGAATTTTATAATATTATCACATAAAGTAGTAGGAAGAAAATATAGCTCAACTGAGTCAAAACATTATATATAATTAGCGTAACAATAGCCTGAGATTTACTTTATCTATTTGAAGCTGCATATTGACTTTCTTTTCAAAGAACCATTTCCTCAGTGATGAAATCATTATGATAAAGAAAAATAAAACTGAAAGTAACAGCCAATGTGCTTTGATATTTCAGTGATAGATGCCAATATTAAAAAAGTGACAAACTTGGAGCTCAGATAAGCAATACAAAGAATAGCTCAGAAGTTCTCCGATAACAGTGCCAGAGACTGTTCAAACATTTTTCATATATAAGGGAGTCTTGGTAAATACACATGAAAATATAAAACTTTCTTTGGCAAGTAAAAAACAGACAACAGGGAAACAAGATGCTATCATACACCAAAAGTTCATAGCATCAAAGAACAATCTGATGGAGGGGAGCAGCAGCAGGAGGAATATTTGTTTTGCCCTTGCCCACCACGAGGTCTAATTCTGTGTATACCACAGGGAACGTCTAGACTACATTCCTCTTTCGAAAGAGGAATGTAAATGTGGCAAATCAAAAGCGCAAATGAAGCGCGGATTTAAATATCCCACGCTTCATTTGCATATTTGCGTCCGAGCGCTTTTTCAAAAAAGGGTTTTTTGAAAGTGAAAGTGAAGTCTAGATGGGGTTCTTTCGAGGGAAAAAAAAACCCCTTTTTTGAAAGAACCCGTACTCATTTTTTTTTTGAAAGAACCCCATCTAGACTGCACTTTCACTTTCGAAAAACCCTTTTCGTAAAAACACTCGGATGTGAATATGCAAATGAAGCGTGGGATATTTAAATCCGTGCTTCATTTGCACTTTTGATTTGCCTCATTTACATTCCTCTTTCGAAAGAGGAATGAGGTCTAGACTTGCCCCCATTGACCGAATGCCTGAGGTTCAGAGGAACCCAGGAGCATGAATTGTGCAGCTGGAACATTCAGAAAATAAAGGATAAATGTTAAACAAATCCTACTGTGTATGTGTAAATGGTGATTTTCCACACCTCATAACTTAACCATACCAGGGTAGATTCTCATGGGCACAGCAAGAGAGACTTTTTCAACCTCAGGACTATACCCCTGCCAAATTTTAAGTCAGTGAGCCAAACTTTGAAATCATCAGATATGTTCAAAATGTGATTACAAAAATATACTAGCAAAATTACTTATTTTTCATTATTCCAGTTTCCAAAAACGGCTGCATTGTTAAAACTGATCAGAATTATAAACAATGGGAAACAGCTGGCTACTGATGTGGATAAAACAATACTGAATCAGTGCCTTGTCCATCCTGTGCGCTGAACCAGAGAGGGGTCCTGTGGAAAACAGTATGTAGCAAAATAATCAAGCACTATGCCATAAGGCATATAAAGATGCACCAGAAACTATAATTCATTCACTACCTATCTTCCGAACACTTGAGTTTGCATCCTCAATCATTTTATTTCATCACAGGTTTGTTGAATGGCTATCTGCAGAGACAGGTGTCCATTCTATGCTCGGAGATAAAGTATCTATTTGTTCTGTTCCAGGAGGCTTATATACTTTTAAAGTGAAAAAGAACCACAGTGTATATTAACTTCCACAAAACCTCATCCAGTAGGTCCTGCACCTACCCCAGTGATTTTAGTTGAACTGGAGCATACCTTTTAGACAGATTTAAATCTTGATTTGAAGACTTCATGTGATTGAGAATTTATCGCTTTTCTTGGTAAGCTGTTCCAATAGTTAATTATCTTCACAACTAAAAATGTTAGGGTGGAGAATAGGTGGCAACACATTCAATCCAAGCTGTTTTTATTTTGCTCCCCTTCACAGGTCATCTCTATGCCTTCTGAATGAAGGCTGCAGTCACACTGTGACTGAAATACTGAGCAACTGTTACCAAGACACAAATGTCAGGCCTACAGGCCTACCAGTTTGTGACTGGTTTTAATGAAAACACCCTTAACTGTCATCAACATAGTCAGCTTTCCTGGTTAGCATTGTGTATCTCACTTGAATAGACAGTCAATGAACCTCACCTGAACATTTTTCCTCTAGGTGTGCTGCCAGATTTGTCATTTTCATGAGGGGCTTTTCACATTTTTGATACTTCTCTTTAAATTCAACTGCCCTTTTGTCATCATCAAACAGACACTCACAGGATGACCATGGAGTTGTGTGCAGTTCAATGTCACCTGAAATAGAACTACGTTTGGCAAGTAGGTATTTAAATTCCCATATATGATCTGAAAAATAAAGCAAAGAACAAATAACAACCCTAGAAACTAAGTTAACTTCCATACTACAGTTAATACTTGTAGAAAGCTGCAAATAGCAAAAGTATCATTTCACTTTGGCAGCAGGGAAGTTAAGGAAAATGAAGTTACATGACGCCTCTTAGGCCACACAAAAAGTCAGTGGCAAAGGTATAACAAGGATATAAAAAAGAGGCAAGGTATGTCTACATTAAGGGTACGTCTAGACTACATGCCTCTGTCGCCAGAGGCATGTAGATTAGGCTACCAGACATAGGAAAATGAAGCAGCGCTTTAATTAATCGCTGCTTCATTTAAATTTACATGGCTGCCGCGCTGAGCCGACAAACAGCTGATCAGCTGTTTGTCGGCTCAGCGCGATAGTCTGGACGCGCGGGTGTCGACATCAAAGGTATTTGTCGACCACTCAGGTAAACCTCATCCCAGGAGGGATGATCAGCTGTTTGTCGGCTCAGCGCGGCAGCCATGTAAATTTAAATGAAGCGGCGAGTATTTAAAGCACCGCTTCATTTTCCTATGTCTGGTAGCCTAATCTACCAAGTCCTAGTCTAGACGTACCCTAAGTCGACTTACAGCCACTGCAGTAATTCCTTTGGTGATGCATGTCTACACAACCCCCATTGGGTCAGTGGTGTGTCCTCAGCCGGAATGCTTTCATTGACCTAACAAGGGCAGCGTAGGGAGCTGAGAGTCCTGTCTAAGCTCTGCTGGTAGCTCCCCGCCAGGAGCCTCGCTGCCCAACAGGCTCCTGGGGGCTGACCTCCTACCTTCCAGGAGCGTGGGAAAAGCCACCCAGGGTGCTTCTCACCCCAGTTTCTCACTAGGAATAGGGTAAAGCTGCCTGGATCTTTTCATCACAGGGAAGCAGGATCCAGGTGCCCCAGCTTCTCAGCCCTCCTCCCATAGGAGCTGGGGAAGCCCACTGGGACTTCTCATCCTGGCTCTCAGCTGGGAGTGGGCTCCTAAGTCACTTCTACTTCTTGCCCCAGCTCCTCGCTGGGCATGGGCTCTGAAGCCACTCTCTCTTCTTGCTCCAGCCCCCAGGTGGGAGCAAGCTCCGAAGTTGCTCCATGTTTGGTTTCCTGCTGAGAATGGGGAAATGCCCATTGGGCTTCTCATTCCAGCTCCCAGCCAGGAGCAGAGCTAACTCTCCAAGAGGTGGGGGCTTTCTTGTCAATTACACTGCTAATGCCATGAAACTGACAAGAGACCCGATCCGATGTAAAAGGACGCAGTATTTACATACACATTGCGTCTGCCCTAAACACACTGACATAAAACTTATGCCTCTCATAAGAACATAAGAATGGCTGTACTGGGTGAGACCAAAAGTGCATCTAGCCCAGTATCCTGTCTGCCTACAGTGGCCAATGCCAGATGCCTCAGAGGGAGAAAATAGAACAGGTAATCATCAAGTGTCACAAACAGAGGTAATGGACACCATTCCTACCGATTCTGGCTAGTATTGACAGACCTATTCTCCATGAGTTTAGTTCTTTTTTGAATCCTGTTTATGTCCTGGTCTTTACAACATCCTCTGGCAAGGAGTTCCTCAGGTTAACTGTGCACTGCATGAAGATGGAGTTATTATGTCAGGGTAGTATGCCACTTACTTTGGAAGGAAGAAGGCTGTAGTGTAACCACTGGCATAATTAGGTCAATATAAGCTGCCTTATGGCAACCTAAATGTAGTATTCACCAGTCCACCGAATAACTAACTACACTGCCTCAAAGTGATGTTAAAGACTGCTCCTCTGTCTGAAGCAACCTACTTATGTGGATCAAGCTGAAGAAAGTCCTGTCTTGTCACAAAATACATTGGGTCAGAGCAGAGTTAGTGAAGATTCCACAATTACACAGAGTAGTATTATAGTAGTCTTGAAAAGGATAAGGTGAATTCTTAGCATGACTGAAAAGAAATTATATGGCAGTCAATCATCTCAAAAACTACTTCTAGAGAAAGCAATTTTCACATATTAAATTGATTTCTAAATCACCTTATTATGGTTAAGAAAATACACTACCAACATTTTTTTTAAAAAAAATCCCGAAATTGTCTCAATGAGCACAGATGATTCTAAGTCCATTAAAGTTAACGAGGCACTTTCCACAAACTTTCACAGGCTTTGCATCAGATCCATCAAGCTCATTTTACCATTCACTGTGTGCTTGGTCATTAAAGCCTGACTATCTAGCTTTTATAGCATCTTTTAACTTATTTGCTTTTATGCCTTCATTTGGCAACTTGTATAGTTCCCAATGTGACTACTCTTAGGAAAGACTCGTTCTGTTAGGCTACGTCTACACTGGCCACAATTTCTGGAAAAGCCATGCAAATCAGGTAAGTCAGGATAGGGAAATCCGCCTTATTCAAAGTAGGAATAAGAGATCCTCCGGAAAAGGGCTTTATTCCGGAGGATCGCACCAGTCTAGACGCTTTTTTTCCGGCTTTTCCCCAAGCTGGGAAAAAAGCGGCGGACATGTTTATTTAAATCCGCGGGGGATATTTAAATCCCCGCGGATTTCCCTATCCTGACTTACCTGATTTGCATGGCTTTTCCGGAAATTGTGGCCAGTGTAGATGTAGCCTTAGTGTTTTCATGTTTTAGATTATTCTCTATGGCTGCGTCTAGACTGGCATGATTTTGCGGAAATACTTTTAATGGAAAAGTTTTTCCATTAAAAGTATTTCCGCAAAAGAGCGTCTATATTGGAAAGTGCCTTTGCACAAAAGATTTGCTTTTGCGCAAAAGCATCTGTGCCCAGTATAGACGTAGTTTTGCGCAAGAAAGCTCCAGCGGCCATTTTCGCCATCGGGGCTTTCTTACGCAAAAAATTCCTGCCCCTGTCTACACTGGCCCTCTTGTGCAAGAACACTTGCACAAGAGGGCTTTTTCTCGAGCTGGAGCGTCAGAGTTCTTGCGCAAGAACAGTGACAATCTTACATTAGATCGCCAGTGTTCTTGCGCAAATTCTCGCAGCCAGTTTAGACAGCAGCCGCTTTTGCGCAAAATCTTGCCAGTCTAGACGTACCCTATGGTTTTTAATATTCATCGCTAGTGTGAGCATTACTCTCTTTCACTTTTTAAAAAACTCTTTCATGATATTTCTCTCTGTTGCTTATGTTAACACACACTGGCTTTTCTCTAATTAGGGATTCATTTTTCCTAAATGCTGGGATCATCCAAGTAGCTCTTGCTGAATTCCTTCCAGGGCAGTATAAAATAACTACTGCTTTCAGATGACAATTTTCATGTCCTTCTTTAAAGCATGCAAGTCATTCAATCAATTTGACAGCAGAGATTACACTAGACTACTTTACTTCTTTGGCCTCACAAAAGCTTAATTTGTATCAGCAGTAAATTCTCTACTTGTGCTCTGATTTTCACATAAGCTGCATATTGCTATTAAGTCATGATGATCTGCTCACATACCTTCACTAGAACTGAACATTTTGACACTAATCTTATGTACTGTGCTCCACAAATTCATTGTATAGGAACACAGGACATTTTAGTGGTAACATCTTCACAGGGGAAATCTTATCCTTAATGAGTGTTTAGCCATTGCCTTCAACATGTTTAGGATTTCACCCTATGTTACTACATCTCCTCTGTTCTCCAAAGACTGTTGGTCTAGAGAAAAGTAACCTCTGCCAGATCAGAGGAATATAGATAAGAGAGCCTGCACTACAGACTATACAGCTTTCACAGTTTTTAGTGGCAGTAAAAAGAGTTTTATTTACAACTTCACTGATAGGTAAAAATAATTGTATCTCTTAGTTAGAAAAAAGTTGCTTTGATGCTCCACTGTAGAGCGTTATTAGTATTGCTAAATGTCCTTCTGGTTTTCTAAGGAAGTATGAAAAAAGCTGCAATTCCTCCACTCTACTTATTGAGTTTATTATGTAAAGTTTAATCTTCAACTACAAATGGATATAACATGCCTGACTGTTTTAATCTCCTAGCAAGAATGGCCATCACGTGCTTTCTTCCCCAAGAATGCCCATTAGTTGTTGTGACCTATCCGCTTGCTTGGATGACACTTATCTTTTTGGCTGTCTTGCTGGGATCAAATGTTCATGGCTTGTCTATCAATGATGAATATTTGGACAGTTGAGAAATCAGTTTTTTATCTTTCATTTTAGATCTAGACTTTTAATGATTAAAATACGTGAATTACTAGATTCATAGAATGCTAACTGGAGAATAAATTACAAGCTCTATGATAAACTCAAAACAATTATAATAATTCTATACATGTCTATATTTTATTAAAAGATTTGCTGTCTTCCATTTAAGGGACTACACAACAAAGTCTTTATTGTAGTACAGGCTGGACCTCCCTGGTCTGTCCTATGGCTTGTTTATCTGTGGTGGCTATTTAATTTGTTGCAGCACATACTATGTTGCAGCACATACTCTAGTATCAAGAAACTTTTCAATGATCTCCATATTATTTAACAGTTATTACTTCATGTTTCTCAGTTCTATAAGAAACTTATGCAAGTTTTGCCATCACCTTCATCAATGGGTCCAGGCTTTCACCTCAGTTACTTTTCTTTAAGTTCCTTATTTCTCTTAGACAGTATTCACATACCCAGTGTCCTTATTACAATATACCAAAAATTAAGGGTAATGAAGGTTTCATCAACTAAATACTGAATTTCTGCTAATAGTTTATTCTCTTCCCATTATTTTTTCCTGTCCTATTGCTTTAGTTCTATCTTCAGCTACTTGAGTTTTGAAAGAGAGTGTGCTCTAGAAGTTACTGCATAAGTGGGTTGTGCCCATGAAAGGTCATGATATTATCTACATGTTTTGTTAGTCTCTAAGGCGCAGCTGTTGTTTTTTAAGTTTTTCCAGTTACAGACTAACTCGGCTACCCCTCCGAAGCAGAAGTAGTAGTCAGAATTTCCAGGATCTATTTCCAGCTCTACTATAGATTCACTATGTGACTTGGGCAAGTTTCTTAACCTCCTGTATTTCAGTTTCCTCATTTGTAAAAACACATATAATATTGTACGCCACAGAAAATAATTCATTAATATCTATAAAGCCCTCTGAGACTCTCATATAAGAAAACATAGATAAAGCATTATGAAATCACTGCTAAACCTTTAAACTGCTATTTAAAACTCTCACTAACATCTAAAAACCCCCAAAACGCTCTCACAATAGGACCAAGGGACATTACCTATTGATCACAAATGTTTACTAAATGAATGTTTTAACACAATTGATAGCATCATGCAAAACATATTACCTCTTCTCACTCTCCTCTTGATCTTTGCTAGGACTGCAGATTACACACATTCATTATTCACTTGGATATTGCATACAGAGAGTTGATTTGTTCTCACCCTTTTTCCTTTGAAGTTTAGGACACCAGGCTGCCCCTGCTCCCCATAACACCAACAGATAGCGCTGATCTCTGATCTGTTCCACTGTTAGAATAATTTTCCTTTGTGTCTCTCCTTTATAACTATATAAAGACTCTGAAAAGGTTTTAAACAATATCATTGATATTTTACAGAACAACTTACTGAAAACGTACATGAAAATACCTATGAAACCACAAAGCCAGTTACGGAGGAGTGGAGAGGGGGCAGCAAATGTTTCCCTTCGCTCCCACATCTTTTGCACTTGCTCAAGTTCCACAGGTCACAAGTGGTGGAGGGACAGGGGGTGGAGGCAAAGCCTGACCACTTTTAAGCAGTGACCCCATGCTATACCAGTACACCTGCTGCCAGAATGCTGCTTCAGCTTTTTGGTCACAATGGCACTGAAATTGGATCCAACTCTGTAGAGATGGAGAGGCAATCAGGCCAGTTTTCAGTGTGTGGCATTGTGACCTGGAGCCCTGGGCCACAATGCGACTCAAATTGGTCTAGCCATCCAATCCTCCAGAAGGGTGCCCGGGCTAAATAATGTTGCGACCTGGCACATAGGGAGCCTGTTTCTCTGTAGTACAGTGCAAAGGAATTGGCCAAGAATTCAACTCCTGGCGACACTGGCTCAAGCACTGTGGGTAAGAGAAATGGGAGACTTCCACTGAGATCAACAAATGTGATATACTCTGGAAAATAGAACCATTAATTAGGTGCCTTAAAGGGAGGTGCCAAGTACTAAGACTTTAAAATCTTGCCTCAAACATTTACAGCAATGCTCTTCATAGGAATTGCGGACTCTCAGATTGACATGAATGGAATAAGAAGCATTCTGAATATCTCAGGATCGTGCTCAAAGCTAGAACAAGCTAGCATAACTGGGAATTGTTAATTATCCATAGATGGGGTTGGGAAGGAATTTTCCCTCAGGTCAGAAGGACAGATGGTACTAGTTAAGGTGCTTTCTCAAAGAAATATTTTCTAGTGTTTTTCACTGAAAACAGAAATTATTGCTGTATGTACAAACAGACTAACAGGAGTAACAGTGATAAAATTTTGAATTAATTCCTATTCATCTCATCATTCTTAAGTGATTTCAGGTCATAGAGTTTAAGGCCAGAAGGGGGACTGCTATATATTACAGGTCAACACCACCAACCAGGACCTGCACATTAAACTCAATGACCAAAATATTACAGTCCACTGAAGACTAAACTATTATTTGCAACAGGGAGGAAACAGGAAGGATGAAGGAGCACCAACGCCCGAAGTCACTGTAATGGTAGGGCACAGATTAAGTGAAATATACCTAGATAATCCTGGCAACAAATAGTGCAGAGGAAGGCCCAAAACAAAACAAAACCCCACCAAGGTCACTGACCTGGGGAAAATTTCTTCCCAACCCCATATACGGAGGTTAGTTAGATACTGAACAAAAATTAGGCACCCAAGCACTTAAGGGTGAGAGAATGTCTCATTGCCCATTAGAGTACTGATCCCACCTATTCCAGTAACCCATTTTCATTGCTAGTACTTCAGATGAAAGAGAAGGGAAGGTTACTCACCTTGTGCAGTAACTGGAATTCTTTAAGATGTGTCCCCGTGGGTGCTCCACTTAGGTGTGTCAGCGCTGCTGTGCACACGGCCCGGAGATCTTTGCTAGCAGTCCCCGGCCACCTGCACCTGCACATGCCGTGCTATTGTGCAATTACCCCAATTGACAGTTGGAGCAGAGGAGAGGAGGGTGGGCATGGAGCACCCACGGGGACACATCTCAAAGAACTCCAGTTACTGCACAAGGTTCTTCGAGGGTTGCTGTGGATGCTCCACTTAGGTGACTATGCAGCAGTGTTCCTGCTTGGCAGTGGGCACTCCGTGATGCAGGACTGGATGTTGGACAGGACCGTACGTCCAAATCTCGTGCCTGAGCCCTGAAAGGTCTAAATAGCGTAATGTTGTGCAAACATATGGGCCAAAACCCATGTTGCTGCCCTGCAGGTAATGTCCATATGTAGGCCCTTAAGGAAAGCAGCCGTGGTAGATGCTGCTCTCGTAGAGTGCACCTATTGGCTGTGTTTTTCTGGGAGTAAGCCAACTGTATGCATGCAGAAATCCATTTGGATATTCACTGTTTGGAGACAGGTTGACTTCTAGACCTGTCCACGCAAGACACAAATAGTCTGAGTGTTCTTCGGAAGTCTTTTGTATGTTCCAGGTAAAAGGCTAATGTCCTGAGTACATCCATCATGTGTAGTGCTGCTTGGTTGCTGTCCTCGTGTGGTTTTGGGAAGAACATAGGTAGATATATCGGTTTGTTACAATGGAATGAGGTAGGTATCTTGGGGAGGAATTTCAGGTGGGTTCTAAGGACAACCTTGTCCTTGTGGAATACGGTGTATGGTGGATCCGCCACGAGTGCTGCTGTCTCTCCCACTCTGCTGGCTGATGTTAGCGCAACGAGAAAAGCTACTTTCATCAATAGGAATAGTAGCGAGCAGGTTGCAAGTGGCTCGAAAAGCCATCTCAAGAGTGAATCCAGCACAAGGTTCAGGTCCCATGATTGCACTGGATCTCTATGCGGTGGATACAGGTTTCGTATCCCTTTGCGAAATCTCTTAATGCATGGGTGGGAAAAAACAGAATACCCTTGTATGAATGGGTGAATCGCTGATATAGCTACTAAGTGTACGCTGATGAAACTAATTGATAATCCTGTGTCCTGCAGGTGAAGGATATATTCTAGTACGTCTGAAATCCCTGCCTTGTGTGGATCCTGTGCTTTGGTCGAATTTCAGGCCGCAATCCTGGCCCACTTTCCACAGGGAAGTTCATCTCATAGTTGGTCTCCTGGAATTAATTAGAATGTTTCTGACCCTTTGAGACAGAGTTAGCTCTTTGTGTGAGAGCCAACAAGCATCCAGGCTCACAGGTTTAGTGTATGTAGCCCAGGATGTAGCATACACCCCCTATCCCAAGTCAGGAGAGCTCGTACCGGGGGAAACTTGTACGGCTGACGTGTGCTGAGTTGGAGTATGGTAGGGTACCAAATTTATCTTGGCCAATTGAGGGCTATGAGTATGATCCTTGCTGCCTCCTGTTTGACCTTTATTACCATTTGATGTATTAGAGGTATAGATGAAAATGCATATGCAGTGTATTGCAAATGCATATCTGAGAGATTGCAGTCCAATGCCCGCCTTGGAACAATATCGGGGGCACTTGGAATTGATGTGCGTTGCAAACAAGTCTACAACCGGTATCTCCATCTCCTGTAAAGGTTGTTTATGATAGATTTGTTGATCTCCATTTCGTGATTCTGTGGGAATTGTCTGCTGCGAGCATTCACTAGTACATTGTCCTTGCCTGGCAAATGGATAGTGGTAGGTGTGATATTGTGTACAACACACCATCGCCATAGTTTTGATGCTTCTGCACATAGGCTGTGAGACCTCATGCCCCCCCTGCCTGTTTATGTAATACGTCATTACGACATTGCCCAACAATATCCTTACGGTCTTGTTTCGTATGTACAGAAGCAGTTGGAAACATGCCCTCCTCACTGCTCTGAGCTCCAGCACATTGATGTGAAGCCAAGACTCTTCACATGCCCATTGTCTCTGTAATATCACACTCCCCATATGGGCTCCCCATCCCAGAAGCAATGTGCCTGTCATGATAGTGACAGATGGCGATGGCATTTGAAATGGAAGTCCGATACAGATGTTGTTCAAGTCTGTCCATCAATCTAGGGTGGCTTTGGGGACAAGGAGTGTCTTGCAGAGTAGGTTGTGCGTGGGGCAGTACACAGAGTGTAGCCATGCCTGGAATGGCCTCATATGTAGACGGGCATTTGGGACCACAAACGTGGACGCTACCATGCATCCAAGTATTTGCAGGCATGTACGTGCCGTGGTGTGTGCTCTACTCTGTACGGAAATGATCCAACATTCTAGACCATCTGTGGGTCGGCAGTCAGGCTATGCCCTGAGTGCAGTCCAACTGTGCCCCTATAAACTCCAGAATCTGGGTAGGAGTGAGGGTGCACTTTTCTAAATTCAAATAACGCTCTTGTTGACTCCAGTGATAGTTCTGTGTCGCTATAGGTGGATGCCACGATTAAACAATCATCAAGATATGGAAATATATTTATTTGTTTTCTTCGCAAGTGTGCGGATACCATGGACAAAACTTTGGAAAAAACTCTGGGGGCTGTGGACAGCCTGAAGAGGAGCACCCTGTAGTGATAGTGTAAGTCCTTGATGGTGAACCTGAGGAATCGTCTGTGAGCCAGATAAATAGATACACGAAAACATGCATCCTTGTGGTCGAGGGTAGCTAGCCATGCTCTTTTCTTCAAGGCAGGTATAGTCTTTGCCAGCGTGACCAACTTCAACCATTGAGATTTGATGAACCGGTTGAGTGCACCCCCCTCCCCCCGATTTCTTGACAGAAAGTATTAGGAATAAAATCCCCATTCTCTGTAGCAGCTGGGTACCTCCTCTATAGTGCCTAATCCTAGGAGATGCTGTGCTTCTTCCAGGAGGACCAACTCATGCGAGTCCCTGAAGAGGGACAGGGAACGGGGGTGGGTTGGTGGAACTGCTGTGAATGGTATGCAGTATCCAGTTCATATTATTTCTAGGACCCATTGGTCCAAGGTGATGGTTTCCATGGTGGGGAGAATGCAGCAAGTCTGTTTCCAAATATTTGTTTGCTTGGTTGTACCTGCCCTGGAGAATCAGGGGCTTTTGTACTCTTGACCAAATCCTCAAATTTGCTGACGTGAGTAGATGCCTGGGTCAATGATTGCTCATTTGACTGTCTTTGTCACGTTTGTCTCATACACATTTTGTTTTCATAGGGTCTTTGCTGTTGTGTATACTCTGATGTTCTGTACCTCTGGTTATATTGTTTATATTGTTTCCTCTTGGCTCTGGGCAGCTGTATCCCTAGTGTGCTGAGTGTCACCCTGGAGTTCTTCAATGTGTGGAGAGCTAAATTTGTTGCCTCTGCGAAGAGCTTTTCACCCTTGAATGGGAGATTCTCGATATTCGATTGAACCTCCTTGGGGAACTCCGACAGCTGCAGCCATGACATCTGGATAGGAGTAATCAACATTACTGCGGATGCCGTCAACCTGGCTGCTGTGTCTGCTGCATCTAATGCAGCCTGTAGAGCTGTTTGGGAAATCAATGAACCTTCTCTGATATTTGATTCAAACAGCTCCCTCACATTCTCTGGTATATACTGAATAAAGGAACTGAATGATTCAACCGTATTGTGCGAGTATTTTGCTAGTAGAGCTACGTAATACACAATTCACAGCTAGAGGGAGGCTGAGGAGTAGGCTTTCTTCCCCATAGTGTCCAGTCTTTTTGTCTCTTTATCATGACGTGGTGTTTTGGGGTACTGTTGTTGTTTCTTCTCTGGTTGGCTGCTTCGACCACTAGTGAATTAGAGGAAAGGTGAGAGAAGAGGTATTCGACCCCAATGGGGGCGACATAGTATTTCTTATCTAGGTTTTTCGATATTGGAGGCACCGATGCTGGAGTTTTCCAGATTAATTTAGCTGGATCCATCAATGCTTTGTTCATTGGTAAAGCCAGCCTGGTATGTTAAGGTAAGCTGAGTATGCTCATGAGTTCATGTTTGATCTGTGTTACATCGGAGAGTTTAATGGCAAACGTGTCTATTATCCTCCTAAACAAGTCTTGGAACCTTCTAAAGTCATCCCCTCTGACTGGTGATGTGTGGAGACTGTGTTCGTATGTCGTGGTATAGGAATTATTGGGCAGAATAGAGGAAGCCTATGTTGCATCCTTCATAGATGACACACTGTCATGGTCAGTTTGATCCCAGTCAGCTCATCTTTGGGTATCTGTAGGAGCTGACTGTGCCCCAGGGACCTGCACAGTGTTTTGAAACTGTGGGGTTTGATAAGGCGCCCAAAGATCCCAACAGGCTCACTCTGGGGGCATCAGTGGGGGCATCCCCTGTGCCATCTGAAACTTCTGCATTTGCTGTTGTTGTGGTTCCGCATATAGAGGTACTCTGTGCTGGCCCACTGACTGCTCCTCCTCGTCATCACTAAATCTGGCTGATGTTTGTGAGTCTGATGTTGAGGAGAACAGGGAACCTCTAGTCTATGGGGTACCATCAGTACCGAATAGTGGGGAGCATGGTACTGATTGTACTGTGAGGTCTGTCTCTGCCATGAACCTTGGTACCAGAGTATCCAGAGGCGTTGTTGTGTGGTTCCATACAGCTGCCTGCATTGGTACCGATGGCACTTTGAAGTGTGTCAGTACCGGTGGTACTGTGTATTTGTGTAAGTGCAGCATTCCACTGCTCTGCAGATTGTCGGCTTGCTTGCTCCTCTGTGGTACCGTGTCTCCCACTGGTACTGCATTACTGTGTGGAGAGCTTGAAGTGTGGCCAGCAGCTCCATGCTTCATATTAGGGTTGCAGCTTTTCTTTAAGATGGATCCCCTATCCCACTTTTGGGAGTCCTGCCTGGTGGCATTCTTATCAGCCTCCTTTGTCTTTTTGTTTGCTAGAGGCTGAGGCTCAGCAGGGGACTGGGAGCATTTCCTGCTTCGCTTTGGGTCCTGCTCTCTAGCATGTCCCTGCGAGGGAGTGCTCCCCCTGCCCTCCTCCTCAAGAGGGTTATCTCTGGGTGAGGGTGAGAGGGTTGAATGAGGCTGAGACACAGCCATGTTGTGGTCCAAAACTAAATCTTCGTTGTAGTTCTCTCGCCTTCTTAGATTGTGGGGCGAGCTTCTGACAGTGCGGGCAGTGGCTGACAGGACAATCTTGCCCTAGGCAGAGCAGGCACTGCTCGTGTCTGTCTGCTGCTGCAATTGCTGTCCCGCACCCTGTGCGCCTTTTAAAACCCATGGATGTGGGCCTAACAGGAGGAGTTTTTTTCCTTTTTGTTGTCCATCTGGAGAGCGGGACACAGTGGAAGCGCCCACGCACCACTTGGCTCGCTTTACTTTCTGTTGTTATCCTTTTCCTCCTTTCTCTTTTTTTTCCTTCTTCCTTTTGATGCTGTTAGGGAGACTGACTAAGTGCAACTGTTGCCTGTGGCAGTTGAGAAGGACCTGAGGGAACAGCTGCCGTCGCATGTCTGTCAATTGGGACAGCACACGCGGGCAGCCGGGGGACTGCTAGCAAAGACTGCTAGCAGCGCCGACACACCTAAGTGGAGCATCCACGGGGACCCTCGAAGAAGAAACAAAACAAAACATAATAGAGGGAGGGAGCCGGGGGGGGGGGGGGGAGCTGGAGCCCTGAAGCATGGGCTTTTAGGAACATAAATCATAAACTGGAAATGAGCCCCAGAGCTCTCAATGCCCCAGACATCACAAAACAAACTCATCATGCAAGCTCACACAGAAATGTGTCCAACCCTGTCAAAACTCAAGTAGCTTGCCCCCACACTCCTATGGGGAGGTAACCTCACTTCTGATCATTCTCCTCCTCCTTTTAATTTCCAGACTGAATTTGTTCATAGCCAGTTTATACCCATTTGTTCTTGTGCCAACATTATTCTTTATCTTAAATAGCTCTTCACCCTCCCTGATGTTTACTCCCCTGACATATTTACAGAAAGCAATCGTATCTCCTGAACAAGCCAAACTCATCTAGTGTCATCTCATGAGGTAGGCTATCCATTCCTCTAATCCTCCTAATAGCTCTTCTCTGTACTGTTCAAGTGTAAATTCATCTTTCTTAAACATGGATGGCCAGAAAGGTACAGAGTATTCAAAATGAGGTGCTAGTAGTGCTTTATACAAATGTTATTCATACGTTTCTCTCTCTCTACTGAAAGCACCTTGCCTAGGACCAGGGTTCCCTCTAAGCAGCAGGGTAGCACAGCTTCACAGGTGATTACTCAGCTCTGCCCAGTCAGAGGCTCAGGGCTCCACCCATGGAGCTGACTGACTGGGCAGGGCTGATTAATCACCTGTGAAACTGTGCTACTGCACAGCTTAGAGAAAACACTGCCTAGGACCTACACCATATAAGTGGCTTGGGTCATTCTCTAATCCAGTGGTTCCCAACCCCGTTTATGCTGTGGACCAGCAAACCCATTCACAAACTTTAGGAAGAGTAGTAACATTTTATTTGCATACATGCATATTCATTATGCAAATAAAATGTTACCAGTCCACCAAAAGGCCCAGCCCCCAGAGCCGCTGCGAACAACTGGCTTCAGCTCTGACAGTCGTCATGTGTTTCTCCAAAATGTACTGTTGTTTAAAACTGATGGTTTGTGGAGCAGGATTTAACTACCTTTTAGCATATTGGCAAGGTGTCTGAGTTTGCAACATAATCATGAACTTGTGTCATTTAAGGCTCAAGAAATCCATGTACCTGTTAGTATAGTGATGTTGACAAGTTTTAGTACCAAATGCACCAATGTATCTGGCTGAAGTTGGTCTAGCTGGACAAACTGTATGCCATCCAACTTCTGTGGTTTTCTGCATGGAAGGTCTCTGAAGTAGGTATATTTTGAAGACACATATGCCAGCAAATCTTGAAGAACATCAGCATCTACAACATGGGAAACTTGAAAAAAAAAATATCATCTGATCCTTTCTCCATTTTTGGCCATGAAATGTATTATAATTTGAATAGTGAGTGATTGGACTGAAAAAATAATTCTGATCCAGGGCAGCACCTGGAAGTATCATGATAAACAGTCTATCATTTGGTTCAGATTTTGCAATTAAAACATTTTTATTTATTTGCCATTTTAAAAGTCAGCTACCCATAATGTACTGTTTGATAGTTGTTCAGCACAACACTCATGTAGCTTTAAATGCACCCAAAATTAGTAAGAAAATCAAAACAGATCTTACACCATTACAGAATCATATAAAGTAGTTCTCATTAAAAAGTCAGCATTTACTAAAGAGCTGTATCTGAAATGCAGCTGTTATTTCTTTTTTAAGTACAGGGAACTCAGATAGTTCTGTAAATGTTTGCTTTGTATCATGAACACTCAATTGTGCCACAGAGTCCATCTGGCTAGCAGTCCAGATATGCTCTTTACAAATCATTTTCTAGTGTCGTGCACACTTCAGATGTTTATTTTAGCAGGGAAAATCCAAACAACAATAAAAAGATTATTTTTAAACAGCCATTTTTCTTTTAAAATAAAAACTTGAAAATAAGTGATTTAATCTTTCAACAATTCTATTATCTGAATCTAGTAAAGTTAAGAATTAGATAAAATATAAAGATTCTCTTATGCACATAATCCAGTCTCACATTTTTTGGGATCAATAGCTGAGCAGCTCCCCAGATTAAATAACTGACTGGTAAATGTTGACTGCAGCATCATTTCTCCATACCACTTGTTCTCATATACAATGACATCTGCAACAAAGAAAGCAGGTATCAATCCACTGCATATTAATGTTGATTACATAAAGGTCCTATCCTCCAACATAATAAATCTTTAAAGTGATTTTAGCTCTGAATCTGAAATCTTTTATTTAACCCATCTAATGTTCAAGTTGCTCCATCTGTTTCCCTGTCTTTTCCAATGCATTACAGCTTACCTACCATCCTGTCTTGCCAGTGGCCTTCTCTACCACTCAGGGAGGCTAATCTCCTTTCATGAGCTACCTAAAGGCATGTCTTCACTACAGGCTGGATCAATGGGGAGTGATCGACCCAGTGGAGTTTGGTTTACTGTATCTAGTAGCAGACCTAAATGCCTTGACTTCGGCTACATTATTTACTTAGCTGAAACTGAATAACTTAGGTTGACGGTCCCACAGGATTGTAGACAAGGCTTAAATAGGGACCTAGGGCTGACCTTGAAAGAAGCATCCAAGCTGTTCCTTTGGCTTTCAATATATTCCTAGGACCTGATCCTGCAAAGTTGTTCCATGTAGTTAGAGACCAATGCACATGCAGAACCCTATTTACGTCAGTGGAACTAGCTGGCAGGACAAGAGCACTAGCTTGTGGCTGAAGGTTTTTTAAGGAAGAGGATATCTTTTTATAATGGCGACGAGGAGTCCTGTGGCACCTTATAGACTAACTGAAGTGTAGGAGCATAAGCTTTCGTGGGCAAAGACCCACTTCGTCAGATGCATGCATCTGACGAAGTGGGTCTTTGCCCACGAAAGCTTATGCTCCTACACTTCAGTTAGTCTATAAGGTGCCACAGGACTCCTCGTCGCTTTTGCAGATTCAGACTAACACGGCTACCCCTCTGATACTTTTTATAATGGCCTACTTTTAAAACAAATAATGTTCAGAATTTGCAGAGAACCTATACAAGTATTGCTTTATCAAGTCTTGTTAATGGCAGTCATCCCCTACTGTAGGATTTAATATCCAACACGAGTATCTTATACAGACACATTATGCAATGGAATTAGATTTATCAAGTATGATTTCCAAACAGCAAGGTAGGTAGACTGACAGTTTCTTATTGACTCGTACAGCCTGTCTGAGGCAGGCAGTGCTAGGCTGGCTTAAAAATACTTCTGATGGAGTCTGAGATAAGGTAAACAAAAAGAGGAAAGGGGTAGGGTAGCTATCTTTACTTTCAGTTTTTCTATAACATGTAATATCACAGTATCTATGCACTGAAAAAGTTAAAACTAAACAACAAACAGTGTTTAAACATTCAAAAACCTTGAAAAAGTCACAACAAGCAAGAGGTAACATAAACTATCAATACTGGGTGCAGTATAAGAGCCTACATGAGAGTAAGGATAACTAGATAAAAGCACCCCAGCATTTGTATTCATGGGATTTGGTAATAGGAACAATCCTATTTCACCTTCATGGAATAAACAGTCAGATTATGAAACCATATCGCAGTGAGGATTTTGTTCAGTTTGTGGAAAATTCTGGATTACTTTTCCACTTTCAGGTAAAGAAACAGTTTAGGAATGCTATGGCACCATATGAAATATGACAGCCAAGATAGATAAAACATCCTGGGATCTTTTTCAAATGTATTGTAGAGTTGACTAGATGGAGATAACAGTTCTAAAGTTTCACACTCTTCTTTTTTTTTGCTTTATTTTGGCTAAATCCAGAAATATCTTAAGCAAATGTAGCTCCCCTATGTTCCATCTTCATACATCAGGGATTAATTTAATCCCAAATGTATCTCAAAAGGAGATAGCAAATATCATCAGGAGCTGTCACCAATCTTAACTAACTTATCCAGAGCTGGATGAATCCCAATTCTCTACAACCTACACCGGCTTTCCATCCACTGAATATCTAATTCAGGTTTCTAATACTGATGTAAAAAGCCCTTAATAGCATAGGCCCAAGCTGACTGCTTCTCTTTCTGGGATTTGCCACAACAGTTAAAATCCATGACTGTCAGTAACAAAGAACTACAACAGAATCAATCCAAATAAGGATCTCAAAAGCCAAACTGTTAATGATTAAAATCAAAAGGCAAAACCCTCAAAACACCTTGTTCCTTCTGGACAGATTCCAGTGTTTTCTATGATGTATGTGCCGCAACTAGATGGCCACAGTGATAGCTGCTTTATAAATGCTCACTGGCTGGACAGATTACATACACCGAATATACATGACTTTACTTACTGTTGTATATCAAGGTCAATATATTGCTGTTCTATAGCATGTATGCTTCAGATCAAAGATATTATACAAAAATTACTCATTTAACTTGTGCCCGCTTAACATGTTTTCGCAATAGCACAATTTGTTTTTTAGGGAACTTTTTCAAATAACACGACCGTCCCTGAAATAACACGAAAATAATCAAGTGACGGACTACTTAGCGCGGTGGTATAAGTTGATGAAAACAGTAGTAATACGCATGAGCAGATGAACCCACGTGGTCATAGTGCTCCTCCGCTCACTCACGTGTTTATCTTTGTGTTTTAACAAATGGCGGCAACTTGTGTTGCTAGATATCTAATGTTGACGTTGACGACTGAGCACCAACAAAAAACTGACTTTGCCACCACTACCTGAAACGCAACCCCCACATTTTCCATTATTTTTAATGGGAAAATTGACCCCAGCTAGCACGTTTTTGCTTAGCACGAACATTTTCAGAAATGCATCTATAGTGTTAAATGAGGAATTACTGTACAACATACAGAAATGTGTGTCTGTCTGTCCATCTGAGAGACCTTCTAACGCTCAAGAACTCCTCCTAAATGGTAAGAGCTAGGACACCAAATTTGGCATGTGGCTTCTTCTTATCATAACTTAAAGCATGGTCAGGGTTTGGTTGTGCCAGGATAATGGGGTGTGTGTGGAATGTTATTGTTTCCTATCAAAGGGAAAGAGAGGGGTGTGAGAGCAGGAACAACAGCAAGCACAGATGACAGTTATATTCATGAATGACAAAGAGGGCAACAAACACCCCAATGAACAGTCACTGGCCAGCAGCACAGTCCCCACCACCCAAGCCTGTCCTGGGGAGCAGCTGCTAGCCACCGTGCAGCCACCTCCTACCCCAGGAAATGCTGATGGGTGAGCCACATGGGCTCCTACTGTCCCGAAACTGGTCCTGGGGAGCTTCTGCAGCCTCCCTACCCTCCCTGCCTCCAGGGAACACTGTTTGGTGACCTGCACAACCTCCTGCTGCCTCAGGGCCAGCCCAGAGAGCGCTGGCATGCAGCTTCCATGTCCTCCTGACCCCGTTCTGGGCTGGCCCCAGTGAGAAGACAGGGTAGAGCGTGGGTCCCCAATCCAGGCTGACCCTAGCCATGGGCAACACCGGGTAAGTCTTTCAGCAATATAATATAAAGTTCTTGCTCTCTAAATCACAATTTGTTGCTTTCTAAGTGGCAGGATAATTCTGATAATTTTGAGTGATTAAACTATAATGATTGCAATCCTAAATTATTCTACATTTGGTACAGAAAGTATTTTTAAAAGATACATTTTAAAGAACAAAAACATTAAAAATTGAATTTTTACCTGTGAGTAGTACAATATCTCCAGGAAACACTGTGAGTGCCCAAAAAGCAGCCGCCCGCCACAGCACAACCTTCTTCTCTATTTCTGATTGGTCGATAACTATAATAGTTGCAATGGGAACTGTAGAGGAAGATTTTGGTCTTGACTTTATCTGTATTTCTTTGACATGACAAGGATGTAGTACTGTAACCAAAACACTGTACTTCTGGTTCTTGCAGCAGCAGTTTTTAAGTAGCCATGGATTTGGCCGAAATTTCCAAAACTTGGACATCATTTCTTGATCTACTTTTGTTTCAGGCTTGGTTGCAGAACAAATCAGTTTAGGTCTCTTTGATTTCTGCTGGGCTTTCAGAGTCGAGTGAGAAATACTTAGGAAGTCTTCAGATGTTCGGGCTCTTTTAGAAGAGCCTTTATAATAATTATCTACTTGTGAGCACAATATTCCTGTGCTCAATGGTTCAATACAGATCTCATTCTGCAGTTGTTCATTATCATCACTGACAAGTTCTTGAGAGTCTTCTATGTTTTCCTGAGAGCTTGTTTGTCTTTCTGTAGACTCAAGACAAGTAGTGTTCCTGGCGCTCTCCGAACTGAAAAGTTCAAGGGAACACACAGACTCTTGGTCAGTCTCAGACACATGAATGCATGCTCCAACAACAAAATTAGTCTGGATAGGTTCATCTAAAACTACTTCATTTTCTCCACTTTTTTTTTCTACTTCTGTTTCCTTCAGTTTCTTGGCTTCTTTCTGCATTTGATTCTGTTCTTTAAAATGCTTTTGGGCAAGAATGGCAACTTGACTTGATGTTCTTATACTAAGAAATTCAGTTTCTGTTGATATTGCAAAGTCTGAACACTCACGCATTGGTCTATTTGTTTTTGACTCCTTTGCTATTTTGGGAAAAAACATTTCCAGATACTGACTAAGACGTTCATGATGGACACTATGATCATTTAATAAAACATCTTTTCTCATAGACTTTAAATGTATGCTAATCTCTTTAGTACTGGAAACCAAGTCAGAAATATCACAGCACTCATCTTCCAGATGTCTGACATCTTTTTCAGAAAGGTTTGGAAAACATTCTTTTGATGGTTTTCTATGCAGTTCATCTGTTTTTATAAATATATCAGGAAGTTGTTGATCTGCAACTCGATTCATATTTTTCCATGTGTCTCTATGTTCAGATATTTGATAACCATAGGAAGTCACATCAACAGTCCTCTTCAATGCAGTATCATGAGTTTCCATCCTTCCAACTACAGGTACGTATGTCAAATAATCTTCTGCTATGCCAAGCCTTCCCTGTTCAGAGTTCACAGAGAAATGATCTCTTGTGTGAATAGCTACGTCTCTAGGATCTGGTGACTGATGTTTCGCATGATCTGGGCATTGACATTTTCTGTCAGAAAGATGGAAGGCGTGTTTGTCAAATGAAAGGTGGAGTTCTTTCCATGTTTCAGCAGTGGCTACCGAAAAACTCTGTTCCTCTGACACTTCCGCTGGGGTTGGAATGATGGGCGCTCCAAAGAAAATATGGATTTGGGGTCTTCCAAACATGCTTTTTGTATTTTTTAGAAAATAAAATTTGAAATGTTGTATTTGTTGCTCAAAATAGTAACATAAAATGTCAAAAATCTTCATTAACTTAGTTTCCTCGCAGTCTTGTCAAGTTTTCAAATAATTAATTAAAAAAGATAAACGTTGTGTTTCATAAATTACCTGGCTAACACTATAAATAACGCAGGGGGTAGCTGAGTTAGTCTGTACAGGATTAACTTAAAAAACAACAAATGGTCTCATAGCACTTTATAGACTAACAAACCATGTACATGGTATCATGAGCTTTCATGGGCACAGCCCACTTCAGCTGACTGGAGGTTTTTTTGAAAATTCATAGATTCAAAACATAATAAACTGGAACAAGTTAGTCTGCTCTACAACTCAAAATAGAAATACGGTAATATTAGACTGCTTTTTCATTCTGATACTTGTCCCTATGAAACATAAATAAATGTGCAGTGCAAACAAAGAAAAACGGAACAGTCTTGTACAAAATTTCCAGGAAGTTAAACCTCTTTTACATTTGTGAAAATTCAAATATCATCATAATCTACTAATTAAACAATTTAATATGAACTGATTATTTCTACTTTTATATTATATTGGCAGAAATAAATACCTATATCAGAGATTTCTTATAGCATGATTTCATGTTATGGGGGGGGGGGGGGGGAGTCTCAAATACACACTAAGAATTGAAACAGTTAAATCTTGTTTAAAAGTTACTTTCAAATAGAAAAGCTTTCCATCAAAGCAACTATTTGAAAAAATTCTAATTATTTGTATTAAAAATCCCACACTATATCTGAGTAATTTCTTCAGCATCAGTTGATATTCATGTAAGTAATGACAGACTGAGCCAAGGAAGTTACTAGTCTTTTCTTCAAATCAACAAGTGTGTTAATTTTTAAGCAGTTTGTAAAAAAGGACTCTCAGATTCTTCATCTATCCCACAAATCTTCAAATTGAACTGTATGTTGGAACAATAGCCTAATCCTGATACTGTCCAAAGATAATTGCCTCATACGGAATTTCAGGAAAGTGCATGCATCTGCTTATTTCTGTCCAAATGTTCTGAGAGTTGTGGAACAGTTTTAAAGCCGCAAGCATAAAAAAAAAATCACACAAAAGAAGTTCAGGAATTTTTGATCCAGCTGCAGACAGAAGAGAAGAAGAAAATATTTAAACACTGCAATGAACTCTCTGCTCCCTCCCCCCCGCTATTTTTAATCAGTTTCATTTATTTAATAGTTTCTCAATTGCCCACAAGAGGTCACCAAACCCTGTGACAAACTTCACAAAACACATTCACAAAACACATAAAAATAACTGGAGAAAGGCCATATAATAATGCTGTGGACACAAAGACTTATGCTATATCAGAAGCTGGAAAAATATGTGGTCATATGGTGAAAGACTATTATAATGCATACACACAAAGAGGAAAAATTAAAGCTTCAAAGGCAACCTTTGGACTTCCTTAACTTTCTGGACTTTCTTTAGTGCTTGATATTACAACCTTAATAATGTTCTCTTCTTGTTGTTTTTATGTAACAGCACTCAAAAATAAAACAATGTAAAACTTTAGAATTTACACATACACTCAGTGCTATTTCTTGTTCTGCCAACTGCTCAGACAAACAAGTTTGTTTATGTTTATGGTAGATAATACTTCCCACTTATTTGCAATGTTACTTAAAACTGAGAACAAGTGGATTCTGTTTGACAGAGATCTAAAGCAATGCAGAACAAACAACCTTCATTTTCATCATCTGAGTCAGATACCACTGCAGAAAGTTTATTTTCTTTTTTGGTGCTTCAGATTCTGTAGTTTCTGCATCAGTGTGTTGCTCTCAAAACTCTAAAAGCATGTTGCACACCTTGTTCCTCTCAGATTTTGGAAAGCACTTCAGATTCTTAAACCTTCGGACAAGAGCTACAGCTATCTTTAGAATTCTCATATTGGTATCTTCCTTGCATTTTGTCAAATCTACAGCAAAAGTGTTCTTAAATCAAACAACATCTGCTGCATCGTTATCCGAGATTACAATAACAAAAAATATATGTTAGACCCGTGGTCCCCAACGCAGTGCCCGCGGGCGCCATGGCGCCCGCCGGGGGATTTCTGGGCACCCGCTGAAACATCTGGGCTGGCCCCACCCCCGGCGCGTGGCACATGCATGGTGCCGGCTCCAGGCGCGGGACGCATGAGTGGCCCCTCCCCTGGGTGCGCGGCACATGCGCAGGGCCGGCCCGGGGCGCGTTGGCGGCCCCAGCCCCGGCCCCAGGGCACATGTGCGGTGCCGGCCTGGGGCGCGTGGCTCGTGGGCGGCCCCGGGCGTGCGGCACATGCGCATTGCCGCCCCCAGGCGCGCGGCTCGTGTGTGGCCCCGCTCCCGGGCGCCCGGCATGTGCGTGGCCCCGCTCCCGGGCGCCCGGCATGTGCGTGGCCCCGCCCCCGGGCGCCCGGCAGCCACGCAGCGTTGGAGACCACACTGTAAGCCCTGGAGCAGGATCCACACAATTGTTCTCTAAGGAGTTCAGGCACAAACTAATTAATATATATATTTTTAATGATCAACATCAACTTGGAAGCATGTCCTCTGGAATGGTGACTAAAGCATGAAGGAGTATACAAATGTGTAGCATATTGGACTCGTAAATAATTTGCAACGCCACCTACAACAGTGCCATGAGAACAAGAAACAGAACTCTATTGGCACCAATGATGGTTATAGCAATGCTGGTGAGAAGGTTGGTGCCAGACTCACAGATGTAGTATGAGTGTGGCTAGATTTGGAAAGGGCCTTCGTCGGCACTGATAGATTGGTCAGCACCGCCAGTGTGGATGAGGTGGATGACTTGCCCATTTCACAGGACTTAGTTGGTGCTGGTGTAGTAATTGGCACTGGTGTCAGTACTGGGGCCAGAGTTGCCAGTGCCGGTTACTTCCCATGCTGGGACTTCAGTTCTGCAGGCTATGAGGAATGGCAGGATATAGTGCCGGAGACGCCCAGTTTGTCACTGGTATTGACCCGGGCAGATGAAGAGCCAGCAAGGATCATGTCGGCGAGTCTCTTTTTTGACACTGTTTTTGGTGCTGGAGAGCTCGCACATCTTTTCTGGACTCTGAGTGGCTCAGAATGAGAGGCAGAGTCCTCGGCCTCAGAGGCTGAAGAGCCTTATTAAAAAGGAGCATGGGGAGATGCATTTCCCTATCTCGATGAGCCCAGGCAGTCAACTTGCTGCAGTGAGGGCATTTTTGAGGACTATGTGCCTCACCGAGACACTGAATGCAAGAGGAGTGTCTTCCGGAAGCAAGAATGGCTTTGTGAAAGCTACCGCACTTTTTAAAGCCTGGGGAGCTGGGCATGGCAGAAGCCATGGGACAACTTCTGTCCACACTGGAAATACAACCCCCTAAGTTTTTCTCTCTTGGGCTTTTTCTTCTTTTTCATTTTCTTTTTTTGTGAGGGCAGGGGGAAGATGTGGGTGGTTGGGCCGCAAAGCTCCATTCTTTTTAAAATGTAACGAATTACTAAACTGTACTAAATTAACACTATTAACACTATATCAAACAAAACTAACAATTAACTAATGAATTGAACATCTGAAGTAACTCTCTGAAGAGAGAAGGCAATTTCTTTCTGAAGCCAAGGGTGGCAACGAAGGAACTGAAGGGTGGTCTGGCCTCATGTGAAGCACAAGGAGCGAATGGCACAAAGCGCCTCGTGCGCATGCGCAGCCCAACCAGCTACTACTATGGAAAACTCCCATCTATGGAGCCAGGGCGGCCCGACACCTACACAGGAGCACCCATGGGGACATCACTCGAAGAAGAATACTATTTCTTTCATCTTTTTTAAGGTACAAATATTTGTAATAAAAATTATTTAAAGTGAACACTGTATACTTTATATTGTTTTGTAATTGCAATCAATATATTTGAAAATGGAGAAAAAATCCAAAAATATGTATAATCAATTTAAATTGGTATACTATTACTGAACAGTCAGATTCAACCATGATTGAGACTAATTTTTTTAATCTAGTAAATTTGTTTTTCATTAATTGCTTGAATTAACTGTGATTAACAATTGACACTATTAATATTATGCTTGCTTACAGAGTAACAGCTTTATTCTTTCTCGGTTTTGAAGAAGTGTTCTTATCCAAACTAGAAAGCAAATGAAGCCTCTAATCCCTCTTACTCTTTGAGTTCATGCATCACTAGGGCACTGGATCTGGGGGAAAACATTCATGAGAATCTGTAAAAACAACAGGAGCTTAGCAGTGCCAAGGTGTCCAGAGTGGAGTTCATGGAATACTTACTTTGAGATTGGAAATGGAGTTACTTAGGAATGTAAACAGCTCACACTCGCAGCAAAAATTACAGTATTTTTCCCCTAAGTCTTCTTTAATTAGATGCTTTCCTGCATATAAATTGGTCTACCCAGTTTAGCTCCGTGTGCCATCTGAGATACCAGATTATGTAATGTGCAAAATGTGTGCTCCCAGTATAGATTGCTGTGATTTATTATTTTTCTCCTCATTAACCCCAAATATTTTACACTTATTATCTGTTTCAGGTCACTTTATCAGCTTCTGACCCACCCAAAATCTGTCTTCTTTGCTGTTCTTGCTACCTTTCTAGATAAGTATGCATAGTGTGCAGCAACAAGTAGCCTTTAAAACCAACAAAGGATTAAAGCCCAGTCCTATCTGCTTACTAAATAATATCTTCCAAAAATGCTATCAGATTTGTTATACAAATTTACACTTTAGAACACCTTGCTGATTTCTTTTGATCATGTAATTTCTTCAAATGTTATGAGATCACTTTCCTTAGGAATAACTCTATCAACTTGTTTATTGAGGTCAGATTTTCTAGTTGGCAATGTTCTAGCTTCTCCTTAGGCTCTCAAAGACTGAGTTATGATTTTAGTTTATACAGTACCTCCAAGGAAGTTTTAAAATTATCTGATATTAGATGAATAATCTCTTTAGGCTTCTATTTCTAGGATGTTTTCTAGTATGTAACCCATCTCGTCCTAGAACTTCCAGTGATTTAAGGCCTACATAGGTTTTTTTTAAATTATGATAGTGAACCTATAATTTCCTGGAACATTTATTACCATTTAAGGCATCATGGCTCTAGAAACCCTTATGAAAAAATAACCAATTTATTGTTTCAGATCTTGTACAAAACATTCCTGTGTTATTAATCCTCAGAATTGTTTTTATTTTATGAATTATTTTATTGTAATAGGTGAGATATATATTTTACTAAACACAAATTTAGATAAGACCTTTTCTCTGGGAGTTTTCAATCTAAATTGTACTGCTGCAAAACAAAGGACAAGGCAAGAGGATGGGATCAAATATAATCAGAGTTGATTGCGGATGAAAAGAAAGGCTAACAAAATGGGTTTCAAAGGAAAGACTGGGAGAAGGCATAGGATGCTTGCCACATGGAAAAAAGGCAGGTTGTTCCAAGCACATGGGGCAGCCTGAAAAAATAATAAGGGCTTATCTACATGGAGAAGTTATTTGGAATAATTATTACTAGCTTACTCGAGAATAATTTTCCTCTGTAAACAAGTTGTAACTCTAGAGTGCTTTAAGAAGATAAAAGACAGGACTATGCAGCACTTTAAAGACTAACAATATGGTTTATTAGGTGATATGCTTTCGTGGGCCAGACCCACTTCCTCAGATCAAATTGTGGAAGAAAATTGGCATGACCATTTATACCAAAGGGATACAATAAAAAAAAATTGAATGCATGTAAAATTGACAAATCAGATTTTAGAATAGAGGGGTGGAGGGAAGGTTAGGGTCTATGAGATAATGACATTAGGGGGTGATAACTGGGGAAGCTATCCTTGTAATGGGTAAGGCAGTTAGCATCTTTGTTAAGGCCCATTCATAAAGTGTCAAATTTAAGCAAGAATGACAGTTCTGAGGTTTCCCTTTGTAGTCTGGTGTTAAGTCTCTTTGAAGTAAGATACACGTAGTGAGGTCGTTGAGACAATGCCCAGTCTGGTTGAAATGACAAGAAACTGTTTTTTCTTTGTGAAACTGTCTGTCTGATGTCTGATTTGTGGGCATTAATTCTTTGGCAAAGTGTCTGAGTAGTTTGTCCAATATACATAGCGGACGGACACAATTGACACATGATGGCATAAATCATATTTCTAGATGAACAGGAATTATATCCTGTTCATCCAGAAATATAATTTATGCCATCATGTGCCAACAGTATCTGTCTGCTATGTATATTGGACAAACTTCTTTTGATTATAGCCTAATCTTTGGATGCAGCATTAACTAGAGTAACTTCTAAATATAACAAATTTAATACCTTGTAGATTAGGATGAAAACAACATTTAAATCCTTATTTAATCAAAGGATCAGACAGAAGGAAGGAAAGGCTGTGCTTCAAAAATATATGTCCATAAGGAGTAGTCTTTGAAATACTTGAGAATGTTGATATGTAGATGTAACCACCACCAGGTGGATTTGAACCTGGGACCTCTGGAGCTTAGTTTAGGAGCCTCTACCCTTTGAGCTAAAAGCCAGCTGTCTCGGTCTCTTAATCTTAGCTGTTGCTGTGGTCTAGGTGCCACTGCATGGGACAGTGAACCATACTAGGGCTACGTCTACACTACTAGCCTCTTTCACAAGAGGAAATGCAAATGGAGCGCTTATTTGCATATGTTACGCTCTCATTTGCATTTCATTCTCAGATCTCTTATGCGCAAGAGGTTTTTGTGCAAAAAAGTGGTGTAGACGGCTCCTTTTTGTGCAAAACCCCCCTTTTGCACAAGAGCTGTTCCTCCTGAGGAAGAACGGCTCTTGTGCAAAACGGGTTTTTTGCACAAAAGGAGCAGTCTAAACAGTGCTTTTTTGTGCAAAAACCTCTTGCACAAAAGGGATCCGAAAAGGAAATGCAAATGAAAGCATGACATATGCAAATGAGTGCTCCATTTGCATTTCCTCTTGTGCAAGAGGCTCGTAGTATGGACATAGCCTAGGTGTGTGGGTTACATAGACATATGCAAACCTGGTGCTGTCATATCAGTGGAAACAAAACTGTATACCTCTGGAAAGTTTGGTGAAAAGCCTGTAGTTCTAATACTTTCATCTTTCTCAGGAGAAAAAAACTGAAATGTGCATGAGTCAATGTTCTTTTGTTCTGTTCTCTTACCTGTTTCACTATCCCTCAGGGTAAGCTTCTTACCTTCTTAGGAAAAAGGAAGCCGGCGGATTGTGATTCTGAGATAAGGTTCACAGAACAACAGTGTGATTCAGTTCTTAGCAAATCTTGGTGAGGCTCTCAGTAGGAAAATCTGGTCTCTGAGGAGAAAAGATTGTTAGATCAGGTTCTGTGCTCAGAGAGTGACTGGTTTACAAATGAATACTGCAAGATGTCTCTCACCCCATATTCACATCTGAAGGTAAATCGGCATTTAAACATATCACCAAAATGTAAAGTCATCTTTGATTAAATGAAAACCCAGCTGCTATTTTCTTTAAGTACTATGTAAGGGTTCACATGACAGTTGAAAGCAACTTTCCAGTGTTTGACTGAGAAACAGAAAAATAATTTAAAAGAGATAAATACATAATTTGAAATTTCAAGTATGTAAAAGAAATTTATCTTAGAGAGGTGGTGTTGTTTTACACTATTTCCAGAAGTATAACAAATAACATGTTTCATACATACTCTGCAAGATGATTGTAATCAACAAAAATCACAAAGACATGATCAATTAATTGTATTATTGAAGGAAACACACTCATGGAGAATTACATGCAAACATATGGAGTTCTTTTATTTTGTAATTTCGACTATGATTAAAAAGAAAGGTTCTAGATTTGTTTTTAATTCCCTGACTCTCTCTTTAGTTTTTCCATGTAAAACTGCATAAATATATCAGAAAAAAACTGTAAAAGGCAAAACTAAAGAAGCCCAAACAGCACTTATGGTGTTCATCCCAGCAGTACAGCAGCAGTGGAGGCCAGAGACTTGGGCCCTTTAAATCACTGCTGAAGCGCTATGCGTCGCACTCCAGGCAGCACTGAGGGCTGACTGCCTCCAGCCCAGCCCTTCTACAAAGACCCTGCCCCTTCTGAAGCATGGAGCCAACCCCCTCCCACACATTTGCCCAGGATATATAGGTACACTAGGCCAGGTCTATACTAGGGGAGATAATTGACCTTAGATACGCATCTCCAGCTACCTGAATAGCGTAGCAGGAGTCAATGGACCTTAGGCTGAATTTCTGCAGGATCCCCACTGCAGATCAATGGGAGAAACTCTCCAGTCGACTTCCCTTACTCCTCATGACCCAGTGGAGTACTGGAGTTGATGGGAGCACCATCAATGGTTGATTTAGCGAGTCTGTGCTAGACCCACTAAATTGACGATCCATCTCTGCAGTGTTGATTTCGGTTTAAGTGGGAACCACTTAGATTTAACAGAAAGCTGAGGTCCTGGCAGACTTGTGGTCCTTAAAGGTTTCATAGCATGGATTTTGTCAAATTCCACCTCTACCCTACATTTCAATTGGGTGAAATAGTCTTTCATCATTTTGCATAGTGTCATGTGGATTCATAGAACTTTGGGGGGAAGGGAGACATGGTTCTTGCCCCCCAAAAACTTAGTTGAAGTTTACACATAACAAATGATGGGAAAGGGAGGACAGGGTTTATAACAATAGGATTATGTAGTAGTTTTAGTTCATTGTGGGTTAAATAGCTCTATATTTCATTTTAAGCAATTGTGCTTGCTCCTTATAAATTTGTGTGTATTGGGCTTGGGATACAAGAGTGCACTTAGCTAGGGAAGCCCCGCCCACCTGACACTGCCAGGCCAGCCTTTGCTGTGATCAGCCTGGAGCTTGGACCACAGGAATCAGACTGATGCCCAGACAGGTACCTTGACTCCTGTGAACACCCTTGAGAGAGCACAGCTGACGGACCTGAGTGATGTAACTGCGGGGCTCCTAGGTCATTGCCCTACCCTGGGAGGTGTAAAGAGACCCCATGACAATGTGGTTAAAGGAAGTGGAGTACATCAGAGCACAGAAAGATGGAGAGAAGGGTAGACAGGATGATAATGAAAAGTTGTTCCATTTCCTCCCAGAGGATTTCACACCTGGAAAAAGTGATAGACATCTATCCACAGATCTGTATTAGGGACGTAAAATCCCAAGTAAATTGTTAACCAGTTAAACTATAGGTTTAACTGGTAAACTGTGCTGCACTGTGGGGAGGGGAGCCCTGAAGCAGCCCTACTGCCAGCGGCTCAGTGGGCCCAGCTGGGCTGGAGCAGCCCCTCATCCGTGGCACACTGTGGGTGGGAACTGCTCTGGCTGGGCTGGGCAGGGCCCACCTCACTGTGCTGTGGGTGAGGGACTGTTTCTAGATGTAGTGGGCCTGGCTGAGCTGGAGTGCTCTCCACGGTGTGGTGCAGAGGGCCCAGCTGAACTGGTTAATTGGTTACCCCATTAATTGGTTAACTGGTTACCCCGGTAACCATGCCAGTAAAGCAATGCTTACCAGTTAACTGGTTAAACCTTTACATTCCTAATCTGCTGTATGTGTATGCACATAATCTGATTTCTGCTTTGTACCTTGTTGATAGACACTACATAAATAAAGTGAAAGCTTTATCCGGCACTCTGTTGACCAGAAAACTTTGTTAACTGGCATTGCCCCCAGCCACAATACTGAAACATCTTCAGGTGCACTGGCCTGGCTTGCTTTACTACGATTGTCTTAATTTTTTATTTAAGTAGTACTAATCATCTTTAACTCAAAATAGAAATGTGAGACTAACTACCAGTATTAAAAACTTGAGTTTTACTATTATTGTCCATTGGTTTTTCCTAGGTTGATGGGACCCTCAGATAACCGGAATGCCCTAATCCCCGAGCATGCCGGATAACACCGGTTTTACTGTACATGACTACAATATTTTCAAAGCCATTTGAACATGGTCTTCTTTAGGCAACTATTTTTGCATTATTGCTCAGTCATTACATGATCTAGCAACGTACACATTCCTTACATAAACAAAAAGTATTAAATGGTGGCTTGTTTATTGCAATACCAGAATACTGTGAAGCAGAGAAACATCTGCCAGCTGTAGATGGGGAAATAAACTGAGAATGTTGGCAGGAGGTAATACCCTACATGTACAGTACATGCCCAGGGCCAACTTGTGACATTATATGAAATACTTTCCTTTAAGTGGATTAATGAAACAACAATCTGATCATTTTTGTCAGCTTTTCATATAATGACAAAAAGTTATTTGCATGAAGATGTCATTTGGTCTAGCAAGTCACCTGTTTTGAAATAAATTATTTGGCACATGAAAATATATTCAAAATTAATTATGCTGTATACAGAATGTATGCAATGTAAACATATGGCATTGTTTTAAAGATGCCTATTTTATATTAGATGTCAGAGCGTTTTTCAAAATATCCGAAATCACTATGGGCTGTCAAACTCTTAATTATGGACTGTTTTAGCAACTTCTCATGAAATTGTCATCTTCTCCATTTTTTTCTCTTCTTTTCTGATAGAGCCAAGTACCTGCATGTAAATTCAGGTATTCTCCTATATGAAAGCATAACTTTTTAGACTCAATTTACATCAGCACCTCTCTCTATACTATATTAACTTTGGATACTCACACTTTTTCTGCAATAAATATATTACATCACAAACACAGAATTTAGAAGTAGAAGATACAGAAATCATTGTGAAAGGTAAAGAACTTAATTCCCCTCATTTCAGGCCCTGCACTGCAATTTTTCTTATGTTCTTTTGAACGTTGGAAGGTTCAAAGGAAATATTATCCGCCTTTGGTCTAATCCGATTCATCCAGCGATACCACAATAAAACAATATGCTTTGGCAATACCCAACTGATTATATGGTCACATGCACTGACCTTTGACAACATTAATTAACTCTTCATAATCAGTATTCATTTGGAAAGTATGTAATATTTTAATAAGGTTCTGAAAAAAAATGTAAACCTGAGTATAGTGATGGCCCTTTAAAACAACTCTTTTCAGTAGGTAATTCTATCATTTATTTACTTCAATAAGTTTCACTACTGGGGAGCTCTCTTTGCCTTTATAATTTACATGTTTTTTTTTAGAAACAGGTCAAAAAAAGAAAACAGAATTTATTATTAAGACTGCAGACCTTTAAAATGATCAAAAAGTCACCTGAGCACCTGCTGACACACCACTGTGTAGAATAATGCCTATTTACAAAACAGGTTGATCATACACACATAACTTACAGAGTTAATCACACTAAAGATAACAGGACTTAAAACTCAGAGATACTAGCTGAAACCTGAATGCTCACTCCATTACCCCAGTTAATGATTATACCATTTCTCAATTTGCAGAAGGGTGCTGTACTCAGACAGACCAATGGAACTATAACTTCTTATCTCTGAGGTGGTCAGAGTCTGACTGATGAGTCAATGATCTATTAAAACACAACTAACTGCATCAGCAAGTTTTGCATTCGCAATATCCTGTAACTAATTATTAAAACTGCTATTATGTGAAATCTGGTAAAATACATTAAAAAGTTTTTCTCCAGCCTACAAAAGAAGACGAATTCTCATTTTAAACATAACTCTTTTGAAGCTCAAGTAATTTATTAGCATTTGTAAAAAAACCTCGCCTGCCTAACACAATATGCAAAGCAGTTTTAAATATCTACTGTTTTACACAGATAGATCCCAAACACATTAAATGCATTTAAAATCAATATGTATAACCTAAATATGTATTTGTAGGCACTAAAGATAGTAGATTAGGTTCCACATAAGACTGGAATCTTTAAAGGGGTCTGACTCAAGCTGAAATGTAATAGGAGTTAGGTGTCCAACTTCCTTCAAGTTACTAAAAAAAAGTCACAGCTGCAATATTGATACCAAAAGATTCTTCCTTTATTTAAAAAAACAAATTACTATACTTCCACCACAGATGATAGTTCCAATATATATCTGTAACACATAATGATATCTTCAATTAAATTAAAAAATTCTGCTGGGAATGTATCAAAACTGAGGTCAGTTGGAATAGATTCATGTACAGATTGGATCTCCCTACTCTGGCACCCATCGGGATTTCTCATTCTGTACTGGTAAGAATTTGCTGGACTACAAGAGGTCCCTTGTCAGTGGTCCCCAAGCCCACCACCTGCTTCCAGCTCCCCCCTGGATGGTCCATGCTCCGGCTCCAGCCATGGGGCTCTGGTGCCAGCCCAGTGTTCCCAAGGACTGCGGGAGGAATCCGACCCTGATCCCACTTGCTGGGGGCTATCAGGGGCTCCAGACCAGCCCCACTCTGGCTCTGCCCATCCCATTGCCCCTGCCCTTAGCTGGCCCTCCTGCCCTTAAGCTCCTGCGCTCTCTGGTCCAGGAGCATCCATGGTCTGGCAGGACCAGACAGTGCCAGTGTTCAGAGGTGCAACCCAGGTTTTATAAAGCTCAATTGTTCTCATTCAATACATTTTGTGAAAATGCCCAATATGTTATTGCACTTGAACCTCTGATGTGGTGTTCTGTGATGGTAATAAATAAGGACCAGACTGCAAACCCCTTTACTCAAGATGACATTTACTAACTTGAATCATTCAATATTTAAAAGAAGCTATGCAGATTCAGCTCAGCTAAGGATCTGGCCCTGTCTGTTTAGTGCCTTATAAATAAATCAGAATCCCCCCTGCACCTGTTAAGGCTGACAATACTTTTATTTTTTGTTTATTCCACTGTTACTTCCTGGCCTTTCCCATCTTCAGTTTAAACAAAGATAAGACCAAATTACAGTTCCATTGACCTTGTGGTGCAAGAGAACTAAAGTCTTCTTACTAATAGTCTCTGAACTTTCAAGTTCAGTTCAAAGTAGGATTTGTAGTCTGTGGGGGAAAAAATCCATCCTAGATGGTGAAAGAACATAAGTTTGGTCTGGTAATATCTCAGCTACAAGGAAAATCACAGTGGAAACAAAGGGGCCAGAGATCACTATTTGTCTCAGAGGGCTAGGATAGCACTGGTACACAGCTGCATGACAAACTGGCACCTCTTTCACATTGATCTATTTTCCCCCTCAAGAAGTGAAGCAGATTTTTTAAAAATAAATAAGTCTCGAGCTGTTGTGACTGCTGAGACAACCTCCAGAACGTGTCACAAGTATAACCAATGCACATGACTTTTCCCTTCATTGAAGCATGGGAAAAGCTGAAAGATGTAATTTGCACAGATTGTTACACCAGCACCATTCATTTCAATAAGCATTCAGATGCCCTATGACCATCCTTTAAAATCAACAATGGTAACTATGTCACTACTCATGAATTCAAGTGAAAAAGCAGAGGAAGGATCGTGTTACAAAGATCAATGGCGACCGCTGATGTTGGCAACACCAGAAAGGTAAACTTTTGCGTCTCCCTCAATTCAGTAAAAAGCAAAGTCCAAGGAGCCCAGTAGGGACACTGCCCCATCCCAAGGGGAGAGATGCACAAAAATGCCAAAGGGCTACACAAGCAAGGTAAGATCACATACGAGATCATATTTTGAACATCTGCACAATATACTAAGTCATGTCTCATATGGGCAAAGCATGTAAGAGTACCAAGTCCCGTCTCTTAGGAAGGGAGTGGAAAAATAAAGATTTTAGATGGTCTGTTGGGGGAGCAATCACAGTGCGACATGGTAAGGAAACAAACAAATCTGTGTGCATACACATGAGAACCGGATAACCTTTTTGTCATCCTCACCCTCCCGTACCACACTGTCATGGTTTGTAACCTCCATACAATGCTCCCCTGTTACCCTTAAATGTAAGTCTTTACATAGAGATTATGACTAACAACCCTCCAAAATCAGCTAGTAACAATTACTTAGAGTAGTTACTCTGGAATACTGGACATGTCATTCCATGATTTTATTACAGTTATTCTGCTAACAAAGGGCTTGTCTACACTATGGAAAACATTGACGCTGCCTCAGGGTTCGAATTAGTAGGTCTAGTGAAGACTAGGGATGTAAGCGACTAGTTGAGTAGCTGACTCCCTGATAAGCATATTCTTTATCGGGTAATAGAGTGACTACTCAGCTAGTAACTTCCCCTGCCTTGCTGTTTTTATCAGAGGCAGCAAATGGGGAGCAGGAGTCAGCGCTGGGGGAGCTGGCTTAAAAGCTGGTGCCCCCCAGCACCATGTTTGTGGGGGCAGGAGAGGCAGAGAAACAGTGGGGGACCAGGCGTGGGCTGGAACTCAGCTGTCTAGGCTCACGCCTAGGCCTAGATGCTGCGCCGCTACTTTTTAAATGGGGTAAGAGCCGCCTGAAGCTCTGGCTACATTTCAAAGGCAGAGGCACAACAGTTGGGACCTGGCATGAGTGGGGACTGAAGCAGTGCCCAATCACCCCAGGTTCCTCGCTGCGCCTCTGCCTTTGAAATGTAGCAAGAGTGCCTGTGGCTCTTGCTACATTTCAAAGGAAGAGGCACAGTGGGGATAGCAAATGCATCCTCCTCCTTATCAATTAATCTAGCAGTTGATGGAAATTCCATCAACTACTCGATTAGCTGATTAATCAAAATTTAACATACCTAATTTGAACCGAGAGGGTGCTCACAAGGAGTAAGGGAAGTCAATGGGAACATGCGCTACCACTGACCTCCTGCTGTGTGGATGACAACAAAACATGATTTAAGATACTTCAACTCTAGCTACATAGCTGGAGTTGTGTATCTTAAGTCGACTTTCCCCTTTAGTGTAGACCTGGCCAAAGTGTACTAATTATTCTGGAACAGTGTTCATCTGAGAGTCATAATATGTAGACTATGATGAACATAAAATAAGAACAGCTATAGTGGGTCAGACCAACGGTCCATCTAGCCCAGTATCCTGTCTACCAACAGCGGCCAATACCATATGCCCTAGAGCTGTGGTCACCAACCCATCAATCGCGATCGACTGGTCGATTGGGAGGGCTTGACCAGTCAATTGCAAGGCGTTCAGGGCCCCCCCATTTCCCACCACCCCCAAGAAGTCCCACTGCCTACCTCCAGTGACAATGGAGGTAGCGCTGGCTTCCTGCAGGGTGGATGGAAGTCTGGCAGCTGTGCACCACTTCCAGGGTTTCAGGAAGTGCGCTGGTTGCTCCCCCTCCCCCAAACAGCTGGTACGGTACCAGACCCAGGTTTGTGGCGTGCCAGGGACTTCCTGCACTGGGTAGGAGGTAGGAGTCCCTGGAGGAAGCTCACACTGGGACGAGCTTCCCCTGTGGGAGGAGAGGGGGTAGAAGTCCCCAGAGGAGGTGCGCGCCGGGACGAACTTCCCCTGCGGGGGAGGAGGGAGTGGGTAGGAGTCCCTGGAGCAGGCAAGTGCCAGGGCAAGCTTCCCCTGCGAGGGGGGAGGGGATAGCAGTCTTCTGAGGAGGTGAGTGCCGGGGAGTCCCTGTTCCCTGCCCCCACCAACACCCTGTCCCCTGCTTCAGCACCCAATGGCACTCTGCCCCCACTGGCACCCCTGTCCCGAGCACCCTTTCCCAGTACCATGTCTCCTGCTCCCACCAGCACAGCTGGAGCCACATTAGTGAGGCTTGGAGGGTTTTGGAGGAGGGTTTTTTTTTTGCGCAACTCACTTGTGTGGCCCCAACTGACTTTTCTGTGGGTCAGTGACCCTTCACTCAAAACAGGTTCCCTGCCCTTCTCAGAAATAAAGACAATGCTGAAACTTTGTGTTTGACATAATATTTTATTTAAAGATGAAGCCTGGCCAACATGCCGCCAATTGGGGCCAAGCCCCCATCTGGCCACAGAATCATAACACTCCTGTACCACCTTCAAGCCCCAAATCTGAGCCTATCATACACTAGAACCACCTGTTCTGAGCCTCTCACATCCCCAAACTCCTGCACCCCCACATCCTCAGTCTTCTGCCACAACACTCCTGGCACCATCCATACACCGCAAATGTGTCCTGAGCCCATCATACTCCCAACCTCCCTGCCCTGAGCCCCTCTCATATCCCAACCCAAAATCCTGCATCCTCACATCCACAAGCCTGTGGCTTGCTCAGTACCCCAACCCTCCACCTGACCCCAACACTCCTCAGCCTGGAGCCCCCTCTCTGAGCCAGCATACCCTTCTCCACCTCCTCCTGCATCCAAATTCCCTCCCAGAGCTTGCACCTCTCTCGCCTACCCACACCCAAATCCCACCCCAGAGCCTGCACCTCCTGTCTCAACCCAGTGAGGGTACAGCTAGACTGCAGGAGTTTTTTTCCAGGATCCCAGAAAAACTCTTCTGCATCCAGCAATGTGTTTGTTCTTCCGCTTTTTTTAGCGGAAGAGCAAATATGCTCTTTCGGCAACCTGTGTATTCCCTGTTCCTCAAGGAATAAGGGGGCTTCCGAAAGAAGGGTTTTTTTCTGACATTTGGCGCAGTCTAGACAGGCCAAATGTTGGAAAAACCTCTTCCCACAGAAGAATAAACAAAAAAAGGCAGTGTAGCCATATCCTGAGAGTGTACAAGGGCCAGGGATAGCAAGTGATGGAGAGGAGGAGAACAGACAGGGCAGGGCTTCAAGGAAGGGATCACCCACCTCCAGACAAACAGAGGCTAGGGACACCATTCCTACCAATCCTAGCTAATAGCCATTGATGGACCTAACCTCTATTAATCTATCTAGCTCTTTTTTGAACCCTGTTAAAGTCCTAACCTTCACCACATCCTCTGACAAGGAGTTCCACTGTGAGCTGAGTAAAAAAAACCAACATTTTGTTTGTTTTAAACCTGCTTCCCATTAATTTCATTTGGTGACCTCCTATTTCTTATGTTATGGGAACAAGTAAATAACTTTTCCGTCATCACTTTTTCCATACCAGTCATGATTTTATAGACCTCCATCATATCCCTCTTAGTCTCCTCTTTTCTAAGCTGAAAAGTCCAAGTCCTTTTAATATCTCTTCATATGGAACCGCTCCAAACCCCTAATAATTTTTGTTGCTCTTCTCTGAACCTTTTCCAATGCCAATATATCTTCTTTGAGATGAGGCAACCACATCTGTACACAATACTGAAGATGTGGACGTACTATGATTTTATATAGAGGCAATAAGGTATTTTCTGTCTTATTCTCTATCCCTTGTTTAATGATGCCTAACATTCTATTTGCTTTTTTCACTGCCGCTGCACACTGAGTGGATGTTTTCAGAGAACTATCCACAATGACGTCAAGATCTCTCTCTTCAGTAGTTGTAGCTAAAGTAGTCCCCATCATATCGTATGTATAGTTGGGATTATTTTTTCCAATGTGCATTACTTTACATTTATCAACATTAAATTTCAGTTGCCATTTTGTTGCCCACTTAGTTTGGTGAGATCTTTTTGAAGCTCTTCACAGTCTGCTTTGGTCTCAACTACCTTGAACAGTTTGGTATCATCTGCAAATTTTAACACCTCACTGTTTACCTCTTTCAATAGATCATTTATAAGTAAATTAAATAGGATTGGTCCCAGGACAGACCATTGGGAGACCCTACTAGTTGCCTCTCTCCATTCGGAAAACTTACCATTTAATCCTACCCTTTATTTCCTGTCTTTTAACCAGTTACCAATCCATGAAAGGACCTTCCCTCTTATCACATGAAGACTTACTTTACCTAAGAGCCTTTGGTGAGGGACCTTGTCAAAGGCTTTCTGGAAATAGCCTGGTGGAATAATTTATTTCATGGTAGCTATGCCAATCTTCTCATTTAGACAATACCTATGTTTTATTTTCCCATGAGGCACTTCTTATAGTACGAATGAAACTGGCTTCATTTTTCACAGAAATTCAAATCTTCATAAAAAATGAACGGAAAAGCCATTTATTCCCTACAATATTAAAATTCCCTCCCTCTCAAAATTATCTTAGAATCTCATTTTTTGACAGTGGCAGATAAAGCAGATTGGCTCCAGCTAATTTACAGTGGAATTAGAGGAGTATAGGGTCTATGTAGCCATAAAATATTTTACAATTGTTCTCACCAACGAAATATATTTTAATATGAAGAACTATTTTAAAATTGCCTCAAAAGTACTTGATAGCACTCTTGAAGTATAAGCAGCAAATTCAAGATTTTAAACTAGCGCCAGACAGTGGTTTGTGCCAGAAGCTTCACACATTCTGAAAGACTAGTCAGTTCAGAAAACAGAGGCCAGAATTTAAAGCTGACCTCACTGTGAAACACTCCTTTATTTCTTCTTTGTAGCTACTTCAAATGGTAATTTTACCATTGCATTAGCTTACTGAATGGGAAGTAGTCCAATGGGACTACTCAAGTACTTGATGTTAACCATGTAAATATTTGTAGCATCAGGACCTGGAATTTCTGAAGTCCCCCTTCGCATTTTGGCTTGGTCCCTAATGGGCTAATGGATTTTGACTAAAACTACACAGTTATTCCTCAAAAATATTCAGCTTACATTTGGATATTTGCAGTTAGGGTTAACTGTAATAGACCCATCAATTATTCATTTAAAAGGATATTTTATAGGCATACGGTTGCAAGTTTTGAATATTCAAACATCTGAACACTTTTTTCTATTCAGACAACTGAGAGGCTTTCCTATTGCCTTTAAAAATTACAATAAAAGGAGCTGTTACATAGCCATTAGCTTAGTAATGGCTATGCTGATTCCTGTAGGGTCACTTGTAGGATTTTTCCTTTTGAAAGGAAACAACATTATTGATTTTTGTTTTGCAACACATACAGCACACATAATTAAAGAAACATGAACATACAGCAGCCACTACAAATAACAGAAGCTAAAAATCCTTTAGAACAGTGACCTTTCAGAGAATGAGAGATAAAGGTAAAAAGTCAGGTAAAATGACTAAAATACACAAAAAGGATGAAACATTCAAGTCGTTCACTGTGCTTTGGTATCAGGTATTCAAGAAAAAAAACTATCAAAATATTCTTTTCTCACACAGCAAGTGCACATTATGATGAGATATATAATTTTCAAAAACCTCAATTTTGAGAAAAGGAATTTTGGTGTCCTTCAGAATGTGAGATATGTGAGCTTTTACCTTTCAGTAGTATGGATAGATATTAGTTCGGCAAATTAGTTAAGCTTTAACAGAAAACAGGTGACTGAGTAACTATCAACATAGATGACTGCACCAAAGGTGCCCTTTTAGATTTTAGATGTAGTTTGCCCCACTTCTCTTTGCTCTTCTTTTAACTTCAAACTAAACTCTGTGCTCTTAGGGTACGTCTAGACTACATGCCTCTGTCGCCAGAGGCATGTATATTAGGCTACCAGACATAGTAAAATGAAGCGGCAATTTAAATAATCGCCGCTTCATTTAAATTTAAATGGCTGCCGCGCTGAGCCGACAAACAGCTAATTAGCTGTTTGTCGGCTCAGCACGATAGTCTGGACGCGCGGGTGTCGACATCAAAGGTATTTGTCGACCACCCAGGTATGCCTCCTAGAATGAGGTATACCTGGGTGGTCGACAAATACCTTTGATGTCGCCACCCGCGCGTCCAGACTATCGCGCTGAGCCGACAAACAGCTGATCAGCTGATCAGCTGTTTGTCGGCTCAGCGCGGCAGCCATGTAAATTTAAATGAAGCGGCGATTATTTAAATTGCCGCTTCATTTTACTATGTCTGGTAGCCTAATCTACATGCCTCTGGCAACAGAGGCATGTAGTCTAGACGTAACCTTAGTTTCACAAATGTTGAAACAAATGCACTTAATTTTGTTTTCATAACAAGCCGACTATACTTCTCTCTGTTAATCAAACAAGCTAGGAAGACTAATGGCACAGTGGGGTGCGTTAGTAGGACCACTGAAAGCATATAGGGAAGTTATTATTCCCCTATATTCGGCACTGGTGAAGCCACATCTTGAGTATTGCATCCAATTCTGGGCCTTCCGTTACAGAAATGATATAGATGAATTGGAGACAGTCCAGCAGAGGGCAACAAAAATGACCAGGGAGCAGGAGCACATGACTTAAGAGTAGAGACTGAGGGATTTAGGTTTATTTAGTCTGCAGAGGAGAAGAGTAAGAGGGGATTTAATAGCAGCCTTCAACTACCTGAAGGTGGATTCCAAAGAAAATGAAGACAGAGGCTGTTCTCACCGGTGACAGATGACAGAATGAGGAGCAATGGTCTCAAGTTATATTGAGGGAGGTCTAGGTTGGATATTAGGAAAAACTATTTCACTAAGAGGGGTGGTGAAGCACTAGTATGGGTTGCTTAGGGAGGTGGTGGACTCTCCATCCCTATAGGTTTTTAAGTCTTGGCTTGACAAAGCCCTGGCTGGGATGATTTTGTTGGGATTGGTCCTGCTTTTAGCAGGGGGTTGAACTAGATGATCTCCCAAGGTCTCTTTCAACCCTACAATTTTATGAGCAGCTTGTCAACTTTATGAATTGCAGAGTGATAATGTCTTTGAACTGGTCCCCACTTAAAAAGTTTTGCTGGCATACCTATGAAAGTTAGATGTGTGACAAAAATCACACCCCTACCCAACAGTTATCTCTGCAAAAGCCTTGGTATAGTCTCAGTGATACTGTCAAAAGTGTCATTTTGCCAGTATATCTTATTTTGTTTGGGGGAACTGGTATAAGTTCCATCAATAAAATGTATCTTTTGCTGGCATAAGCTGTCTCCCCGTTAGGAGGGTTTTCTCATATAGCTATAATGCCAACACTTTCTAGTGCTGAGAAAGCCGTTACCTGATCCCTTCCTCTTGGAGCAATTTCTGCGAGGTCTCAGAATGGGCAGGGATGTGTCACAAACCTCAGTTTTGCCAGAAGCTGGGAAATGGGGGACAGGAGATAAATGATGATTACCTGTTCTGCTTATTGTCTCTGAAGCACTCGGAATTGTGGTATTGGCCACTATTGGAAGACAGGATACTGAACCAGCTGAACCTTCCTCTGACCCTGTATGGCTGTTCTTGTGACAAAGGGCACTACAGATCACAATCATGTTCATAGGATACAAGAGTTGAGAGCTAAATCCCTCTCTAGCAGCCCACTTGATTACATGATCACTTGATTACAGACCCCAATGGCCTCACATCTAGATAGTGACTCTTCAAACCTGGGCAGCCTATAAAACCTCAATATAAAAATATTATGTTATCCTACATTTGCCTCTAGGAAATTATATTCTCAATTGTTCCATACATAGCTAAGCATGATGCCAGCTCTCAAACTTGATATTGGAAATCTCTGTTGAACAGAGGCTATCAGTAGTACAAAAACAACTTTTAGGAACATACACAAACATTTTACTTACTGCTTTAACTTGCTAAAGCACTGCGTAGGCTATAAAAAAATTAAGATAGCTAAAAAAATAAGACATTTACATTTCTCTACTTTTTCTCTTCCTTTCAGCCAAAATAGCATTAGGCAGAGAAAATGGTGTTACAACCATTCTGTAATAATAAACAAATATACAATACTAAATAATACTATGCTGCATACTTATTTAAATTGGACACACAAATACAAGAGGAAAAGTAATATTGACACTGTTGTACAGGCCCTCTGAAAATGAATGGGACTATGAACCCTTTTGATCCATCAGGGAGATTAACACAAGTGGATTATTGACTACCCAGAACTGGTCACATCACTGTACTTTACACATTATGAGCTATGCTGCAGTTGCCAATTTGGAAAATCTAAACTTTGAACCAATTACAATTTAGTATAAGGCACTTTTACAACAATATTGGACGGATAGTATATAATATTTTACTAAAAATCTATGTTCCAAAACTTCTCTCTATTCTCTCACCATATCAAAACAAGAAACACAAATTTTGATGCAAGTGAGTATCCTATTCAATAAGTAAATCGTATACATTAAAAACATACCAATCACTTAAATTCACAGATTTTGAACAAAAAAAGGACAAAAAGAACTAAAATACAGATGATATCATGACACAAAGCAGTTTATGAAATGGACAGGGAAGCCACAGCAACACAGATGTGACAAAAAGAGAAGCTAACATTGTTGATAACACGTCTTCCAACCTCAATATGAGAGACAGTATTTCATCTCTATTCCTCCCACTTAAAGAACTTGGGCAAAATTCCTACACAAAAATTAAGCAATTCTTGGTTTAACTACACAACTTCACACACCATATATGAGTACATATTCATATAACAACAGAAATTACTTGTAGCTTGTGTGAGAAAAGATCAGTTTCTGTTCCCAGCTCTTTCAGTGACTTACTGAATAGCTTTATTAAATCACTATATTTGTACTACATCTTCTCTTTCTGTAAAACGCTTATTATAATAATTACTTCAGAGGCTGATCAGTTCTTTTTGCTTTCAATCAAAAAATTGATTGAGAGGTTAGTATTTTTAAAACATTTTTCAATTCACTGAGGAAAGGCATAGTAAGTGAAATATTAATAGTATTATGCAATGTATACTGTTCTGATATGTCTCCTTCTCCTAAAGTAACAGCAATGAAGTCTTTATTGCAATACCCGGTCTGTGAGAAGTCTCAAATGTCTCCATAGAAATTCTCTGCAAAATATTCATGGAAGTCCTGACATAGAACAGGAATGGTTGTGTGAATCATGGAAGTACATAGTTTTTTTAAAAAAAGGTATGCACCTTGGTGTCTAAAATATTACACACTTTGGTGTCCAAAATATTACTTAACAGGTTTGCAACACTGTAACCTAAACTTACTCTTTTATTCTCTGGGAGTGATTTCACCTCAATGCAGAGACAATACAAAGAGTGTGTAACTCAAATGGTGCGTAGGCCATATGCTAGCTCCATACACAGAAAAGATTCACCCTGAACGAGAATTCTGAGGAAAAGGACAGGGTGAGAGAAATGAAGGAGAGAATTAAAAAAAATTACCTGAAGAAAAAATCATTCTCATTACCTCTTACATATCAAACATTATTTGCCTAGGAGGTACCAAAATTTAGTCTTGGGTTTTGATACCCACACAATAGCCATAAGAATCTGTTGTACTCTTGGAAAACAGAACACAATTAATGTGCAAGTGCATGCAACAGCACTGGGTTATTTTTCCTTCCATGAGTTTCCCATTAATTAAAGAAACATTTTTTGTATAAACTTGCCCTACAAAAAATTGAATTTTAACTGTTGAAACAGAAAGACAAAAAATGATATATAGTTTTACTACATGGCCCAGAATCTCTACTCATAAAAAAACAGTAAGCTTTAAAACCTGTGTCCTCTGAAATACCCCCCCCCCCCAATAACATGAAATCAGGAATTTTGCATTATTTTATCGCAAGTAAATTCTTGTTTCCTTTCTTTGCACAAATGTTTACAATATATAAAAATACTAGAAAATATGCAAATCCTAAGAGTTAGATACATACATATGTGTGAAGTTATTAGGGTTGCCAGGTGTCCGGTTTGAACCGGACAGTCCAGTATTTGAGCTTTCTGTTTGGGAAACAAATTGAGAAAATATAAATGAGAAAATATAAATGTCTGGTATTTTCTATATAAGATGTAATATAGATTGTGAGGTAATGTCAAGTGTGTCTGGTATTTTTGTTGAAACCATCTGGCAACCCTAGAAGTTATGTGCACTGGTAAAAAAGAAATAGTACATACTTTTCCTAACATCAGCATTATTAAGTGTAGTTTGGTGTACCAGTGTTTCTCGTCTAGGGGTATCAGTGCATTTTGTGTAGTATAACAGGGAGAGAAAGAGAGAATCTGGCTTTAAGCCAATTGCTAAACAAAAATAATTGAGATTATTTTTTAAAACAGAAGCAAGTGAGCAATCCTGGAAGCTTTTCCTGCTGCTCCTCTTGACCAGATTCCGGCCAATGGGAACAGAGGGAGGCTAAGCCTCAGACACAATGCTGGGAGCTGTGAAAGCAAGTAAGTGCCCCCCACTCACCGCCCAATTAGTTGATAAGGACTAGTGTGGTGTTCCACCTCTGAAATTTACAGAGATTGAAGCACTGTGTGGCTTTTGCTTATCAGATAGACTACTAGTTTAGTTGCTTATCCTCGAGGATTATCAGGGGGAGTGGGGGGAGCTGGTGTGGGGCAACAGCATTGGGAAGTGTGGAGAGGCCCAACCTTTCCTGTGGTCCATTGTCTGTTGTTGTACCTGAAAGGAAAGCTGTGTTTCCAACATCACAACATCTTTCAGACTACATACTTTGCAAAACTTCATAACTGTACAATGACAGCGCATAAAATCCAATAAGATACTACTGTTTAGTGGATCAAGATGGTTAGAATATACAACACAAGGCATATTTTATGCATCTTTTATCGTAAATATACGAGAGTAGTGAATATAGGGATGACAGTGTGTCACTTTGGGGCACAAAGTGTCATAGCAGTATAATCCTTTTGTTTTGTGAAGCACCAACCATGCTGTTTATACTCAAATAATAGTTTTCATTTTCGGAAGATTAGGAATTTGAAAACATGAATCCAACCCATTCTTCCTCCTCCTCCTTATTCTGTGATTCTAAATTCTATTTTTAAGTTTGCTGAAGAGACAATGACAACACAATAGTATGCCAAATAAAATCTAATTCTTTGTTAACCAGTTCATTAAATTCCTTGACACTGAAACTATGAAACAACTTTCACTGCATTAGCCATGTCATAAACAAGAATGAATTAACTTAATACCAAATAAAACTAACAAACTTTCATGTCATAGCCCCATTAGACTATATCACATACTTGAGACAGAAGCATCACCATGTATGCTAGAATATCAATAGGAATGAACAATCCAAAACCATTCAATTTTCCTAATTACATAATAATCTTCTACTAAATGTATCCTCTACCTGAGATACTAACAGGACAACAGAAAAAATTAAGTATTTTTTAAGGATCTCGTGACCATTCTTGTAATCATATCACATTATTATCATATCTCGTAATCAAATCTATCACTAACTATCTCCAAGCAGAGAAGATCAAATACAGCAGGGGTTCCCAAACTTTTTGATACGAGGACAAGTAAATCCATTCACGAGCTTTTGGAGTACCGGTAACATTCATTTGCATATTTGCGTATTCATTAAGCAAATGATGAATATTGAAATACGTTGTTTCTGGTCCTCCCAAAGCCCCCATTGCCAGCATTAGCAAAGCTTTTGAAACAGTCAACCACAATATTCCTGCCAGCAAGTTAAGGGAATATGGATTGCATAAATGGACTGTAAGATGGATAGAAAGCTGGCTAGATCAGGGTTTTCCAAACCTTTTACTTTAGTTGGAACCCATTTTTTTTTCAGTACTGTTTTTTGCAGCCCAAAAATATAAACGCATATAAAAAAAAGAATGAAAAATGAATAAATTTTCAGTGTTTCACCCGGCTGCATCCTTCACCCAGCCTGGGCCAGGGCTTGGGGAACCCGGCGCCGGATGGGCACTCCAGGAGGCGGGAGCAGGAGCAGATTGGGGTTAGGGTATCTGGCCAGGAGGGAAGGTGCAAGGAAGCGTAGGGTTGCCAGATATCCGGTTTTGTACCAGACAGTCCAGTATTTGAGGGTTTTGTACAGGAAACAAATTGAGAAAGTACCAGACATAAAATGTCTGGTATTTTCTAATTAGGTAAAGTTTTATTATAATTAGGTGTCTCAGTCCTTAGCGAACTGCCTGGCTGGTAGATGTGCTCACGCTGCCTGAGTGTGTCTACCTGCCAGGCAGTTCGCAACTACTCGAGGCAGGGTATGGGGGGGAGGGGCAAAATGGAATTCCCGGCCAGACTTACTCGTCTGCCAGGGTCTGCAGGGTCTGCATGTGCCTAGGTCAGTCCTGCTCCCCCCTCCCCTTCTCCTCCCGATCTCCCTAGTCCAGCCCTGCTGGCTGCCCCCGTCCAGCCCTGATTCTGGCGGCTGGTTCCCCCTGCCCTGCACCAATCTCCCCTGGTCAGCCCCGCTCCCCCGACAACCCTCCGACCAGCTCCACAACCCCCATCCAGCCATGCTACCGGCAGCTGGTTGTCCCGTCCTCCTCCTCCTGATCTCCTCCGGCCAGCCCTGGTTCTGCTGCCTGCCCTCCCAGATCTCCGTGGGACAGCCCCGCTGCCTCCAACCCTGCTTCTCGGTGGCCGGTTTCCCGACCCGCTCTGCTCCCCTCCCGGCAGCCACGCTGAGGCCCGGCATTTTTTTCTCACAGCCCGGTATTGGGCCGCGGCCTATAGTTTGGGAAACGCTGAAATACAGTGATTTCCAAAAATAAATGCACTTAGGCCCTAATCTGCAAACACTTCATCACATAGGTAACTTTAATCATATGATTAAAAAAAGAACGGCCCTGTTGATCCACTGGAAGTGATTAATGTTCACAGGATTAAGGCCTCAGGTTTGACCCAGAAAAAGAAATAAGAAACAGTATGTGCAATTTTGGAATAATTCCAATACCTACAGAAATACATGTAAAAAGTTGCTCGGGTTCCCTTGGGAGCAGTGGAAGGCGGGGGGGGGGGGGGGGGGGGTGAGGAAAGGCAACAACAGATGAACAATTAAACAGAACTACAGTGAGACTTTTAGGGTGAATTCTGTTCTCAGTTTCATCCATGCAATCCTACTGAAATCAGTTTCACAAATCTAAATGAAGCCTTAAATCAAGCATTACACAAATCATATTATTTTAACAGAGCATGGTATACTCAGGGTTATAAAATGGAAACAGGTCTTTTTTATTTTACTTTTTACAAAGTAAAATATTTTAAAATTAGTTTGTTACATTGTATTCAGTACTTTAGGATTATAGATTTTTTTAATACAGAGAAAAGCTATTGCATGGTCAGTCTCTGAAGATGTGGGTTATGCCCACGAGAGCTCATGATACTATCTATATATTTCTTTGATTTTCTCTAAGGTGCTACAAGACCACTTTTTTATTTTATTTTATTTTTTTTTGGTCAGTAGAAATACAAGTTTTTCCAAAACTGTTCTGTCATTGCCCCACCACAGATGGACAATTTCTGGGATGAGAGATCTAAACCAATTCTTGGACTTGATAGTCCATTTAATTCTCAGGCCTCTCTGATGAAATTATAAATTAGTATCAGTTGTGCTCGTGATTGTCAAAGGCATAGCTTGTTCTTCAGAATTTGAACCTCAACCACCAAGACATTCAATAGAGGGTACTAAAAGCTGCTGACTACTTTACATTAGAAAGTTTTGAAAGGCTTAATTCAGAATTCAATAATCAACATTTCTACCAATAAAAAACTAAATGGATTTTTAACACATATACAAACAAAAATAGTGAAAGAAAAGGTTACCCATTAGTTAATTATTATAGAAGCTTCAGCAAGTAGCTGAGTTAGTCTGTACAGGATAAACTTAAAAAACAACAAATGGTCTGGTAGCATGTTATAGACTAACAAAACATGTAGCTGGTATCATGCGCTTTTGTGGGCACAGCCCATTTCTTCAGATGACCAGAGCTCTTCAGATGACTGGTCATCTGAAGAAGTGGGCTATGCCCATGAAAACTCATGATATCATCTACATGTTTTGTTAGTCTATAAAGTGCTTCCAGATCATTTGTTGTTTAATTATTATAGTAACTTTAATGTTTAATATTTAAATAAAATGTACTATGTGTAGATACAACAATTCCACTCCAACTCCTGTGATGAAGTGAACTTTACCCATGAAAGCTCATGATCAAATATAATTGTTAGTCTCTATGGGTGTGTCTAGACTACATGCCTCCTTCGACGGAGGCATGTAGATTAGCCAGATCGGAAGAGGGAAATGAAGCCGCGATTAAAATAATCGCGGCTTCATTTAAATTTAAATGGCTGCCCCGATCTGCCGATCAGCTGTTTGTCAGCAGATCGGGGGAGTCTGGACGCGATGCGCCGACAAAGAAGCCTTTCTTCATCGGCACAGGTAAGCCTCGTGAAACCAGGTTTACCTGTGCCGATGAAGAAAGGCTTCTTTGTCGGCGCATCGCGTCCAGACTCCCCCGATCTGCCGACAAACAGCTGATCGGCAGATCGGGGCAGCCATTTAAATTTAAATGAAGCCGCGATTATTTTAATCGCGGCTTCATTTCCCTCTTCCGATCTGGCTAATCTACATGCCTCCGTCGAAGGAGGCATGTAGTCTAGACACACCCTATGATGCCAAAGGACTACTCATTTTTACATAAAACACATTCTTCTGACTGTTGAATTCATTATTTAATCAGGAGGAAACTGGTCTGCAGTCTCTGTCACTGGGCTCCCATGTAGGTATTCAAATACTATAATGAAGAAGGCTATTGCCAGAGAAGAAAAAGGAAATGTCTATTTTGGTTTAAAATGTTATTTTCAAATGTGTTTTGCAGCTGATGCTTGGTGAGACATGCTTCCTCAGGATGGGACTTTTTAGACTGCTTTGTTGTGCTCATTTTGGACAATCTCCAATCCAGTATTACAGCTAATGATTTTAGCTCCAGGAAATAAAATAATGGCCAAAGTAGGTTTGTTTTTCCCCTCAAAAGTATTTTCAGATGTCCCTAGCTTTTTATTTCTTAATTTAAAGTTAGGAAAAGGAAAACAGAAAATTTAAATCCACTTGGTGTTCAGCAAAAGGTAAAGCAGTTACACAGTCCATTTTCCTGCTTCCTGAGTCACTGGACCAGGGGAAAGAAAGAGTCGTCTTGTTGAGCTGCATACATCTCTAGGTTAGTGGGTGACTGCTGATACAGCTTGAGTCAAAGCCCACTAAAGCCAGTGGAAAGACTCCCATTGATTTAGATGGGTATAGGATCAGGCCTGTGAACTCCAAAGAAAGTCCTCTCAACTCTATTTGTCTGAAAACAATACTGGACATATAGGAAATAAGTTTTCTTGCTTTGTGATGTGTTTTGTTTTGCAAATGTATTAACTTGCAAGGCAACCAGGTACCTAAACATACCTTAGGACAGAAAGATGAAGGTATTATCTGTTGTGCAGATGAGCTTTCATATGTGGCCTATCACAGAGATGAAGTTAAGCAGTGAACAGCAACAATGCAAGACATAAGACAAGCATAAAACAACACTGCTTCACAGTGAAATCAACATTATTTTTATGTATTAGGCAGTTATCAAAATCTAATCAATATTATTTGGCTGCCACTGCAGAATAAGTAATATTTTAAAAGCATGTGGAACTGCCCTCAGTGACACTTGATCTGAAACACACTGGCAGAAGATATGTACCAATAAAAGAATCATTGCAATTACTGTAATGTAAAATTTTGCATATCATATTATGGTCTTTTACAGAGAATATTAATTATCCCATGCAAATTGCAAAATACTCATCCTATTGCTAAATATGTAAAATAAGATTGGTACCCTGTTTCAGATGCTTTGGAGTAGTGCAAAGTCAAATTTTTAGAATACGATTTTAGGTCATTATGCAAAAAAACAACAACAAAAAAGTCTTTAAAGAATTCCTACACAGCCCAAAACTCTGTATTACATAATGTGAAAAGCATATTTAATATCCATACAGCACTTACTCATTCTTAATGTTAATGGCAAAAATTGAAAACAAAGATAACTGGAAATCTAAAGCTCCACATCACACAATACACACAAGATGTACTGATTATAAGACTTTAAAAAAATCCTTTTTTTTTTTTTTTTTTTTTTTTTTTACAGCAGTTATAGACTCCAGAAAGATTTGGCAGATATTGTATTCTTTTGGAATCTCTTAGGGTATGTCTACACTAGCCCCCTTAGTTCAAACTAGGGAGGCTAATGTAGGCATTCAAAATTGCAAATCAAGCCCGGGATTTAAATATCCTGTGCTTGATTTGCATCTTCCCGGACGGTCACCATTTTTTGAAATTTACAAGTCCAGACTAACTGCCCGCGTCTACACGTGGCAGGAACCCAGTAGTCTGAAATAAAGCCCTAAATCGAACTACCTGTTAAACCTCATTCCAGGAGGAATAACAGGTAGTTCGAACTGGTAGTCCAGCATTCTCTGATCCCACAACATCTGTGGACTGGCATGAGTTTAGTTTGCTGGTTGTCCACTTATCATAGGTGTAGACAAGTTTCCCGTGGTCCCATAAAATTTGTTTACAGCTACCTGGCTCTTGGTGTTCCCTTCTATTATTCAGCTCTAATTTACCCCAAATGTCTTCTAAAAACCCAGTAAGCAATAAATATGTTGGTAATGCTGCTAGACAAACTGACTTCCTGTGATTCAGCAAATTCTCTGGTTTGGCATTGATCAGGTGCCAAGGGTGCCAGACAAGAGAGGTTCACCCTGTACGTGCTGAATTTCAGTGTTGTTGGCAGCAATTAGGGTTGCCAGATGGTTGAAACAAAAATACTGACCTTCTCCTCCCCCCCCCCAAAAAAAAACCACCGGGAAGAAATTCTGTTGAAGGGAAAAAAAGTGGTGGAGGGGGGAGGGTACCAAAGTTGCTGAGCAACAACAACAACAAAAAAGGACTCCAAGAACTTATTAAAACAGCATGTCCCCTTTAAGATTGAGTGCAGGGATAGGAACAGGGAGCGGTTGAGCACTAAGACCCAGGGGAAGCATTACTTCCCCTAGGTCTTTTGGCTGGCAGCCATTTTGTGCCGGCAGCCTTGGGGAACCAGGTAAGCCTGGGGGCTGGGTTTGGGGGACTGGGGGTGTTGGAGGCCAGAGGGGGTTCAGCTGGGCGCTGAGTGTTTGTAGGGTTGCCATGTGCCCGGTATTTTCGCCTCCTTGCCGGGGAAAAATTCATAAAATACCGGACATTTTAGGTGTCCGGTATTCTCTGAATTTTTTTACCGGACAGGAGCCAAAAATACCGGACTGCAACCCTAGCAGCAATAGTTCAACTAGCAAAAAGGAACTCCATTTGAAACTCCTTGTGTCTGTTGTTTATGACTTTCTGAAAAATGCCGATTAGATTGAAGCTTCATTTGTTCTATTTAAAAACCAAAAATTAATTATTTTTAAATTTAAGCCAACTCCATTTGGTTAGGGTTCACGAAAACATTCATTTCATTCTGTTTTTAAATATATCTATTTGGGATTTAAATAATTTGAAAGACACCTATCCAAGACATGTATGCCTTAACACATCATTTACATTTTACAATATAATAAAATCTGAGGAGTTTAAAGTTTTTTGTACAGAACTTGGCCTTCCCAGCTGTGTTGAGGAAAGCACATCTCAGGTCTCTTCCACAACCCCAATACATACAAATCTTTTGCAGTGTGTCTGGTCAGTTACCAAATTTGAGTTATTTCAGATCACAAATGGAGGGGAACAGGTTCTGATGTCTTCATAGAAAATGTTCTGTTAGCTCTCCCTCCCATTTTTTTAATTAGAAAAATCAGAGAGATTTCACCACAAAATAACTAGTAGCCCTAGGAGAACATGCTCTGGAGTTCAAACAAAAGGCCATGAGGACTAGTCCCAGCACTTCCATTCCTGCAGACTTCTTCGTACCCCTTTTGTGCAATTCTGGGGAATGTGCAAGAGCTGCATGGGTCAGAAGTCACTAGTTTCAGGGGCTGTCCAAGCAGATCAAGGACTGGGTCCACATTACCAAGATAGGGCCCAGATTAAAGAGTTGTGGAGCCCTTTTCAGTATGGAAGTTGTCCTCCTTCCAACCTTCCTTAAGGTGACCCTGCCTCATATGTACCCCACGCGACATGGACTTTAGAATGCCCCTTTCTCCACCCCACATGTAGATGCCTGAATGCCCTGAATGCCAATAACTTACCATCAAAACCTGGTCTTACGCCAACAACCCCCACGTGTCAGCAACCCCAACATACATCTGGCTCACTGCAGCCCCCACCACATCATCGTCATTTGTCCTCCCCCAATATCTTCCACTCATCCACAAACTCTCACCCCTCAAGAATTCCCATTGATCTCATAGCTCACCAATAATTCATTACCAGTCCCTCAATCTTCCTGGCCACTGTTTCTGCCCCAGGGTAGTGTAGACCTTCCTGACTCTAGATGTCCAGCTCCACTCATTCCCATTGCCCACCCTTCACTCACATAGCCCCATACCATTCATATTTCACCAAATCTGAAAGAAAAGCATTGCAACCTGGCTCCTAGGTTGCATTTGTTTTGCCTTCTGGTGGACAAGGGGCCCTCTCAAATGGAGACTTTTGCAAGTGCACAGAGTAGGGATGTAATATTGTAGTTGATTAACTGAGAAGCAAAAGTTTATAGATTAATGCTACAGACTATACACATTCCCCCCCACCCCAGCAAATTTTTTAGTAGGCTGGCCAGCAGCCCGGCTCAGTCGTGACTCATGCTGGGTCTGAGAACTCAACCCCCAGCCTGGACAGGGGTTGCTGTCACCCTGCACTGCTGACTCTGTATAAGAGGCAGCAACACAGGGCGACAATCAGCTGGTCCACAAAGGAACTGGTTTTTAAATTGGCTCCCCTTACGGACCAGCTCCCACCTGGCACCCTGCACTGCTGCCTCTGATACAGACAGAGAGGCAGCAGCATGGAGTGGCAGGAGACTCCTCAGGAGTGAGGCCAGAGCGCACTGGCTGCCAGCCCCACCCCTCGGGACTATAGCATAGTCGAGTACCCCATAAGAATTCATTATGTGAATTGACTATTCAATGAACTGATATTTAACATTCCAAGCACAGAGCATAAAATGGTTAAGCCAGTCTGATCAAGACGGGTGTTAGCTATGAGGTCTGCACCAAACCATGTGTCTAGAGGCCAAAGCCAGGAAGAGTACCTAGCTCACATCAAGTGAGGGCCACATGGGATTCCACATTTGGATCCCCTCACAGCAATCTGGTGAGTATCCATCAGACCTTTGACAATGCAATCGTCATTCTTGTATTTTTACAGATGACTGAGAAACTGTGCAAGAGTACTTCAAGAACAGTTGGGAACAAAACCAAGATCTCTAATATGACAGGCTAGGAGATTTACCCTGTCTGCTCATGTCCTTAACTTAATTAATTTTTTAATAAAAGGAAAATGTGTGTTCTTTATTAAAAATATAGTATTTTGATTAAGTTAATTTTAAGTTAAAATTTTTTCATTTAATTTTTTTGTACTTTTTATTAAATGGGAATTCTATCAAGTATTTTTACTTCATCTTTATAAACTTTATATTTTAATAAAAGAGGGCTATAGTCTGCTTTCCAATAACATTTTCTTCTAGTTTTCAAACCTTAGGCACTGATTTAGCTGAGCCAAAACAGAGCACTACTGCAAATTTCTCTGTTTTTAATCTCTTCCCTGTAAGGTTTATTGAGAAGTAGTCCTATTCCAGGTTCATCCTATTTTTCTGGCTCATCTTGGTTCAGTCTTTTTCAACTAGGAATATTAGATATTGTATAACTGAAATAGGGATGACGGAGAAATTGAGGAAATAAATTTTATGGAATAAATACATTATCTGAATACTAAGTGATAAGAACACTGACAAGAGTGATCTTTTAGTACACTGAACATTACTGATGAGAGAAAATGAATTCTTGGAGATTATAAGGCTTAACGGTTCAGATAGGAACTAGCTTCAATGTTCTGTTAAATATAGTAAACAGTAAACAATAAACGAACCAAATACAGTGGGTGGTTGTTTGGTTGTTTTTTCTCTATAGAAAAACTCCATTATTAGACAGAGCATAGCCCCCCAAGTAAAAAACTGACCATTTATCTGATTTTATAATATAAACATTCAGAAGCAGCAATCAGTATTTTTATCTAAAAATGTATAAAGAGGTTTTCAACCTACCTAAGGTATTGATAATATATGTATTTGATTTTGTATTACATATTCATGCATTTAGAGTAGACACTACTTTTCCTATTACTGATCTGAATGCATAAGATGCTATTTGTTTATACACTCAACCTATGTACCCCAAAATCTTACAACAATTTTTTTAATCTTCTAGTCTCCTTTTAAAAATAAATCCATTACAACTGAAGTTTGGACTGCACATTTCATCCCAAGAAACTCAAAATGTATAAACTACACACAAAATAACTTCAATATACACAGCAAATTCCTTTATCTACAGTGCAGTTCTAAATGGTATTTTCTGATTTGTTTCACACATTTGCTCCATACACAAAACTTCCACTGAACTCAATCATAATTTGCACTTAGAAAAAGTTCTTTTCAAATGCACATAAGTATCATTTAACTTACTAGAAAGATTAAATGCGTAAGTGAACACTATACAACAGGTTAAGTTAGGTCATAAAAAATACATCAAAAGATTGAAAATTCAGCTTAAATTAGGTAGGCAGAATGTAATTACCGGTAGACAGGAGTCTGCACAGCATACAAAAGTTATGGTGTAATACCTCCATCATTTATTAAAGTATCAAATGGTCTTTAATGGCAACTTTTGGCAAAAACCTTAGTTTTGTCTTGTTTGCATTGATTAAGCATTGGCTTTGGGAAAAAAATGTCATTTAACCAGTACAATCTTCTGCAGTGGTTGGATTTTGTTTGGTGTTCACCCATCCATATAAAGACCAGGCCTACGTTTAAGCAGCCGGTATGAACTGACAAGAGCAGAGAATTTTAAGATTCCAAAAAGTGGTTTCAGTTTTTAAACATTTTTTAAAAATCTGCAAGGCTAGAATCATTCTCCACCCAGTTCTACTGGGAGCCTGGATTCTGGGGGAGTCCATCAGACAGGTTGCCACAGAATTACAGACCCTAAAACTCCTTGGAGTTCTGACTCTAGAGCAGACTGCTTGGAGGGGTATCCCAACTTCTAGGTAGCACCTCTAGCTAGAAGTCCTGAGAACCAAGGCGATTCAGAAACCATGGGTACAGCTACACAACAGGGCTACACTTGAAATAAGCTATGCAACTTGAGCTACGCTAATTGTGTAACTTAAGTCAAAATAGCTTATTTCAAAATTGGGCATGTCTACCCTAGGGATGTAAGCAACTAGTCAATTATCCGATAAGGATAAGCTTATTAGATAGTCGACTAGTCCCTCGACTAATTGCTTCTCCCCCTTGCCACCTCTATCAGTGGCAGCAGGGGGAAGCAGGAGCTGGCACTGGCAGGAGTTGGCTTAAAAACCCGTCAGGGAAGGCAAGAGGGTAGCGGGATCGGGTGTAAGCCAGGAATCAGCTGATTCCCAGCTGGAGCTCAGTTCCAGACGCTGCGCCTTTGCTTTTTAAATGTATTAAGAGGCAGCAGGCTATTAATACATTTAAAAAACAGAGGTGCAGCGTCTAGGATTAGACTCCAGCTGGGAATCAGCTGATTCCTGGCACGCGCCCCATCCACCTCATTATGCACCAGCTCTTAATACATTTAAAAGGCAGAGCCACAGTGGGGTTAGCTCCCAGGGCCTGGAACTAACACCGCCTATCGACTAATCAACTAGTCGGTGGAAATTCCATTGACTAGTTGATTAAACTAAATTTAACATATTTAGTCTATACAGTACTTATTTCGAAATAGAGCACTTTTCCTCCAACTGCCCTTACTCCTCATACAATGAGGTTTACAGAAGTTGGAGTAAGAAGCCTGTTATTTCAAATTTATTTCTGAATACATTATTTAAGAATAATGTCTGTTATTCCGAAATAATGCTGCTGCGTAGACGTACCCCATGAACCTAGGAGCTGGGGACATCCCACAAAGTAGGCTGCTGAGCCAGGTTTCCCCAGAAACCTAGCAGGTGAGCTGATAGGGAATCAGGTTGGTAAACTGGCAGAAAACTGATGGGGAAAACCCTAAGCTTCCAGAGGAATTCTGTCAAAATTGATACACTCCTACAGAATGTTTTGATTTCAATGAATAAACAAATGCTGGAGGGAAATATTTCTTATTTATAAAATAAAAATGTATCTAAAATAAGAAATATTGTTTCTGACCTGTTCTAGTTTTAACTCTGTAAAATTATTAGGATTTTTTTCCTTCTGTTTCTGCTATTCCTGAAACTTTAATTAGCTAACAAGGATACCCAGTGGTCTCTCCTATGTAATTTCAGATAGTGGAATTACATGGAATTTTGAGTAATATGCTATCAACAAAGCAAATGCAAATGTGTCCTGGGTTCCTGGCTGTGAACTGATTTTCCCAGTACAGCTTGAAGATTAATTTAGCCGATATGCTTGCTTGAAATGAAATTAGTTAAAATAGCATACATATCTTAAAACAGGGATCTTTTCAATTCAGGTGAGAACAAAATAAAGCAAAATGTTTATATTACATAGCAAAGAAAATAAGTAGTAATATTTAAGGTTGGAAGTACAAACTACTTCGAAAATTGTTGGCTCAAAAACAGTGTCTTGTACTTTTCCCAAATTCAGAATGTTCTTTCGGTTCTTAGGTGTACTGAACAATTATATTACCACGTCCCATAGATCAGAACTAAATAAGTCCATCACTGATGCAGATAGTTTCCTATAGTACATATGCTTGTTTACCACTTTACTTATGTCTGTTTAAATGTTTGGAAGAAAAAAAATTCAATTTCAGTATGAAATTAATTGAAATGTCTCATGGCACACAAAAATATAAAAAGTACCTTTACAACCATCCAAGTGATCTTTTACAAGTTTAACTGAGAATCCTCTGTCGTCTTCCATGTGTTACTCTAAACAAAGAACATACAGTTTATATTCCAGTATTACAATCATTGTTTTAATATTTACAATAAGCAATGATAAACATACTGAGCAATGTTATGAGACTATGAGAAATAGCTTCCTTGGATACATCTACACTGCATTCCTCTGTCGAGAGAGGAATGCAAATGCAGCCAAGCGAAATTGCAAATGAAGCGCAGATTTGAATTTCCCGCGCTTCATTTGCATACTCGTGTTCGGCCGCTATTTTGAAATACCCTATTTCAAGATTAAAAATGCCATGTAGACGCAGTTATTTTGAAAGAAACCCCTTTTTTCTAAATAACCCTTACTTTAGGTTTAATGGTTATTTTGAAAGAAGGAGTTTCTTTCAAAATAACTGCTTCTACACACATTTTCTCTTCCACTTTTTTTTGCAGAAGAGCAAACGCACTCTTTCAGAAGCCCCTGTATTCCTCATTCCACGAGGAAGAAGGGGGCTTTTGAAAGAGGTTTTTTTTCCGAAATTTGGTCCAGTCTAGATGGGCCAATTTCAGAAAAGTCTCTTCCAACAAAAGTATTGGAAAAAGAGACGCAAAATGCGAAGCGCATTTTGCGTATCTTTTTCCGATAGATCCTCGCAGTTCAGACATACCCTAGAATTAGATCAAGATCATTAGACCGCTGTTGTTCCTGGAGGAGACATAATGATCTTGCGCAAAAATGGGTTTTTGCACAAAGTGGACTCATTCATATTGCTTGTTTTTGCGCAAAATCAGACCGGAAGAGATTATGCAAATGAAGCACAAGAAAATGCTAATCTGTGCTTCATTTGCATTGCCTCTTCCAGCAAAATTCATAGGCTACATCTATACTGCAGGCTTCTTGCACAAGAACTGTTTTGCACAAGAACTCCTGCACAAAAGGTCTTGAGCAAGACCATGTCCACACTGGCAGGACGCTCTTGTGCAAAGACTTCCCCCCAGAACTACTTTGGAGAGGGCAAAAGGGCACCAGGACTTTCCAGGGGCAGGGACTGGAGCTCCTCTGAGACACGTGCTTAAAGGGATCTCCCTGGACAGCCATTTTTCTCCTGCTGCGTGCTTTGGGACCTCTTGTAGGGACTGAAAGCTGTAGTAGTGCTAGTTGTGGTTGCCCTCTGCCCCATTGGACACCACAGCTTTGTGCCCTAGAGCCTTTTGCAACTTTTGCCTTGCGCTTGCTGTGCCATGGAGCCAGGGGTGGCCCTGTGCCTGCTCTGGCCCTACACGGCCATTTTGGAGTGCCTGTAGCGGCTGCTTTACACTGCCTCACTACTCCTGAATGAGCTCAATGCTGAGCTCACTCTGGACTCCCTCTCCCCGGATGCGGTGGCGTCCCTACCCAACTGTGTGGAGGTGTTACTGGACACTGGACACCAGTTCTGACTGGTGAGACCGGCTGGTCCTGGAGCAATGGGATGACCAGCAGTGGCTCCAAAACTTCAGGATGCGAAAGCAAACATTCCTGGAGCTGTGTGTCTGGCTCACCCCTGAGCTTCTCAGACATGACACCCAGCTGTGGCCTGCCATCCCTGTGAAGAAGAGGGTCACTATCGCCCTGAGGAAGCTGGCCACCCCAACAGCTACCGCTCGGTGGCACACCAGTTTGGGCTGGGCAGATCCACAGTCGGTGCTGTGTTGATGCAGGTAACTCTTGGGTGTGGGGCTGCACTCCCTGCCCGGGGGAAGGGAAGACTCCAGGCTGGCGGGAGGGGGGCAGAGGGGAGTGGAGGAAGCCCTGTCATCCAGGGGCTTGAGCCATCCCTCCCTCACACAGGCCTGCTGGTATGGGGGGGGGCCTGGTGTGTCTGGGGGCAGAGGGCATCATAGGAGGGCAGGGACCCCCCAAGGACTCATGCACCTGTCCTGCCTCATTGGGTGCATTCCCTGTGTTTCTGTGTGCCCTTCTGCAGGTTGTCCGCACCATCAACATCCTGCTCCAGAGAGTCATCTGCCTGTGGGACACGGATGCAACAGTGGCTAGCTTCAACAGTGGGTTCCTCAACTGAAGGGGAGCCGTGGATGGGACCCACATCCGCCAGAGCATCGAGCGGCCCATTTAATCAATCGGAAAGGGTACTTTTCAATGGTGCTGCAGGCCCTCGTGGACCACTGTGGCCACTTCATAGACATCTATGTGGGGTGGTCCAGTAGGGCACATGACGCCCACATCCTGAGAAACTCCTGCCTGTATCACAGGATGGAGGCAGGCACTCTCTTCCCCCAGCAGGAATTTACTGTTGGGGACATCCACATACCTCTTTGCATTGTGGGGGACACAGCCTACCCCCTCATGCCCTGGCTGATGCGGCCATACACCAGCCACATGGACCCCGGCCAGGAACATTTCAACCAGCACCTGAAGTGGGCCCGCAACCAGGTTGAGCATGCCTTCGGATGGCAGAAGGCCAGACTCCGTTGTCTGCTCACCCATATCAAAATGGGTGAGATGCAGCAGGTCAGAGCCACATGCTAGAGCTGCTGGCTGTGCTGGTGCTCCCATGCAGCATCTGCAGGTTGTGTGTGGCTTTAAGGGAAAAGGGTCTGTCAAGCAGAAGTAACGAGCTCTGAGTGCGGGTACGGAGCATCCAAGAGCAGCCATCTGCATTTTTCCCCTGGGAGGCCAGTTCTTGCAGAAAAACTCGTGGCTGCCTGTCTGTGCTGCCCTCTTGCACAAGAACAGTTGCACAAGGCTTCTTCCTCATACAGAGCATCAGAGTTCTTACGCAAGAAGCCCTGTTTTCTGACGCTGTACTGTAAATTTACTGGCGCAAGAACGTGTATGCAGTGTAGACACTTGGCAAGTTTTTGCACAAGAACAGCCGTTCTTTGTGCAAGAAGCCTGCAACGTAGACATAGCCATAGTGTAGACATAGCTTTAGAGTACAAAAACTGGTTGTATTAGCAGGTGGCAAGTCATGCTAACTTGAACTTTATCTATATCCCTTGATAGGCCAAGTAGAATTAAAAGCATCCCCATACTCAAAATAAGGACTTTTGTATGGATAGGATTCAAATTAGGGAGGAAAACGAAATTAACTGCAAAGAGGATAGGTCCTGATGTATTTCCATCACAAACATCTGCATAGCAGCTCTCTCCACACATTTTGCAAAGCATTATTGCTTGGATTTAACCTTCAGGAAAGAAACTTATTTCAGACTATGTTCTGCAATGCATTTCCAATATAGAAATCACACGCTCTTTCTCTGACAAAAAGATAGGTTTATTTTACTTCAGTTGGTCCTTTTTTTTTTTTCAAGTTTCCCTGCCTGCCCCCAATGATTGTGGGTTGATTCATGTATAACTTATATACTGTACATGACTGAAGAGTTTTGAGATTAGCATATCTACCCTAGATAGACAGATGTCCCTGTTCCCACTGTCCAAAGGGCAGCATAATTGCTCTGGCCAAAATTAGCCTGTGTATTAAACTTATTCTTCTGTAATAAATGAAAATGTGTCCTGTCCACATTAGGAGGCTTAAAATTGTATTAAACAATAAATATTTCCACTCACGCTTTTTTCTTCTTGGCTCCTATTAAAGGATATTTTTACACACACACACAAAATAGCTCTTGCCCCTCTCGGTGGAAGTGTTCATAGTTCTGAGTGAATATAATTAAATATAATTCTATACACTGGCACTAATATTTTTTCTGAAATGACACCCTTGCAGAACACATAAGACTGCTACTGTATAACTCGTTCAAGAAAAACTTAAAAAACAACAGTCTGGTAGCACTTTAAAGACGAACAAAACATGTAGATAGTCTTTAAAGTACTAGCAGACTATTTTCTTGTTTTTTAAGTTTTTCCTGTTACAAACTAACTCAGCTACCCCTCTGAAACTTTTGCTCAAGAAAGTTAGGGCATTATTTTTCTCCCTCAGATTCACACCCTCTGTGGGATGTGTCCAGGAAGCAACACAACACACACTGTCCAGTAGATTAGTTGTGCTGTCCTGCTCCCTACCTCTGTGTGCCTGCTCTAGTCTTGACTACTCATCCGACAAGAACTGTTGCTTTGAGAGGGTCAGAGAGCCCCAGGTCACCTGGTGACAAACAGGCAGACAAGAAGAAAAATAAGTACCCAAAGGATACAGGTGGTGACACATTGAGCCTTGTGTTGCCTATAGCAGAGGGCCCTTGTAATACCACATAAGCAATGCTGCAGAGCCTGCTAGCACTGTCAGCTAAAGCCTGGGTTCTCAACCAGGCATACGTGCGTGACTATGTGCATGCCTAGGGATACCTCCTGGTCTTCTGGGGTTACTCACTCAGATATTCGCCTGGCTTTACAACATGCCACACTGAAAGCACATACAAAGCAGCATTTATACAGCTCGCTTGTACCGCGCTATGTGCGGACCTAGGAGGACGATAGTTAGAGCCCAAATACTTTTTAAAGTCCTATGGCGAAAGGAAACAAACGCGCGTCGGGCCCCGCTGTGTGGCTAGGGCTGAGCTGGGAAGCAAACAGCTCTGAAGCGAGGCGAAGCTCGGGGCCCGCCAGCGGGCAGGGGGCACACGCGGCTCCGCGGAGGCTGAGCGCCACCAGGCTCAGGCAGCCGGGGACCGGCCTCGCGGCCAGGCTCAGGCAGCCGGGGACCAGGCTCAGGCAGCCGGGACCGCCAAGCGGGACGCGGCTCGCGGGCGGTTGGCGGCAGCGGGGAGGCGAAGGGGAGGGGCGCAGCGAGGCGTGACAGCAGCAGGGCGCGGAGCCCACGGAGCCAAAGGGGAGGTCGGGGCTCTCCGCCCCCCAGCGCAAAGGGCAGGATGACCCCCCCGCAGTCGGGAAAAGCGACCGCTCCGCACCCCCTACACTGGCGGAGGCGCCTTAAGGTCGCTGGACCGGGGCCGGGCGAGCCAGCCTCGGGCCCCACACGCATGCGCACCGACACCCACCGCGGTCCTTCCGGGAGATGGGCTGAGGTCGGTCCGGCGCCGCGCCCAGCGCCTCACGGCGGAGCCAAGAGGGCGGCGGAGTGCCGGGCCCGGCGTGTGCGCAGGCGCGGCAGGGGGCGGGGTGTGACCTGCGGCCCCGCAGCCTCGCCCCCCGGGGCCATTTAAAGGCGGTGGCGGCGGCAGAGGCCGCCTCTCTTGTGCCGTCGGGGCGAGCGCTGTCAGCACCGCCCCCGCCCCGCAGGAGCTGCCGCTATGTACCGTTACCTGGGGGAGCTGCTCGCGGCCCGCGCCGGGGCCGGCTCGGTGCTGGCGGGCGCGGAGCCGGGCGCGGCCGCCGGGGCTGCGCTGTGGGGCGGCCCCAGCGCGCGGTTCCCGCAGCGGCGGCGCTACAGCGAGGCGGAGCGGGAGGACGACCCCAACTTCTTCAAGATGGTGGAGGGGTTCTTCGACCGCGGGGCCGGCATCGTGGAGGACAAGCTGGTGGAGGGGCTGCGCTCGCGGGAGAGCCTGGAGGAGCGGCGCCACCGCGTCCGCGGCATCCTGCGCATCATCAAGCCCTGCAACCACGTGCTCAGCGTCTCCTTCCCCATCAAGCGCGACAACGGAGAGTGGGAGGTGATCGAGGGCTACCGGGCGCAGCACAGCCAGCACCGCACCCCCTGCAAGGGAGGTGAGCTCCGCACCCGCCCCACACACACCTGCTCCCCGCCTCCCCATTCCCTCAGCCGGCGTTGCACCCCCAGCAGGGGGGGCACAGGTTTACAGACGGCTAGCACCTCCACATCCTGCAGGTTGAGACCTGATGATCCCCACATACAGCCATACGTACATGGGGTGTCCCTTGCTAGGTTGGTGAGCCCTTTTCATACATAGCCAGCATCAGTGGTCCCGCTAATCTTTTCCATCCACATGCAGAATAATTTTGTGAACTGACATGCATGCAAATCTACACCATCAGTAGAAACAAAGCAATCTGAGCTTTGGGTGCTCTTCTAATCAGCTGGACATCATTTGACTCTCTTTCCTGAGGGGTGGCACAAGCCCACATCTTACAGGGAACATTGGCCAGTCCCACTGATATATGCAGAGCCAGTACTGCACTACAGTACATTCATAAGTAACAACCTTTTACAAAAAGTAGGAGTGTATTTTTATGTCCCATTCATACACAGCCAATGCTGCACCCAACAAACAAGTTATTACAGTGGACTGAAACAGGAGAGAGAACTTTACTATAGTAGCAAAGGAGGGAAGGGTAGCTGTTGGCGAGGACTGTTTACCGAGGCCCAGAAGTAGGGAAAGCTCCCACATGCTTTTAGCTCCCATATAATTCCTCCTTAGTTATCAGTAGCTCCAAATACTGCCAACAATATATTCACTGTAAGGGAAAAAAATGATTCCCTTTTATAGTGCACTGCTAGGACTATACTCTGAAGGGAGTTTTTTTTTCCCATTCCTCAGCTAGTTGTGGCTCCCTACAAAAAACAGGAAATATGTGCACAGCCAACATTGCAGTTTTAAAAGCAAGACTATATGCCCAATACAACGTATCCAGCAGTGCCAACCCTACAGCACCTCAGAGGCTGGTGGGGAGCTCCTGGCCACTGACACCTCTCCCCTCCCCCCCCCGCCCCCATCACCACACACATCTCTGTATCCTCTGCAAGAGAGGTCATCTCTCAGCTCTGTCCTAACCTAGCCATATGCCTGTCAAAACAAGCAGCATTGTCATTGGTCCAGCGCTGAACATGTTCACTGTTCAAATAACAGGAGATGGGTTTGGGGGAGGAAGGAGGAGAAAGAGCTGTTGTCTGAAGATTAAAGTAATACAAATTAGGGATGTGGAAGTGTAACCATGTTAACTGATGAGTCAGTCAGTGCCGGGGAAGGAGCGGGGGAGCCAGCTTGAATGCCAGCTCCCCATGTGCACAGGTTGCATTTTCGTATGTTTACTTGATTAAATGCATTTTAATACCCCTAATATAAATATAATTTATTCCTTATGGATGTGTCATATTTGATCTAGGCTGAACACTGGTAATTTAGCAATTGGGAGGCCAGATTAATAGCATACAGTTGCAACTGATAGTTTATCAGATCACTTCAATTACCTGAAATCCTATTTAAACAGAGCACAGAGATGGGACTTGTACACTTGCTATGCATCAGATAGCTGGAGAACTAGACCTACTATGCAGAGTTAGTTACAATAAACTAGGATGGGGATCTGGATCATCAAGGACTAAGACAGAAAGAAACCCTGGTTAAAAGAAATCCATTTCCATTGTAGGAAAGGAATGAGATGATACTGTTTTTTTACATTGATGCTATTCCATTATCCTGCTTTGAGTGCTTTAACTTTTATGAGCCTCTGTCTAGTATATGTATGATACTTCAAGGATGGCAGGTCTCCCTCCGCTACTCCTAGTTTTCAGTTCTCATCCAATCTCTGCCTCTCTTACCTCGTAACTTTCACATGCCGCATCTAATGAAATGGACTTGATACTTTACTGTTTCATTGCTGCTTGTAGTACAGGCAGTCCCCGGGTTATGTACAAGATAGGGACTGTAGGTTTGTTCTTAAGTTGAATCTGTATGTAAGTCGGAACTGGCATCCAGATTCAGCCGCTGCTGAAACTGACCAGCGGCTGACTACAGGAAGCCCAGGCAGAGTTGCTCTGCCCCGGGCTTCCTGGAGTCAGCGCTGGTCAGTTTCAGCAGCGGCTGACTTGAGGACGCCTGGGGCAGAGCAGCTTGGGTGCTGCTGGGTTGGTCCAGTAGCGCCCAGAGCGGCGCTACGGGACCAACCGGCAGCGCCCCAGCTGCTGTACCACAGGCGTCCGGAGCAAAGCGGCGGAGCACAGGGGCAGCGGGACAGCCCAGACGTGCTGCGGCTGTTCTGCTGCCGGCGTCCTCAGAGGCTTTGCTCCCCGTCTCCCTGGTCTGCTGGTCTCCAGCAGACCAGGGAGACGCGGAGCAAACCCCGTTCATAACTGCGGATCCGACATAAGTCAGATCTGCGTAACTCGGAGACTGCCTGTAGTCGATGCAAAAATGCATCAACTATTCAATTAATCAGTTAGTCGATATTTAACATCCTTAATCTAAGTGTATGAAAGCAGAGTTCAAAGATTAACATTGCAAACTGGTTTGCTCATATTTTGAGCGATGATGAAAGGAAGGGTTGTGTTGTAGAGCAAAATGGGAACCTTTCCTATTTCAAGATTTAAAAAAAAAAATCTTCTGTACTAAATAAATGCATCTCCAAATAAACATACTTGTGCAGGTGTTTATTTTTTTTAATGTAAAGTACTGTTAGTAACTGGACAGAAATAACTAGCATAAGCAATGTACATTCAACTTCATTATCATGGGGCTATTCTTGTAAAATCCCAGTTAATCAGTTAACCGGTTAAATGTTAGATTGACCTAACATTTAACCAGTTAACTAAGGTGGGATCTGGACTGGGGACCACTCCAGTCTGGCTGATGGTGCTCCCGGCCTTTCCCTGTGACTGGCTCTCCTGGCTCCCAGCTGCTGTTGGCTCCTAACTTCCAGCCCTTGCCTTTGGGGTACCCAGGCTCCCCGCAGACAGGGGCTGCTCTGGACAAGAGCAACCCCTTTCTGTGGCAGGGCCCCTGCAGGGCTGGAGCAGCCCCCTGCTTGCAGCAGGCAGGGAGCTGCTTCAACACCTGCTGGTTACTGGTTAACTGGAACTGGTAAGCATTACACGTTTAAGGTGATGCTTACCAGTGAACCTTTCACACGCACCCCTAATCTCTCTCTCTCTCTCTGTACGTGCGTGTATGAGAAATTTCTGGCCATGCAGCAGAATGATATCATCAGGCTCAAAAGGGGGGTTGACAAGCGTAGTGAGCAGGGGCACAGCCCCTTGAGTAGTAATCTAATTTTGGCTTTACATCTTTAAGTGTAACTGAGAAAAATCTAGGTGTTATGAGGCACTAAGGTGAAAAATCAGAACTGTTATTTAAAAGGATCAGTATTTAATATTGTTTAAAAGTTACGGACAAACGGTTCTCAGATCTTGTGCCTAATACATGTTGTTCCAAAAGATCAGGATTCTTTTGCATTTGTTGCCATTGCCTTAATATAAATTCCATAAATCATTCATGGTGACTTTTTAAATACATAAAGGCAGTACGGAACAGCGTACTGTCACCTCTTTTCCCAGCACACAGAAGAGAAATGGCATTTCCCCTGTGTGTACCGGCTCTTGGGTTGGCTCTGCTCCTAATGGAAGCCTGCTCGAGATGTGTGGCGTTTTTTTCCAGCTCCCAGCCTGGCATTTTGGTCCTTAAAGAGGCCAAGACCACATTTTGGATCCCAGCATGGCGTTTTGTTTTGTTCCACAAGTGTCTTCCTCTCTCCCCCCCCCCCCCCCCTTTTTTTTCTCTTAACTTTGCCCCGGAGTACCGGCACCTTTTTTCTTACCCAAAAAACCCCCACTGCATAAAGGCATTAAAAACAGTTTCATACTCAGATTAGTTTATTTTAATACAGTTGCTTAAACTAAAATAGAATATCCTAGATATCTGTTGGATTCAGTAGTTATGCCATAGCACTGTCAAACTTTTTGTTACCTCAAAGTTTTCAATTTATAAATATATTTTTATAAATATAATTTATAAAAATCTGAGACTTATAGAAGTGTTTTCATAATTTTGAAGTGGGCTTTGCTCATGCGTCCCTACAGTATTTGCAACTCAATATAATGCTAAGTCTTTCTTCCAAAAATGCAGCTGACTTGGACATGTCCAATCAATGAAATGTAAACAGTAAGCAACATAAATAAGATTTTTTTTACTACGTCTCGATTCAGTGGTGGAAGTTGTTGGTAATGTAAACATGTTTAGTGACTTTTTTTTTTTTGTTTGAAAGTCTTAAGAACTGTTGATCTGATATATCTGAATACCAACTACCAACAGCACACCCCACAAAATAATAGTTCAGGGAAGGAGCAGCCACCTTTAGTGGTAGGTAAAGGAAGTGTTTTGACCCGTGTCCGAAAAACAGGCAATTTATAAGTACAAGCAGTTATTATTAGAAAGAATTCAAGAGTATTTGAAGTGAAATGTTTTGCTCAAGCATTGATGGCACTTCTATTAGAGAATAAGTAGTGAAGAGGGTACTAATTTACACACTTTAAAACATATGGAATCCAGCAAGATAAATCTTTCTTTAGATTTTTTTGTGCCTCTCTATAAATTCTAGGAACACTTTAAAAACTGCCATTAAATTGCTAAGTTAGCTGTTCATTGAAATATTCTGCTTGAGAGAGCCTAGATCATTCTTTGATAAATCTTACACATTCCAGTTTCTAGAAATTACTTTTTTGATAATAAAGAAAGTTAAATGACCCAGTAGGAAGAATAAGACTTCTACAAATTCTCAGAGAAGTAATGTTGCTTTTTTCCTCGTTTTTTGTGATACAGTATAGCTTTTCGAGTTTGTTAATATTACCCAAAATTCAACTTTTTTGAAAGCTGGAGAGATTCATTTGGTAGCTAAAATGTTACTAAGAATCATTTCTCCCTTTCTTTGCTTACATAGTGACTTGTATGCTATGGGGTGGAGTTAACAAGAAACCACAGCTGCTGTTGCTCATCATAGAGAGAGCTGTCTAGAGAACTAAAACAATCCAAGTGGGGACAGAAAATGGGGGGTAGCAGACCACAGTTGACTTGAAGGCAAAGTAGACTAGACTAGCTGTTTTCTAACTAAAATCTATAATTTTATTTAACAAACTAAAATTGTTTAACTGATAGTTGAGCTGGGACAAAACTGTTAATCTTTTTTGTATGAGCCAGTTGAGATCAGTTGTTTAACCACAGGTCAATTTCCTAGGGTTAATGGGGCTTAAAAGCTTATGGCCAGCAAAGTCATTTTTTTATATTAACAGCTACTTGGTAGTAAAGACTGGATTCACTGATGTTTAAAGGGCCTCCTGTACAGTGGGTGTAAAATGGTACTCTTTGAAAACCTGTTTATGGTAGCTGTTTAGGAGTCCCCCCTCAGTGAATCCAAATTGACCTTTGTTGTGAAACAGCTTGTTCCCTGTCCCATCTGGCGGTCTTAAATCATCTAAAATGATGCAACAAGAATTTGTTTTAGTTTGTTTGCTAAGGTTTCCATATACATTTTGGATCTCTGGTCAGATTGTAAACAATCTTGTGATTGAGATTTTCAAAACACTGATTAAATGAAATGTGACAAGACATTGATCAAATATCTTATTGTAAAGAGAGATGAATGGCTCAAATCATTGCTCCTACAACTTGTGGGTGATGAATCTGCATTTCTTTGTGGAACAGCGTGACTGATTGTGAAAGGGAACTTACTTCTGCTGAGTATTTCAAATCTCTACCTGTTCTGTTTTCTATTCTTTTGGATAGTAGATTTCACAGTCCCTCCTGTCCTGTATCTGCGTGAGAATGTGTTTCTGAATGCAATAACTCATTCCTCTACAGTTATCTTCCCCAATCTACTGTTATCCTCTTCCTCCAGCAAGGCTTTTATCATATCTTTTCAGGATTATACTAATTTCTGTAAAGGATTGTCTATGCTGGCATCCTAAATTGGTGCTACTGTGATTGATACAATAAGCTGATGTCCGAGTGCTCTCCTATTGAGTTCAGTACTTATCTTCTGCCCCTTGGAGAGGTGAAGTCAGTAGTAGAGTGTCTATAACCAACACAGCATGGTATAGACATTGCATTAGATTGATGGAAGCTGTGTCACTCAGGATAACATTTTTTCACAGTCCTCTATGATGTAACTTACATTGACTTAAGAACAGTGTAGATTAGGCTGTAGATGCAGGTTTGTACATTAAAACACAGATTTAACAGGGAGGGTTAAAATTGCATTAGGTTGATGTAAGCTATGTCACCCAGGTGGATGCTTTTTCAAGAGAAATGCTGTAATTAAAACAGGAGTTAATTTAGGAAATTCCTATTGTATATGGAAGATCAGATTATATACGGCAAGAAGGAAGCACTGATTATCTATGTGTGTGTGTGTATATATGTAAATTTTACTACTTTAACTCTATCCACAGAATTTGAGTGGTACAAGCCCACCCCTCATTATATTGATGTAAAAGGTGCCTCTACCAGTATATCTTATTCATAGATGGGAAGGAGAATAAGTTGTCTTACGATACCTATAACAAGCTTTCTCTAAGGGACGACAGAGTGATGTTATCACATCACTCTGCATCCTGCAGCCCCTCCTCCTTCAGCTACCTGGCCTCCTCCCCTTCTCCTCTCTGCTGCTAACTCCATAATGAGGTTGGCACATTATGGATCATGAGAGATCTAAATATGGCTCTTTGGTGAGCACAGGGAGCACATCCCCTCAGTATTGATAAAAGACATTTATATCAGTAGAACAGTGGTTCTCTTCAAGTCACTGGGGCCTGATTAAATGCATCCTAGAATACTGAAAGAGCTGATAGAGAAGGTATCTGAGCCTTTAGTTATCTTTGAAAAGTCATGGGATTTGAGAGATACACCAGAAGACTGGAAAATGGGCAAATATTGTGCCCATCTATAAAGAGGGAAATAAGAACAACTAAGAAAACTACAGACCAGTAAGTTTAACTTCTGTGCTAGGGAAGATAATGGAGCAAATAATTAAGGAATCCATCTGCAAACATCTGTAAGATAATAAGTAGATAAGTATTAGCCAGCATGGATTTGTAGAGAACAAATCATGTCAAGCCAATCGGATAGCTTTCTTTGATAGAATATCCCTCCTGGATAAGGGAGAAGAGGTGGACATGATATTCCTAGACTCTAGTAAAGCATTTGATATGGTATCATGTAAACAAGGGAAATACAATCTAGATGGGGCTACTATAAGGTGGGTGAATAACTAGATAACTGCTCTCCAAGAATAGTTATTAATGGTTACCAGTCATGATGGAAGAGCGTTAACAAGTAGGGTTCCACAGGAGACTATTTTGGTACCAGTACTATTCAGTGTCTTCATGGATGATTTAGATACTGGCATACAGAGTACCCTTATTATGTTGACTGTGATACCATGCTGGGAGGGGTTGCAAGTGCTTTGGAGGATGGGGTCATAATTCAAAATGATTTGGACAAACTGGAGAAATGGTCTGAGGTAAATAGGATAAAGTTTAATAAGGACAAGTGCAAAGTACTCCACAGTTTCTCTCACACAAAATGGGAAATGACTGTCTAGTAAGGAATACTACAGAAAGGGATCATAGTGGACCACAAGCTAAATATGAGTCAGTGTTGGCACTCTTGCAATAAAAGCAAACATGACTCTGGGATGCATTAACAAGTGTTGTGAGCAAGACACGAGAAGTATTTCTTCTTCTCTACTCTGTGCTGATTAGACCTCAACTGGAGTATTGTGTCTGGGCTTATCGATTAGTTGACTGTAGGCTAAAATATCCAGAGATTTTTCCTAACCTTAACTAACCACTTCAGCAATTGACTAATCCCTAGGAATAAGAAGGCGCTTGTTCCTTTTTTAAAGTTGTTTAATGTACTTTATTCTGGTCTCTTTCCTGGTGGATAATTTAGAACCCAAGAATGAGAGTGAATGGTTGAATTTACTTATTCCAATGTAAGTTACTTTGCATTTGGCAACAATGAATATTACCCGCTCACTTAGCTTTATTAGAATATCTGCAAATGTGCCACTTCACTGTTCATCTCCATCTCCAGCTGATTAATAACATTAAGCATGAGTCCTGGTATGGAACCCTTGGTGCACCCCTTGGTTAACTTTCACATATGAAAAAATGACCACACCTTCTGAAAAGGCCTATGATCATGTTGGAGCAGGTAGTTACACGTTCTATTCCTAGTGTCACACACAAAAATGGGGGGGGGGGGTTATGGTACTTTTATTTATACAATTTAATGTTAATAAATCCATAACCAAACCAACTAACCTCTTCCCTTCTGAACTTTCCAAACTTAACTCATGTGTAAATATTACCAGGAAATCACATGTGTAAAATAAGTATCTATAGCAGAACTAGTTTGTCACCAAAGCTGGTTTAAACTGATCATTGCAGAATCAAAAGATCTGTTCCTAATGTGTGATTATAATGTATTTGCTGTAGCTCCTGTTAGTACCAGGTGTGATCAAGGGCCCTATTGTGATAAGTACTCTTAGTCCCTGCCCAGAAAAAGCTTTTCTGATACTTGTACATTTTGCAATATCAAGGCGCACAGAACAACTACATTTTTGTAAAAAGGATAAATAATAATCTTTTAAAATGCCAGAACTATGTATCCCCTTCCAATCTTGATTCCCTCTGGTGGGTTTTTTTTTTTTTAAGAGGTGAAACTCAAAATAGAAAACAAAACCCTAAACTGTACATAAATTGATTCAAACCAGCAGATGTAAAGATGCTTCCAAGCTCTTACTCAGACTTCCTGAGTTCTGTAAGAGGCTTAATTAAGTGAGAGCAGTCACTGGGATGTTTTGTTATGAAGTGTTACTATGGTGACTAGAGAACCTTTATTTTCTGATTAAATGGAAGGAATGCTTTATATTCTGTGGATGTTAGACTACGTAATATAGAGTGTATTCTGTGGGTAACTAAACTAAAAAGGTCTTGAAACATTCTGAATCTATCAACTTTCCAATACATAAATTTTAGTAAGCATCTCGAAGTTCTCATTATGCCTAGAAATCTAACTTGTATCTGAAACGTGGTGCTTCTGTCGTGTCTAAAAATAACATACTTTCAGTTTCTTTCAGAAGCCAAGGCAATATATGCCTAACATTAGCATCTTTACACATTCAGATCTTGGATTAGAAGCTAGGTTGACTTTATTTTTCACTTAAAAAAAAAAAAAAGATCAAGGTCTTTCATGGGGTTTATGCTAGTACCTATTTTACAGTTCTCTGCATTTCTGGAATTCCTATTTGAACTGGTTATGCTTCATCCTGTTGCAATACATCTGGAGCACCACTGATGACTTCCCTCAATGGTATATGATAGAATCCAAAAGATGTTCTTAATTGTTATAAATAGCTTCTAATTGGATGCATTCTTTAACAAAAATCGTATCTGAACTGATTCAGTACTAGTAAAGAGAAGAAATTCAGATCTAAAGCTTCCATATACCGTTTATCGGTATCCAAACATTTCAGGAAACTACTCTTTAGTCAAACAAAAGCTTTGGGCTTAGAGAGGTAACAGGGTGAAAATGTAATGGCTTGCAATCTGTAGATCAGACTAGTGATCCCTTGTGGCATTAGTATCCATGAATGAATCATTCATGAGCAGTGGTGCAAGTAAAATCTATTTATCGGTATGGGGAAGGAGAACACCAGCTTGGGGAGGGGAATGCAACACATGACTTTTCCATGTGACTCTGCCCTGCCTCCAACCCGTGTGATGCTCTGTCCATCCCCTCCTTGTGATCCATCCAATGGAGGAGAAGGGGTGAGGAGAGGAGAAGAATCCCCAGCTCTGCCCTTCCATGGAGCTGTCTCAATCCCTACAGTAGGATAGGGCTATCGGAACAGGGTTGGGAGCAGTACAGCTGTGGGAAGAGCTGCTGGTTTTCTGCTCCTTTTTGTGATGCCTTTCCCAGCAGTGAAAGGAGCAGAACTCCCAGCCCTAATCCCTGCCTTTTCACAGAGCTGCCCCCTGGGTGGGGCAGCAGGGAAAGGAGCAGAAAGCCAGCAGCACTTTCAGCAGCTGTACTGCCCCTAGCTCTACAGAGATACAGCTCCGTGGAAGGGCAGTGAACTGGGCTGGGGGCTGTACAGTTGCTCCTGAGAAGAGATGTGGAGCAGCCAGCTCCTTCTGTCATTCTCGTATGCAGTGCCAGCTAAAAATAACTTGCTGGGACAGCGTTCTGGAGCGTCCTGGCCTCCTTGCAGTACTCTCCATGACACTTGCAGTATGATACTTCAATGCAATGGAGTGAGATGCACAAGTCTGACTTTATCAAACATTAAAAATACGTTCTAGGGATTGACCAGTGTGTGATAAGATTTAGGCCTTAATATGTCCAACTATAAAGTCTTCTCTCACTTCCATTTTAGCATATACGAAGGGGGGGGGAGGACTACATTTTTTTTTTTTTTCAGATAAAAAAATTACTGAGGTTCTGTCTTGCTATATTCAGAGGGCTAACTGTTGAGTACACATTCAATTTTGATGGCTTTAGATGATTGTCGTGATTATACTTTCACACACTATCCTGTGGAATTAATTTCTTGTACCAATGTACTTGGCATTATTGAAACTTCCTGTATTCTGTTCTTCTGTCTAAAAAATTCTAGACTGACAGACTGAGATAAGTGAGGGTATGTCTACACTACAGTGTTATTTCAAAATATCTTATTTCGAAGTAGCTTATTTCGAAATAAGGCATCTATTCACAAAATGCATTTCAAAATAGCATTTTGCTATTTTGAAATAGCACGTCCACACTGAGTAGACTCTGAATCGCATTTAAGGTCGGCCAGAACCAGTTCCAGCAGGGCACCAAGTCAGGACTTACTGTGTGGGGCTGCTGCCTGAGGCTATCTGAGGTCTGGGCTTAAAGGGACCCCCTGGACAGCCAGTTCTCAGGTTTTCCTACTTGCTTGCCTACCTTGATGAGGGACAGCAAAGCATTTTGTCTCTGCGTGCTCTGGTTGCCCTCACTCGGGACACTACAGCACTCTGCAACATGGAGCCAAAGCTGCCTCTAGGCACTCTGGTGCTTCTCTTGGACGTGTTGCTGTGAGCACTTTCTGCAGGCTGCCATCGGGGGGGCTGTCAGTATCTAGGAGGCCCTGCAAGAGTGCTCCTCAGGGTGGAAACTCTAAGAGCCTCCCTGGTCTGCTCCATTGGGGGCTTGTGCCTCATTTCTCCCTCACATCCTTCCACGTACCCCTCCCTAGCCTCCCTTCCTGATGTCAAATAAAATACACATTTTCAAAAATATAAACTGTTTATTTAACTAAACCTGGGGGGTGGGTATGAAACTCTGGGGAGACTGGGGAAAGGAGGTGGGAGAGAGGAGAAGAGGGTGGGAAAGGGGAGGGGAAGCTCAGGGCTCGGGGTGGGGGTCTTGCTGGGCCAACTGTCTCCCAGCACAGCAGGTGTGAGGGCCTCGGCGTCCCTGGGGGGATGGGGAGGAGGGGTGTGAAGGTTGAGGCGGGAGGGGGAGGAGGAGCGGGAGCTGGGGAGGCAACAGGCACGGGAGCGGCACGAGGCAGCACGCTCTGCCCCAGGGTCTGCAGATGGGCACAGATGGCACAAACCTGGGCAAGCAGCTCCTGCCGGAACTCCCGTTCGTCCTGCACCCGCTGCTCCATGGTGCGGTGCAGGGCTCACAGGACCCCCAGGTGCTGGTCTCAGTACCCCTCCAGTGTTGCGGTGGACCTGCTGAGCCCTCGGGTGCAGGAGGGTGTACCGGGTGGGGTGCTACGCTGTTGCGGCTGTGGAGAAAGGGGAGAAGTGGTCAGTTCTCCTTGGGGACACGGTGGATGAAGCCCAGCCCCCCCACAAGGTGAGGATGACCATGCCTTGCACCATCAGAGCCACTGTACTTGCACAGAGGCCATGGTCAGAATGTCCGGCTATCCCTGGGAGTGGGAGCTGCCCCGAGACTGCACCCAGGCCTCTGTGCTGTGTATAGTGCGGCCGAGGTGGGGGGAGATGTCTCCTGCCTCTGTGTAGAGGAGGCTTGTGAAGGGAGGGCATCCTGCTGTGTCCTGCCCTGGGGTGAGGAGCATGTCAGGTCTCTTCTTACACACACAGACGTGCCTGTGTGGCAGGCAGATGGAGCCACCTGCCTGGGGATGGCACGGCACATGCTCGTACGTGCACAGGTTGCTGCGTGATCCGTGGAAAGCAAGGCCCACAAGCGCAGTCCCTGGTCTCACCCCCCCCCCACCCCAACCCGGGAAGGGAACAGTGATGGGCACTTACATGGTGTGGCCTCCCCGGATGACCCTAGTGACTCCGCTGCTGGGACAGCTCGGGGGTCCAGCCACCATGGCACCCTCTGTGGCAGCTCCTCCTCTGCACCCTGGTCAGGGCCCTCCGGTCCTGGATTGCTGCCCCCTGGGGTGGCATGGACCATCATGATGCTGTCCAGGGCATCAAAGTAGGGGTAGGTGTCTGCTCCTGCTGAGGAGCTGACCTGAGTGGCCCTGGCATATGCCTACCACAGCTCCTTGATCTTCATGCTCACCTGTTTTTATGTGCGCATATGGCCTTTGGTGGCCATGGTGCCAGCTATGCGTCCATGGACAGCAGCGTTCCTCCGTCTAGTGCGGAGATCGTGGACATTGGAGGCCTCCCCCCAAATCTCAATGAGGTCCATGATCTCTGCACTAGTTCAGGAGGGTGCCCGCCACCTCCAGCCCCTGGCTGGCTCTTGGGAGCTGGGGGACTGGGTGGGGGACAGCTGGCTGGCACTGGCTGCCTGTCTCTCTGGCCACTGGGTGAAGGGCAGCGACTGCTGGCAGGCCTGGTTCTGGCATACCGTGTGGCCAGAGTCTACCCCTTTAAGGGCTCCGGGCCTGGGGGAAAGGAGAAGAGTTTTCCTGGTTTGGCCCAGAATGGCCACCAGGGGAAACTGGAAAGGGCTGGAGGCCCCCTATTTCGGAATAAGTGTCTATACAGCGCTTATTTCGAATTTGGCATTATTCCTTGTAGAATGAGGTTTACCAAATTCGAAATAAGCACCCCGCTGTTTCGATTTTATTTCAAAATAGTGGTTTGCCTGTGTAGACGTTAGGAAAGTTAATTCGAAATAACGGCTGTTATTTCGAATTAACTTTGATGTGTAGACATACAGTAAAACACTACGTATGAAGGTATTTGGCAGTATGCTATTTACGGTCTTACTTTTCCCTTTTCTTTTGGGTGGTATGGGGTTTTCTGAGATATTGTTAAATGCTTCTGGAGTAATTTAATCTTTAGTTTCTCTAACAATTCTGTTTAAAGTTGATTTGGCCGACTGGATTGATCTTTCCTCTATTCTAATGCACTGCTGACAATAATGAAAATAGTATGTGTCCAGGTTTAAAAGCTGAGACCCTGCAGTGGGAATATCTTCCTCTGTTCATCAGCAATTAAATAGAAAAGTAAGCTGGAATTTGAAGCAACTCAAACAATGTAGAGAAAAGGAACAAGAGAACACTTTACTCAGTGTACTGTGGCTTAACTTCCTTTTTTTGGGTGTGGTGAGGAAAGAAAATCCTTCACTTATAAACAAAACTTTCTGGGCCTTTTCCAGTGGAAAGTATTTTCCATAGCTGTGAGTCATCTGCAATTTAAGCATTTCATTACAAATGATCACTTTGCCTAACTGTGAGGGGAAACGCTAACCATTTATGTAATGTGTTTTCAATGAAAGTCTAACAGTCTTTTTTTTTTTTTTTTTTTTTTTTTTTTTAAATTCACCGTCAGACAAAGAAAAATCCTATGCATTTACCAAGGAAAGCATTTAGTCCTATAACTCTTGGACTCATTGAGAAGTGTGTTCGCATAGGAAGGCAGAAATTTGGCATCAAACTTTTGAGCTGCACTTAATTTCTTTGCAGACTTGGAATCTTTTCCAGTACATTCAGGAATGGCTTTCATTAGAAGCTCAGTTGTTTACTGTGGATAATGCTTTTCATGTCTGAGGACCTGGTTTTGTACTCCTCTTTGGATAATAGGAAATCTGTGGAGTCTTATTCTTGTTTCTAGAGTACAGTCCGTCCCTGCTACAAACCCACCCCACACAGTTGGAACAATTTACAGCCTTTGCTTAAGAATCTTAGGACTAGGGTAGAGAATCATTTTAGGTTAGTATGTATAGAGCTGTGGGGGAAACTTTCATAGTAGTTATTTTTGGTTGTAACTGGGGATGTGAGTGTAACCAATTAACGGTTTAACCAATAAGCTGATGTTGATCAGTTAACTGTGTCCGTTAAACTCAGCTGGCGTCTGAGGAGTCAGCTTTGCTGCAGTAGGATAACAAAGCCTTCCCGGGAGATGGCGTGCAGTGGCTGCCTGCTCCGCTTCTGGGGAGGAGGCTTCGCTGCTGCAGCAAAACCTCTTTCCTGGGAGTCAGGTAAGCAAGGGAAGTCGCCTCTCCAGATCTGGGCTGGTGGCTCTGCTCCCAGGGAGGCTTCACTGCGTGCTCTGCAATATAAAGTTTATTGAAGCTGTATACTGCAGAGCATGCAGCGCGTAACCATGTAACTGCTGAGATTTTCAGTGGTTACTCGCTTACCTATTCAACTGACTTTGAACATCCCTACTTGCAACCTTGTACTGTTATCCCCTGGCTTTTGTGGGCACAAAGTTCACGTTTTAAACTGGAAATCTGAGTATCTAGATTTCTATTTATGAAAGGGTTGACTGACTAAAATACCTGGTTGCTATAGCAAAGTAGATAATTAATGCACTATGAAGCTGCCATATAAATTAAATGTTAAAAGATTTAAAAACCAGTTGTCACTGTCCTCAGCTTCAGTAATCAGAAACAAATAAGTTCTTAGACATCATTTATACTCCCAATTCTTGTGAAAGAAATTAGCTTCCACTTTGTTTTGAACTGCCTCTAAGTTGGAAAGGTACAAAATATTACAAATCTTTCAAATTTTACAGTCTTATGCATTACCCTTTTGCAAGGTCACTCTTCAAGATCTCTTATAAAAGTATTAATGCCCAGCGACAAATCACTTTACTTTGTATAAAGTAAATGAGTTGCAAAGCTTTAGGGTTAGAGGGATGCTGGCAAGCTTTAGCATTGTGTTGCTGAATGATTCATGTTGGAAGCTACCAACTCTTAAATGGTGAGCTTTGTTAATACAGAATTAAGGTTGCCCAGTGATAGCTCATGCCATTCCAGAATGCCCAGTTGAGCAAAATTCAAGCTTCTGAACACTAGGAAGTATGTGAAACCTTACCTCTGCCCCTACCCTCACCACAAGAGCAATAGCCACTGGGAATTATCTGCATGCACTTAATGTGCATTTACTGTCTAGCTGTACAGAATAGGGCAGTTACAAAGGGTTTATTCACGTAAAAGTGTAATGGCCGAAAAATTCAGTGGTTACATGTTTACATGTGGGGTGGGAGGAGGCATCTCCCTGAAGCAGATGTGCATGGGGAGCTGGCTTTCAAGCCAGCTCCCTGTGCACACTGACTCCCACCTGCCCCTGTCCTGCATTTCTGCCTCTGATACAGAGGGGTGTAGCCAGACAGGAACCCCCCTTGTAATATCCATTTTTGCTTGCCTGGAGCATACAGAGCAGAAGGCCCAGGCTGTGTGACCGTGAATGGCTATAAACAGAGATACGCCAATTGCTGACCAAGAGGCTGCTGTGGAGTGCCCTTGACTTAAACCCATATTGATACGAACACACAGCCGTCCGCAGGGGGAGGAATCTCTCGGCCAGAAAAAAAAATGTCTAGTACTCACAGTTTAGTTCTCTCTCTTGCAAGTGTAAATTAACTTGAAACTTGCTTGTAAGAACTGGCGCCACAAAACAGACCAGTACAATTTGGCCTCTTAGATAAGAAAGAGGATACGGGCCCTCGGGTATAAAGATGGGTCCAGCAGCACATTTACTTTGAGTGTCAATCTACCATCTATCTGCTGGTCGGGTTAGGTGTTTGACCTCTCGAGGTTCCAAGGGGACGCCCACCTCGTATTCGTCTTTCCTAGGAATTGAGGGACTGGCCCTGGCCTGACACGCTGGAGTCGAGAGGCACAGAAGGGGGTAAAAATTGTACCTGGATGTGGTCCTTTGTCTTAAGTGTACACATAGACTTAGAGCTCTTTAAAGATTAAGCTGTCACTTGGTACCATTATTTCTATTTTTCTATCCTTATTTTCTTTGTAACCATTTTTAAGATAAATATTTACTAGCAGTTAAGAAATAGAGCAATAGCCATTGTAACCATAAGATCTGTATTTGCTAGCAGTTAAGAAAGAGAGCAATAGCCATTGTAACCATATGCTTTTATAAGTCTTTTTAATAAACCTGTAACTGTTTAAGTTTTTAACCTGACTCCTTCAGTTGCAGTAACAGAACCAAGCACAATTTAAAAGAACTTCAGCCGGTCACAAGGGACAGGTATAGGAAGAGCTTGGGCGTTTGGATTTGTCACTCCCAGGTGACAGATCCATTGGGGCATTTCTCAGTCTTTCCTAGACTGCCTGCTGCGAAGGGATCGTGTATTCTAGCAGCTAAAATCTGAGATGTAATAGGCTCTTCCTATAGGCCCAGGGTGTCTGTTGGCTGCCTTCTGCGACGGGACCCCCGTCCTAGCAGTAAAGTCACGGACGTTAAACCTCTTTTCAGCGTGCGCACACACGCACACTGCCCTGACCGTCGGCTGACAAGAGGGTAGGGGAGGGGGTGGTTTGTAGCTGTGAAGGTTACACTTTCACATCCCTAGTACAGAACGGTAAGAGGAAGTTGGAGCAGCTTTGGAAGAGTTGTGATTGGAATTTGAGGAGATCTGGCCATTAGTTGAAGGAGTTTTGTAGATTTGTAATTAAGATTCAGTGAAATTTAGATCTGGTTCCCCTGGGTGCTTTATCAAAGAAAAGATGTGGATGTATGCCTAGAGGTTCCAGTCTGCACCATTACAATACAGAATTATGTAAGCTGTGTCAGTAGCAGAGTAATGGGGTTTTCTTCCCATGCTTATTTTCAGTTGCAAGGTAGGATATGAGAACAGTCTGGATTTAATTATAGGTAGAGCAAAGAATAGTTTTTGGTGGTAATCTATGCAAGTTGATCTGAGAGCAAAAAAAAAAAAGTTGCCAGAATGTGTGAACATAAAGAAAAGCTATTTCTTCCTGGGGGCTGTATTTCTGGAATCTCATAGTTAATGGACCCATACTTGGAACACTGACACGAGTGTTCCCTCTAAGCTGAGCGCACTAAACATTTTTGGTCTGCCCACATCATTTTAAGAGCCGTGCAGCAACACTCACCGCTGACCTTCCTGCTGGAACAGAAGGTGAGTGGTAGAGGCAGTGGCAGCCCTTCTGCTCCTCCTGGAGCCGGGGCATGTGAGATGAGGCTGCCCCAGCTGAAATGGGCCTCGTGCAGCTGCCTCTTCACTCCAGTTGGAGCCAGGGCTGCCTGTGGTGCTGTTTTTAGTACCGTGGTCCTAAAAATAGCATCGCGGGCGGTCTCTGCTCCAGTCCCAGGAGCAGCTGGTGCTGGGACCGTGGTAATAACAATAGCGTTGCTGCCCTGGCTCTAGCCCCCGCAAACTGTTTTCCACATGGAAGACAGAAGGTGAGGGACAGAGCAGGAGGAGAACTAAGGGAGTGGTGGGGTGAGGAGAGGAAGGGGCTTGTGCTGAGGGGAGATGGGGAACCAGGGTAGGTGAAGAAAGGGGAAGGCACCAAGGGGGAGGAAGGGTGGACGAGAAACACATGCCGGGGGCCAAGAGGATACAATGAGGAAAAGGGCAGTAGGGGGGGGGATAGGCAGGGAGGTGTCAGGGGGATAGGAGAATGGAGGGGACAGGATGATGCTGGGAGAGGAGAGGGGAGGGACAATGGGGGCAAGATGGAGGGAGTGGGAAGGAGTGGGTACCAGGAGAAGAGGGGCTGAAAGGAGGGGTGGGCATGAGGAAGGCAGGGGATGGAGCGAGTCATGTGTGATGGGCACAGAGGGGCATGAGGAGAACTGAGGCAGATGGTGGGGCGGCACCTGGGAGGAAGAGGACAAGGAGGGCAGGGACAGTGAGGGAAGGGAGGATGCTAGGGGTTTGTTGGGGTGAAGCAGAAGGTCACACATAGGGAGTGGAGTGGAGGGAAGGGAAGGGATAGGCACCAGAGGAGAGAGGCAGGTTAGGTGTGTAGAGGAAGGTATTAGGAGAGGGGACAAGGGTTAGCTACAGGTGATCAGAGTGGGGCAAGAGGAGGAGCGGGCACAGGGGTAAGAGAAGGGCGGGTGCAGGAATCAGAGGGCTGAGGGGAGTGATAAAGGCAGGAGCCAGGACAGCAGAGGAGGGTGAGGGATGGGGGGGCAGCAGGCACCAGGGGAGCAGATGGGGTGAAGGTAGGAGGATGGGAAACATGGCAGCAGAGGGAAAAGGGAGAGGTTTATAAGATATTTATTAATTACTTGGGTGCCACAGTGGACTGACACTACCCTGCACCTCCATGACACACTCCACATTTCAAGCAATCCAATTAACTGTGTATATTTTAGAGTACTTAGAGCAATCAGGACAGGAAAGCTGGTCTTAATATTAGGGATGTGAAAGTGTCAGACAGCAGCATGGGAGAGGAGGGGAGAAGACAGCTTCCCACGAGCACCAGCTCCTGCCTGTTCCTCCCATGCTGCTGCCTCTGATGCCTTAGCCTCCCTGCCTTCAGCTGAAGCTGATAGTGGCTGCTTCCCGGATGTGCGGCTTGCTTTGGGGCTGCAGCATGGCTCCAGCTCCAGCGGACAGCTAGGGTGCACCAGCTCCTGAGGAGCCACTTCCTCCCGTCCCTCCATGTGTAACCGCTGACATTTTCAGCAGCTACATATTTGCCTAAATAAATAAATGCATTTTAATATTCCTAGGTAAGCAATACTGTCCCTTTTAAAATACCTCTCAGCTGCCCATCGTTTGAAGGCACATCATTTGTCCCAAGTTAACTATATGGTGTAATTGAGTGACCCTCTTACTTCCATTGAAAACTATCCAAAACCATTAACTTTTGAATGGTTTGCATTTCATTTCCCTACTCGGCTTTTGTTATTTTAATAGTAATAGAAATGTAGCCGTGTTAGTCTGGTGTAGCTGAAGCAAAATGCAGGACTATGTAGCACTTTAAAGACTAACAAGATGGTTTATTAGATGATGAGCTTTCGTGGGCCAGACCCACTTCCTCAGATCAAATAGTGGAAGAAAGTAGTCACAACCATATATACCAAAGCATACAATTTAAAAAAGTGAACACATATGAAAAGGACAAATCACATTTCAGAACAGAAGGGGGATGTGGGGGGTAGGGGGGGAAGGAAGGTAAGTGTCTGAGTTAATGATATTAGAGGTGGGGAAAGGTAGATGTCTGTGAGCTAATGGTATTAGAGGTGATAATTGGGGAAGCTATCTTTGTAATGGGTAAGGTAGTTGGGGGTCTTTGTTCAATCCCCCCCAGAGAGTGTTGAATTTTAGCATGAATGACAGTTCAGAGGATTCCCTTTCAAGTGCAGATGTAAAAGGTCTTTGTAGCAGAATGCAGGTAGTTAAGTCATTGAGACAGTGTCCTTTCTGGTTGAAATGGCAAGAAATTGTTTTTTCTTTGTGATCCTGTCTGATTGTTTGTTATTTTAAGGCTGTTGTACATCATTTCTTACTTCAAACTTGACAGGATGAGAGAGATTGCCCACTTGAGTGTAGTGTGCTGGTATAATAGAGTTGCTATATGCAATTTGCAAATACTAATTGCTTCATTCTTTTCCTGTTTGTTTTTCAGGTATTCGTTACAGCACAGATGTTAGCGTGGATGAAGTCAAAGCTTTAGCCTCTCTAATGACATACAAATGTGCAGTGGTTGGTAAGTGATACGTACCTGTCAAGTTTTGATACTAATCGTCATTTGAATTAGCATTGATTTAAGTCACAGTGAAATAGTTGAACCGAATTTTTTTACATTCTTTTTACTAAAATCTGACCTGTTAAAATCTACAAGAAGTGATTTTGAATGTTTACCCCGTAACTATAATATTGTATTTCCGTTGCTATTATTGAAGCTTCATGTTTTGGAATAGTGTTTAGTTCTCTGCATTCAGCTTTTCTACTGTGCATTGTCTCAATAAAATGATCTTACATATAATATGTTAGTATCACATGAAAACATGCCACTTAGTCATAAGGACTTAATTCAGGTTTGAGTAGATGGGGCTATAAGGAAGGTCAAAGATTAACAATTATCCATATAAACAGCAAAATTTGTAGAAAATAGATTTAAGTAAATCTTAGGCATCTTGATTTTAGAAGCTCCTCTTCAAACTTCTGCAAAGATTTCCCCTTCTGTGCACAGAATGTAGGTTTTCATGAAATTGTGCTGTGGATGTGGCGGTCAGCTTCACAGTTGCCAGTGCGGGGTTAGGGACTGATGATTTTCAAATATTTGTTTACACAAATTTTTAGAAGTTCTCCTTTTTGTACAATTTAGAGATCATCATTTCTGTTCTACCTTTGTCTTGTAAAGAAAAACAGTTTCATTTTTCATCTCTTTTAGATGTGCCATTTGGCGGTGCAAAGGCTGGTGTTAAGATCAATCCTAGGAACTATACTGTAAGTTTAAATTATATACGTGTGTGTGTATATATTTGTGTGTGTGTGTGTGTGTGTGTGTGTGTGTGTGTGTGTGTGCATATGTTGTATGGACTGAAAGGCGTAGGCTGACTAGATCCAAAGCTCTTTTGCAGGAAAGCAATAAAAGCTCAGTAGAAATTCACCTTCCATTTCTTCCTCTGGAGAGATTAAATCAAGTCTTGGTATTACCCCTGAGGGAATTCTGCAACACTGTGCAATATAGATTTTGCACAGAATTCTGTTTCCTCCACAAAATTAGGCTGCAGAGCTGTGGGTGCCACTAGGGGCTGCTAGATACTACAGAGTCCTGCTGGCAGTGAGCAGCACGCCCAGTCCATCAGTGACGGAGGCTGCACACTCTTCCTGCTCAGCCCAATCCTCATTCTCCTGGGGATGGGAGAGGGCCGAAGAGATCCAGCTCCAGCAAAATGTGAGGAATGGCAGGGCTGCAATATAGCACATCCCCCGGCAGGCAGAGCTGGATTAATATTTTGTGGGCCTGGTCCCAAACATATTTGTGGGCCCCCACGTGATTATCAGCCCCTTCAAAGTTGGGCCTGGTGTGGCAGTGCTATAATATACTTAGAACCGAGTCTGAGGCATTTTTTCATTTTGATCACACACCCCTGCAAGATTGTCTGTACTGCTCTGCACAGCTTCCTCATTCCCCAGTTCTCTCATTGAGCTGTTCGCCTATGTAGGTTTACCAAGGTTCACAGTGAGTAGAATTTTCATAGCCATCAGGGGAAACTACCCACATGTTTGTTTCCTCATCCAGATATTCTGTAGCCATGTCTCCAGTACCATCCTGTTTCACCATTCACTGTATGTGGTCCTGGTGTCTGGTCAATAGTTTCAGAGCCAATTCTGACATCCCCACCCCAGCACACAATAAAGTGGAACAATTTTCAGTTTCTGTGATTAGAGGATATCTGGATCCATATCGTAAGACTGTCCCATATAACAAGGAAAAGTTGAGAGTTGCCTTAGTTGTTTTGTTCCATTCTTTGTTTCTGTGGGGAAATCACCGAAGCAGTATTACTGTTGTCTTTGTAAAAGAAGACGACTTGAAAAAAAAATGCTAATGACAGTTGAAAATAGCAACTTCAGTCCCAGTTAGCACTGGGAAGATGCCAGCATTTGTTGTTCAGCTTTATCCTACTCTTTCCACAACAAATTAAAGAGAATCAGTATTTGATTGTGGAGAAATGATTTAACATCAGCCCAAATTAAATGAGCACTCCTGTTCAAATCTGGAAGGTAAATACATTAACAACTTTTTACTAAATAACCCTTTAACTAAATAACATTTAACGTCTGTAGGAAATTTTAGGCTGACTTTTGAACTTTCTATGAAATCCTAGTGACACTAAATTTTCTTAATAGGATAACGAATTGGAAAAGATCACAAGAAGATTTACTATGGAGTTGGCAAAGAAGGGATTTATTGGTATGTAAGTACAGTGATTAATACTAGTCAGTGGCATAGGTAGGGGTGGAAATGTGGTTGGGTCCCAACTTTTGGGTAAATGAGCAATGACAGACTGTGCTAATTCAGAGGGGTAGCCATGTTAGTCTGGATCTGCAAAAGTGACAAGGAGTCGTAGCACCTTACAGACTAACAGATGTATTGGAGCATAAGCTTTTGTGGGTGCATCTGACCAAGTGGGTCTTTGCCTATGAAAGCTTATGCTCCAATATATCTGTTAGTCTGTAAGGTGCTACAGGACTCCTTGTTACTTGTGCTAGTTCAGTTACTAACCTAATGTCATGCCCTTTAGCCTTGGTGTCCCCATACACAGGGCTTCACCTGCCAAGTCAGGCGCATGCATGAGGTGGCTCAGAAAATAGCAAGACAGAGCTGCAGAAGTGTAGCTTTCTGAATTGTGGGCACATAGCTCAGTCCTGAATTTCAGGTGCCCAAGTGACATTCTTGGCTACTGTGGCAGCACTGTACCTGCAGCTCAGATTTGGGTGGGCCTGTGCCTATGCTCCTTATACTAGTCAACTTGTTACTTGGGAATCTAATTTCATGTTTGTCAGCAGTGTATACTGGACAGTATTGTGTAAACATGTGACTCACCAGGGCAGTGTTTCTCAACCTTTTTGTATAAAGTACCCCTTTCTAAATATATATATAAAAAGAACGCCCAATACCTACAGTTTTCAGACATACAATTTTTTTTCTACCATTGCAACACTTTGTTTAAACAACTTAATTGTAGGTGGGCGATGAAATGTTTGGGTGTAAAAAGTACAAAAATAATAAAGTGCTGTAAAACTTACAACCAAAATTCAGTTTTCTCCAAGTTTCACTTGTGTTAGTCTCCCCTCTCCCCCCAGACTTCTTTCAAGTACCCCTAAAGGTACTCGTACCACTGATTGAGAAACACTCCCTATGCTGAACATAGAACACCTAGTAAAATTACTCCTATTTAAGCAAGTTCAACAGCAAGCAGAGCTGTTCAGTATAAACACTCAAATTAACATCAAGTTGACTGAGTCCCTTTTAAAAAGAAATACTGTGTAATACCTTATCTTTAAGGCTTTAGGGTTCACATGGGGAGAGGTGACACACATATTCCCATACAATCCTCCCTGGTGCTCTCTGCCCTCTGAGCCTGGCTTGGCCCCCCAGGACAGACCTGCCTCTCCTGGTACCTAATATGCCTTCCTAAGGCAATACATTGCTGGGGAGGGGATACAAAAGATCAGTCCTCCCCAGGTTTCTGTTGGGGTTCACACCAGAATGTGACCAGCAGCAGCCTTTCAACAGTGTGCACGAGGCAAAGGGTAGGAGCCACTTCAGCTTCAGGGAGGTGAGAAGGGATGACGTGGCCTATGTTTTTGCAGAGCTCACTATTTTTTTCCTTTCCCCTCTCCAGTGGCTAGAAACAGCTTGCCCCTTCCTGCCTCACAATATTGAAAGGCTGTTAACACTTCCAGGCTGCTGCTGGCCACCAACATAACCCAGCCTCACTCCTCCCCTCACCCCCCGTTATAGCACAGACATTGTCAGGGCTTGCCGTACCGCAGCGAGTCCTGCTTGCCAGCCGTGCTGTCCAGAGATCTGCACATGCGTAGATCGCCTGAACCCGTCTCTTCCTGGTTGCAATCTACTCGCTACAGGCAAATAGATTGCATTATTTGTCGAGCCCTGGACATTGTACACTAGGGCCCATGGAACTCTGTAGCAGGGGCTACATGTAACCCAGCCAGAGAGGTGGCTCAGCATGGTAAGGCACAGTAGCCCTGCCCGCTCTGGTGGCAGTGAAGAGGGTGCTAATGGCCTGCCCAAAGGGCTGCTGTGGAGCCTGCAGGTTTGGGGTGGGAATAGATTGAAAATTGCTTTCACCCATCCACTCCAGAGCTAAATTAATGGGCAGAAAGACTTTCCTGTGTTAGTGCTATGTGGGTCTTTGGCACATGCAAGGATCTGCTCTTCCTGGCCAGCAATCCAGACCAGAAGGTCTTAGGGTTTCCTCAGACAGTGGCCCAGCCAGAGCAGTGGGGGAAGGAAAGAGCCTGTCAGCCAGGCTGTGCAGGTAAGCTCAGCATGTTGAACAGGGGCTGGTTCTCCACATAGCACTGGGCGAGGGACATGCCCCAGGGAGTGGGGAGGGGCAGGGAGGAGGCAATGCAGGGAGAGGACAGTGAGAGGGGGAGCCCATCAAGGGCTGATGAGTGGACAGCAGATGGAATAGATAACAGTCCACAGCCTGCCTTTGCTGACCAACTGCTGCAACATGCTGCTAGTGCCAGCCAGAGGTGGGAGTCCTGTTGGCCAAGCGTGCACATAGAACACTTAAATTGTCACATTTGAAACACATAATGGTTACGTTGGTCATGTGTGCTATCTTGTTTCCTGTAACCTCAAAATCAAGGCTTTTTGCTGATATCAGAGGAAGGAAATGGAAGATTTCCCCCCCCCCCCCCCCCATAGTGATCAGAGATGATTTCAAAAGAGATACAGGCAATTATGTGAATCCATAGCCTGTGTAGTACATTTATAAGTTATCCATTTCATTCAATCTGTTTGAATGTGCAAGCTTATCTACTTGGAGAGCTCACAGTTGAACTGATGCTGGAACACTGACTTGCAAAAAAAAAACCCCTCTTAGTTTCATAGGACTAGGAAAGGAATAAAGTGGTGTTTTTTTTTTTTTTTTTTTCCTGATCTCTTAAGAAAACCAAGTCCTTATAGGTATCCCTACAAGCATATGCTTGTATCTTACATTTTATTAATGTCTACATGGGCAGAAGTATCTGTTTTCTAGAACACATGAGAGCATATAAGCATCCATACAAATATATTTATCAAAATAAATTATTTGTGTATTGGAGTTAGTGGTAGCTAAGCTATATTGACATCTGAAAGGTTAGATAGAATATCTTTAATTATAAAATGCTGTGTAACTTCTTTGTAATTATGGAAAATTAAATGGAAGCTGAGTTTGTTTAAATTCTTTGCCATGGATATCTAGATCTTATTTATTTCAATAGTTTGGCTTAGCACAATCCTTAAGCAGTTACCTAAGGAGAGTACATATAATTACTGGTAGGGCGGTACAAGGAATATTTGTCATTAGAGATGCCTTTGCTCTCCCATTCTGTGATACATTTTTTCCTCTATTCATTTCTTATTCATTGTATCAATAAACTGCAATATCTATGAAGAACTTAAACAACAAATAGTCTAGTAGCACCTTAAAGACTAACAAAACATGTAGATGGTATCATGAGCTTTCATGGACACAACCTACATCTTCAGTCATTAAGGTGCATGCTTCTAGATTATTTGTTTAAGTTTTTCCTGCTACAGACTAACTTGGCTACCCCTCTGAAACTTTTGCAGTATCTACAACAGCTGATCTCAGGTATATGCAAGCAATAAAATGTACCTAAACGCAGAACATTGTTATAAAGAAGAAAGAAACTGAGGTATATGGTTTCTACATTTAAAATCAAATGAAGTTATGCTAAGTATAAGTTATATATGTTTAGCTCTCCTTTCTTTCTACAGTGGCATACGTGAAAGATATTGGATAAAGCAAAAATACAAACAGACTTCTGATGCATTAGTTTATCACTAAATTTGTAGTTACATAAAATGTGAACCAGATAGTCAATAGTTTAAAGGAGTTTTGCCAGATTACTTAAACAAGATATGTCTAAAATCCAAATGTGTTTAAAAGTATGGTTTGTTCTTCCTTGAGTAACTGAGGCTTAAATATTTAAGTAGATCATCTCAACCAAGCCCAGCTGTCACACCAAGGGGAGGAGACAGAAGTTGAAGATAAATATTTGAATTTAATCCTTGAGACATGTTTTTAATCTTACTAATAGGACCTGGTATTGACGTGCCTGCCCCTGATATGAGCACAGGTGAGAGGGAGATGTCCTGGATTGCAGATACCTACGCCAATACCATAGGACACTATGTAAGTTCTGAGCATAATCTTGGCAGAAACCCAGCCAACATTGCGTCAGATGTATTGCTTTAACTAGTCCTCTAATTTTAATTGTGCATGTAACTATAGCACTTTAATCATTATGGAGTTTTAGGTCATGGTTGTGGAAAAAAGTGCCAGAAGTCTTCCTCTTTAGACATAATTTAAAAGTTTAATTTTAAAAAAAGCAGCTGCAGCAATCATTTGACACATTTTCATGTGTCACATATGATAGAACAATTAGTATGATCATATTCAAACTGTATTGAACCATTAGTCCAGTGTCATCCTCTTTTCACAGTAGTATTGAAAAATAGACCCTCAAACAAGTTTTCAGTGAGATCTAGTTAGCCCTTGGTAACGCTGACCGTGTTTGGTAATGGAATATATTTGCTAACATTGTTCTAAAACCATAGGAAAGCACAATGAGGAGAGTTGATTAATGATAAGCAAAATTCAGAATTGACTTGCATTTTAAAATCAGACTTTTGTCCATATTGACTGTTTAGTCAAGCTAGTTTCTGCTAGTTTAACACTATTTTTGTTACAGTATTTAACTATGTATTAAATATTCCATCTCTATACAGTAAAATAGTGTTTCCGTTCAAAGCCCATGTACTTAGCTCTTTAAAGTCTTAATGAGATTTTACCATATCAGTTTTTAAAAGCACTGTTGTCAGGCTTTCATCGCTGATTTCTCTGAAATTGTTCAACCATCTGACACTTATCTCATTTGACACTAGTCTTGATTGTTAAAGTGCCTGCATGTTTATTTGAGAAATCTCTGCATGACCTCTCGAAATGACACTGTCAAGCTGGAGAAATACTGCAACAGCTGAATTGTGTGTATTGTTTTAATACCCTGCTGATCACAAACTTTTACTCCTTTGTATGCCATAGCTGGTACAGATTGCATCAAGAGATTTTTCAGAGTACCAATGAAAAAATTAATGTAGATTTCAAAACTAGAGGTAGTATAAGAGAACAGTGATGTGTTTGAACACCCACAAAACAAAAGCCAAAAAACTTGAATTCTTAATGCCTTCCAGTTATGGTATTCCCCTTATGACTGTGTAAGACTGATTTGTCCCTGCATAGTCAATTGTTAGATTTTAGTGACCAGCTTTGACATTATGAAAACATAATAGTAGGCTAGGCAAATACTCAATTTTTTGTGATGTTTAGCACCAGAGTGTATAAATTACATGATGGTAGCTCTTAAGCATGTCCTTTAAACACTCAAGCCAGAAAACAAAGGAAAAAAGAAAAGTCAGTAGAACCTCTGAGTTATGGAATCTCTGGAACTGAGGTTTGTAATGCTCAAATGTTTGTAACTGAACAAAACATTATGGGTAGTTCTTTACAAAGTTTACAACTGAATATTGATTTTAATACAGTTTTGAAACTTTACTATGCAGAAGAAAAATGCTGCTTTCCCTTTATTTTTAGTAGTTTCTATTTAACATAGTACAGTACTGTCTTTGCTTTGATTAGTTTGTGAGGGCAAGATGAGGAGCAGTCTTGTTTGCTGCTGCCTGATTGCATATTTCCAGTTCCAAACAAGTTGTGTGGTTAATGGTCAGTTCGTATCTGTCGTTTGAAATTCTGAGGTTCTGCTATGCTGGGCTATTTTTTAAAAAGCTGTATTATCCCCTGAGTTCCTTGGTTTCCCCTTGGGGCCATTGGATTTCAAATATTTTATACAGGTTGACCATTTTCCTGATGTGCTGAGCATACTAATGTTCTCTTTGAAGCAATAACAATTAATACTTAATGCTATTGCTTGACTAGCTCAACCTTTGCTACTTCTGAATGAAATACTTACTTCTCTTGGTTTCTGCAGTCATTTAAAATAGTTCTTTGGGGAATACCTTCACTCTTTATTTCATACTTTCACTTACTATGCTATAAACCTGTTCATATCCCTCATAGAATACACGTTTACAAGGTGACAGTATTTTCCTAAGGCAATGTGCCCATTGGCAGAGCATTTACAACTTGCAATCTTTGACATTGAGTGAGGTGGTCTAGATCACACAGGCCAGTGTCTCAAGCAGTATTAATTATTCATGGAGGGGCGGGGGGGAGAGGAGAGGAACAACCCTTTGAATAAATCTGTCTGGGAAATACTCTGCCTGTTGAGTTAGCTATAGAAATAAGAGCTATGAACAACCTCCTGCACTTACACTGCACAAATGAATCTTACTTTATAAAAATAATGAAATGCAGAATAGTTGGTTTCAAAAAGTACTTCAGGTTGCTAAGTGATAATATATTGCCTTTTAGTAAATTACAAAATCCAAGTCCCTAAGGAAATTGTTGCCGGCACACAGTGCCCGAGGGGGACAACAGCTGGGTTCGTTGCCCGGTGTGCGCGCTCCAATAAACACACCGGAGTGGAGAAGCAAAAAAAGTTTATTTGAATGTTCAAATAGGTGCCAGGAGACATCTCAAATCAAGCACACAATGTAAGCAGTTTTCCTTCCTTATATACCCAGGTTGTTTACTTGCAAGAACATAGTGAACTGTAGCGTTTCGTTTCCCACACTGGGACATGTTCCTCCTCCCCCTGTACAGAAACACATCTGAATTCTTCTTCTATACCACTGATAGTAACTAAACAACTTTCAAGATCTTGCTGTCTTGCTGTTCCAGCTGTTAGTGAGCTAGAGAAAAGTTATGTCGGGGGGGGGGGGGGGGGATGGGAAGGGGCTTTTAGGGTGCTTGGGCCTAGAGCGGGGGGGCTTCATCAATCCTTGTGATCTTCCACTCCCCCGAGTTACCTAGGATCATGCCCAGTGACCCCAACAGCTCCCTCCTTTGAGAATACTCAACAAACTTTTGTCTGAGTTCTCATATTCTGAGGACAAAAGCTGATTAAGTGCCAAGGTTGAACCATATAATTTGTAGACACCACTAATCTAAGGCTCTCTCAGTTGAAGGCGAAGCTTCAGGTTGCCTAAGGGGGTAGCAGTTCATTTGCCTCGGGCACAGATGTCATCTGCTTCTGGTTCACCCGATTCGTGGTGGGATGAACGTGCATGGCTCCCTCGAAGTCTGACGTCGTCTGCTTCTGGGCCTGGATTGCCGGTACCATGCCTGTGCTGATCCCCGTCTACTTCTGGACCTGGGTTTTTGGTACCAGGTCTGCGGTGCTCCTTGTTGGGGCCAACCTATGTAGGCACTGGAACCAGTTTGCAGTGGGAGGCATGAATCCAGGTGGGCAATTCCTCGTACTTTACAGCAATAAGGTGGTCAGAAGGACCTGGTAGGGACCCTTCCACCTGGGTTCCAGGGCAGTTTTCTGCTGATGAACTTTCACGCAAACCCAGTCTCCTGGTTGTAGTTTATGGCACGGCTCAGTCGGGACCTCCTGGAAGGCGTCTTTAACCTGTGAATGATAAGACTGTACACACCTCATAAGTTCCTGTCAATACTTGACTATGCTTCCTTTAACAAGTGTGGCATCAGCCAGGTTAATTTCTGGGCTGCTTAACAATCTCATAGGTCGGCCACATGCAATTTCATGTGGGCTGAGTCCAGTTTTCCGATTAGGAGTGGCTCTTATGCTCATTAGGGCAATCGGGAGTGCTTCTACCCATGTTAGGCCAGAGTCCTCACATATTTTAGCAAGTTTGTTCTCTAAAATCCTGTTTCATCTTTTACTGCTTCTGCACTCTCCAGGTGTCACGCACAATGCAGTGCTTGTCTGATAGAGTAGTACTTTTCTAGTTTTGAATAATTTGTCCAGTAAAGTGGGTACCTCTATCACTGAAGATCACAAGGTGTATTCCCCATGATGGGATGTAATGATTTAGAAGTTTCTTTGCCACTGTGATGGCATCAGCTTTCCTGCAGGGATAAGCTTCCACTCATCTCAAAAACAAGCAAACATTAACCAGCACATTATTTAAAAAATTGACATTTAGGCAATTGAATAAAGTCCATTTGTAAATTCAGAAATGGTCCCAAAGGCGGAGGTCTGGTTGCCAGAACTGTCTTTACAGGTTTACCCACATTGTGGGCTTGGCAGACAGGGCAAACCAAACAGTAATCTTTGGCTGCTTGGGAGAATTTGGGAGCAAATCAATTTTGTTTTACTTTTGCCAATGTGCGACAATCCATGGAGCATGGAGGCAAGGGGAGGTAGAAAGACCCTAGGGCAACAATGTGGCCATCAGAGCTGGACCAGTAGTGGTCTGGGTACAAGGTGCACCCTGCCAGTATCCACTCCTGCTTTTCCGATTTTTGGGGCTTGGTCTTACAGGAGGGCCAGTTCCAAAAGAGATGGCAAAGGAGAGCTGGCGATCGTAGGAGAGAAGGGAAAAAACAGCAGGTACAGGAGTAGATTCCATTACATTCCAAACAGTACAAACTGCATATCTTGCTGCTAAAACTTCACTAGTTTTATAATGGCAAAAACTTATCTGTAAAAAGCACAAAGTTAAGATTATTCAAGGGACTTAAATTATTCTTTCATTAAAACAACAATATTGTACACACAACAATGCTTGAAATACATGTATCACAATTAAGACACACTAGACAAATTTGGATAGAACACAGAACATAAACTTATTATGTCATGACACAGAACCATGGTTTTTTTCTTCAGTTAACTTTTCAGCTGATATTAGTGCTTCTTAATGATCTGAAAGACAAAACATTTCTACCTCTATCGGGGTGGCCTATTATAACTTAAAATACTGCCTAAGATCTGCTAGGGGAACCGATTACAGCTAACTCTTTACCACTTCTGTGGGCGAGTGAGCTGCAACTTTCCGAGAACAAGGTGCTTGCTAGTTACTATTCCGGCAAGCAAAAAGGGTTTCTTTTCCTGAAAAGAATCACATGCAATGTTACAGGCTTACTTATGGGGGGACAGTGCTCCCCACACCCCTTCCACAACAGACAGGCAGTTTGCAGACACACACAACCTTGGATCTAAAAGCAAGCCAAAAGTGTTATCAACTCAGCCTTGAACAGAAACACAGTGAAGTTTCTGGGCTTGGATTCTTAAAACAATAACTTGGTTTTCTTAGAGAGCAAATTTAACCTTAAAAGTTGAATGCCCAAGACAAGCACTAACCAATTTGTGCTTTCTCTGTTTGCAATTTTTAAGCAAGAGGACATTATCCAAAACAAAATAAAACTAGTTCATTTGAAACTCACAAAATAAAGTTACAATATATAGAGCTCATTCTTTTATGCAGTTAACCAATTAAGTTTCAGTAGAATCCTTAATTTTTCTTTTGCAGATTTAAAAAGTTTCCGTAGACAAATGTTTACGTTTGATTGTTTCTTTGCCTAGACAGTTTGCACAGTGCTTAAGAAAGAGGCTACAAAGAAACGAGGTGTCATTTTTAAAGCAGGTTTCTCTTCACATATTACAACAATCGCTTAATCCTTCCCACTGTCCCACGGAGTCCATTTTTCACCTTCACATACCCTCAAATCACTTGCTTCGTTCTTCTAAAGAAAACGTTTCTCATTCCTAGTAACTTTCCAATGTCTGTCCTACTTTCCTTATTCCTTCAACTATGCCCATAGGGCTTCAAACTTTTTGTCTTCCCCTTTCACATATTTTTTTCTTTTTATGATATGTCCTAATTCCTGCTAAAAGACTTTTCCTAATGACACAGGTTTGTTCAGTATCAATTTGGTAAGGAGGGTGGGCTTTCCAATTAGCTCTACCCCTCCTAATTTTTTCAGTAGGTAAATCTGAATGTTTAGTATTGCAGTCAGCTATTACTAATTTTAAACTTACAAGTCCTTGGACTATTATGCACGTACATGTAGTAAACAGGGGGGCTTTTCGGCAGTGTGGAGGATACGTTTAGACTAACCCCCACCTAAACTAACTCTACACACACCAAAGAAAGAGTCTGCCAGGTCTAGAGTGTCAGACCTTAGTAGCTTATGAAATAAGGGGAGTTGTCACTTCTTTCCATATCCGCTGAGTTTCGAGATTCACCTGACCTACTACCTTGGGCTTGTAATCAGGGTTTGGTGTGTGGCCTTTCCCAGGACCCCTGATAACCATACTAGGGGGTACACCTGATCCTCCCACTGGCTCCACTCAGGGGCTTGCACGGCAGAGGGCTTAGCTGCCAGAGTCATTATCCATGCATTCTCGGGGGGTAAGGTAAGGGTTATTTCATCCTGGGTGAAATGCAGGGTGGCACCTAAGCGACAAAGCAGGTCCTGTCCCAGCAGCAGCGTTGGGCACTCGGGGAGATAGACCAGCTTGTGAGTTATAGTTCTGTTTCCCAAAGCGCATTCTGCTGGGGCATACACTGGGCTCCTTTTCCTGTGGCACCCACCACAGTGAGGGAGTCCGCCACGGGCAGCTGAAGAGATTGGTTTACGGCGGTTCGTGCCGCCCCAGAGTCCACTAAAAAGTCTATTTCCGAATTTCCCACCCTCATTTTTACTCGGGGTTCCAGGGGCAGGATGATCCGTTTCCCCTGACACCCCTATTCATGAGTCTCTGCTGCCCTCATGGGGGCACATTCTCTTTCGGGGCATTCATTTTTCCAGCGTCCTTCCTTTCGACACAAGGCACACTGGTTGCGACCCAGATGTCTTCCCTGCAGGCCAGGACGCCCGCGTCCACGGCCCCGTCCTCTTTCCTGTAACCTTCCCCTTGCACCAGCCTGTACTGCAACTACCATCATTTTCACTTGCTTCTTTTCCTTTTCTTCCTCTCTCAGGGAATAAGCCCTATTTGCAGTTTCCAGAATCTGTGCCATGGACATGCCCATTAAGTCCTCCTTTTTCTGTAATTTCCTTTTAATATCAAGGGCTACACAGCTGGTAAAGATCCCCTTTATAATTGCCTCAGTTGCCTGGTCATTGGGATTTGCATTAGTATTTTGCCGGATGGCGTCCCAAATCCGCTGCAAAAAGGCAACCGGACTTTCCTTTGGTTCCTGTATTAACTCATATGGTTTTGCCCAGTTATGTCAGACAGCCAAGTGCCGGAGACCATGTAAAAGCAACTCCTTGGCGGGCTACCACAGTCTCGGTAATCAGTGGGTAGAATCCCACAGAGGGGGTAGCCTCCAGGACCTGAGGCACCTGTTCCTTATATAGTGGGGGTGCTGAAGCCGAAGGGGACACTGAATCTGCCATTACCGCTGTACGAGAGCTCTGGGGGCTCACATTAGTTACTACTGCACCCGACAGAGTTAAATTACACTGTTGCAAAATATCTGTTCTATTTCTTAAAGCCATAAACAACTGCACATATAAATGTTCATGCCATTTACCGGTTCGCTGACAAAACAGGAGTAATTGGAGGATCATGTTATAATTGATTGATCCTTCCGATGGCCACCTTTCCTGGTCCTCTAGCTGATATTGAGGCCAGTCTACTGTACAGAACCTTTTCAGTTTACTTTTAGTCATGGGATCTGATCCAAACACTTTCCAGTTCACTAGAATGCATTCTAAAGGCGTACACCATGCCCTGCCTGTCGCCTACCCCATAACCTCAGGAGACACTGGGCGTCCCCAGGTCTTAACAGGCGAAAGTCCACCCCACTGGACTGTTCCTACCTTATCCATGGGACCGGATCCGCACCGTCGCCCGCAACTGCTTCTCCACTATTTGAGCGCGTTGCACCGTTGTGCCCTCCGGGGTCGATCAAACTGTGTCTCCGCCGAGGCCCTTGATAGTCACCAGTGCATGCTGGGCGTCGGTCGTTGCCACAATCCATCGACCACCAGGAGGGGTCCGGGCAAGGCTAAATTTCAGCCTCGAGTCCCATCTGGGTCGCCAAGAACTGTTGTCGGCACACAGTGCCCGAGGGGGACAACAGCTGGGTTCGTTGCCCGGTGCGAACACACACCGGTGTGTGTGTGTGTGTGTGTGTGTGTGTGTGTGTTCAATAAACACACCAGTGTGGAGAAGCAAAAAAAGTTTATTTGAACGTTCAAATAGGTGCCAGGAGACATCTCAAATCAAGCACACAATGTAAGCAGTTTTCCTTCCTTATATACCCAGGTTGTTTACTTGCAAGAACATAGTGAACTGTAGCAAGTTTCCCACGCTGGGACATGTTCCTCCTCCTCCTCTCCCTCTACAGAAACACATCTGAATTCTTCTTCTATACCACTGATAGTAACTAAGCAACTTTCAAGGTCTTGCTCTTCCCAGCTGTTAGCGAGCTAGAGAAAAGTTATGTCTGGGGGGGGGGGCAGGGGCTTTTATGGTGCTTAGGCGTAGAGCGGGGGGGCTTCATCGATCCTTGTGATCTTCCACTCCCCCAGTTACCTAGGATCATGCCCAGTGACCCCAACAAAATGACTAGCTAGAGACATTTGTCTACTGCCAGTACAGTAAAATATGTATTTCATTATGACCTAATAACCCCTTTTATGTGCTCAAGGCAGTGACCAAAGACTTGTGTGCTTTCGCTGTACTTTTCAATATCATCTGCCCATATATGGAAGTTTCTTCCAATAGCTTCTTTAATTTTTCAATGGAAAATCTAAACACTGATCATCAAAGAACAGAATCATATTACAGGAAAATAGTAAAATGTATAGCAGTTTCACTGCTTCCTTTTCCTAATCTTGAAACCCAACTTGCTTTTTCAGTTCCAGCAGGGTTACAAGTAATATACAGACAAACTTTACTAAGATGAATTTAGTGCTGAAAGCAAAAAATCAATCATTTAAAAAAATGTTGTTCTAACAATTGCACCTTCTTACTTAGACCTCCTTTGCATTAAGTTTTGGTCACTAAAGTTGGAAGCTAGGATTTTTTTTTATTATTCTTGGTAGCTGCTTTGGGTCTGCAGAGCTGTGTGAGTATAACTCTTTTCTCTTCCTGGCAAGCAGAAACCAGCTGAGAGAAGTGGAAGATAGGGAAAAGTGAAAATTGCTTCAGAATTGACAGAAAAGTGCCACAAGGGAAGGCGAGTCTAGGGAGAAGGGTTAAGAGGGAGGGAAGGCTTTTTATTTAAACTAGGATGTTTGGCAAGGCCACCAACCACACTTTCAGACCAATTATTTGTAAACTTGAAAAGTATTTGTAACACTTGAAAATTATTTATGGTGGGTCCTTTCCTCTAACTAAAGCTTAGGGTTAGGTTTTTACTGATACTAAATATTAAAAGCGAGATTTAAGCACTGCTATCAGAATGTGGATGGCTTTAAGAACATAAGAATGGCCGTACTGGGTCAGACCAAAGGTCCATCCAGCCCAGTATCCTGTCTGCTGACAGTGGCCAATACCAGATGCTCCAGAGGAAGTGAACAGAACAGGGAATCCTCTCGTGATCCCTCTTCTGTCATCCATTTCCAGCCTCTGACAATTCGACTAGGAACACTATTCCTACCCATCCTGGCTAATAGCTAAGGGTATGGCTACACTTGCACCCTCTTTTGAGAGAGGGGTACAAATGAAGACATTCGAAATTGCAAATGAAGCTGGGATTTAAATATCCCTTGCTTCATTTGCATATTTGCGTTCTGGCGCTATTTTGAAATAACACGTTAAGACGCCGTTATTTTGAGAGAAAACCCTTCTCTTGAAATAACCCTTATTCCTCATACAATGAGGTTTACCAGTTATTTCGAGAGAAGGGTTTTCTCTCAAAATAACAGATGCTGTTAAGATGTGGTTATTTCGAAATAGCACCAGAACACAAATATGCAAATGAAGCACAGGATATTTAAATCCCAGCTTCATTTGCAATTTCGAATGTCTTCATCTGCATCCCTCTCTCGAAAGAGGGTGCAAGTGTAGACATACCCTAAAAGAATAATGGGTCTTCCTGGCCAAGGAAATTTTGTCTTTAATGGATACCATATTAACTTATACAGAAAATTCATAGTAAGTTTCTGGATTACTTAAGAAATATTACTAAACTCCTCTGTCTGAAATGAGCTGATACAACTCCTTGCTTTCTTTCCCCATTCCCTTATATTTTTTAAAACATTGGCCCTTCTGATGGAGGGAATTGTAGTTAGAAACTGTTTGTGTGCTCATAAACTGGTCATTCCTTCTGTGTGTGACTAGTTTAGATTTTTTTTTTTTAAATATAGCTAATTGGAAACTTGGTAATATTTTGTAAGCTGCCCAAGATTATAGTATCACTAGTAAGTGGTTACAGCTGATTACCACCAGAGGGAGCAGACTACTTTCTAAAGGAAACGCATTTAGATTTTGGAATAAATTTTCTAATAAGCTGGACCTCGTTGGAAAATGAAGGATACTGAGACTCCTATATGTTACACTCAGAGTTTTAAGGGACAGGGTTTGCTTTGGGTATCAAATACATGCAAGACAACTAGGTAGAAGTTTTATTCCATTTGAGACTGCATAAAAGGTGGGGGTTTGTTGGCATGTGACTGCCTTTCCATGTAGGAAAAGAGACTTCTCTACTATTTTCTCACATGACTGAAGTGTAGGCTGTCCACTTGAGGTAAGATGTGGCCCCTCTGGTCAGACAGACGAAAAGACTGGAAAGATATGGGTAAAGCCTATTACTTGCGGATACATTTCTTAATAGCACCTCCATCTGATCAATATGTACTCATTTATAACGTTGCTAATATGCCTGTACTACATGCTTTCAAGTACAGGTTGAACCTGTACTTGGTCTGGCAACCTGGGAACCTGAGCTATCCCAGAACAGGGGAGGTCAGTGCTCCCCTGCTGGCTGCCGGCTCCCAGGTTCTTCTCCTTGTGGCTCCCTGTTCTGAAGCTGGTCTCCCTAAAACTGGCCCAGCACAGCTCCCTATCCTGCTGCCCACCCACTGCCCCAGGGTCTCCTGGGGTTCCTGTCAGGGACTGTTTGGCCGCTGCCAGCCCCACTGCTGCTCAGTGTTCCCCGGGTTCCCAGCTGGGGCTGCCTGGCCGTTGCCAGCCCTGCTGCTGCTGGGATTTCTGGCTAGGACTGCCTGGCCACCAACAACTCCACTGCAACCAGGGGTTCCATGGCTGGTGCTGGGACTCCCTGGTCACCTGGATCTGCTAACACCGGGAGTTCTCCAGTCAGGACAGGGGCTCCCCAAATGCTTCCTGGTCCCGCTGATGCCAGGGGTTCCCAGCCAGGGCAAGAGCTCCCCTGATGCCGACTGGCCCAGCTGAGGCTCCCCAGTCCCTGCATATTGCACCTGCCTCCCGGGCACTTTGGTCCAGCAACATCTGTGGTCCTGCAGTGATGTTGCCGAACCAGAGAGTCCTGGATTTGGGAGGTTCACCCTGTAATTATATTCATGTTGCCAATTGCAACTATTTACAGTTAGAACTGTTTAATCACCTTCAAACTTGCCCATAGATATGTCTTCAGTTTTTCATATTGTTTTAAGGCAGGCCTGAGCAAAATGCGAGCTGCATTGGGCCCACGAAGCCACTGGATCCAGCTCGCGGATGCTGCAAGGAGCCCCAGGAAGGCTCCCTGCTTGCCTTGCCCCACCCCCACGCTGCACAAAATGCAGCTGCAGGACAGTTTTCTTTAAAGACTGAGAGTCAGAGGGGAGGGAGGAAGCTTTAGGAGCTGCTCCTGCCTCCCAGCACAATCCTGTTGGCTGGTTTCTGGCCAGAAACCAGTGAATGGAAACTTCAACAGGCAGCCACAAAGCACATGGGTGCGGACTGTGTGGGGGTGGGGCAAGCAGCAGTGTTCCCTCTAAGCTGCATGGCTGCACAGCTTCACAGGTGATTCATCAACACCACCCAGTCAGAGGCTCAGGGCTCCCTGCATGGAACTGACTGACTGGGAGGGGCTGATGAATCACCTCTGAAGCTGTGATGCCACATAGTTTATAGGGAACACTGGCAGGCAGGGAAGCTGATTTAGGAACAGCTGCTGGCTGGTAAGTCTCCTGGCCAGATCCTGCCTCTGGTACCCCAGACCCTTCCCCAATCCTCAGCCCCCAACTCCACGTACCCAAATCCTCTCCCAGATCCAGCACCCCAATCTTCTACCCCAGATCAGTCCCCTCCTGCCCTAGCTCACAACCCAAATCCCCACACTCCTTTTTGTACCCCAACTCCCTGCCCTAGATCACAATCCAACCACCTGCACCCAAGTCCAGTGCCCCTGGTTACAACTGCCTCCCTACTCCAAACTCCCTCCCTTACCCAAGCTCCCTTCTGCACCGAACCTCCATCCCAGAACCCACACCTCCTCCATTAATATCCTGGAAGAGTGCAGCCTTTGACCAAATCCCAAATTCTTGGAGTGCCCCCCCCTCCATCAAAAATTATTGCCCACCCCTGTTTTAAGGGATTAATTTGCCAAGAACAGTGATGGCTATCACAACTGTAGAGTGATTACTTACCACTAAAAGGCATACAGTTCACTGCCTTTGTAGCTAGTCACACGGCAGCTTCTCTCTGGACCCCCGCATCCTTATATCATCACTGTAAATATACCACTGTAAATTAATGTGAGCATAGAGCTGAATTGTGCAAATCACATGTCAGAAAATTGCACAATATCTGAAATACTGTGGTTATGTAACTGCATTGTATGGCAAGGTAGAATTTCTATTTGATGCCTATGGTAAACAGAACAATGGAGTTCAGAGAGGTGAGTTTTAAAAGGTGCTTCATATTTCCATTATTGCGGTCAGTAAAAGCCTAAAATTTAAGTACTTCAGGGAAATAAATCTATTCATGTGTTTGAATCTCGCATTCAAACATTATACCTCAGCGGTTGTTTGACTGGCCTTCATGAAAAGATTGGTGCAGTTCATAGAGTTCTAAACTGTCTTGCAGGATATTAATGCGCATGCCTGTGTCACTGGTAAACCTATCAGCCAAGGTGGTATCCACGGACGTATCTCTGCCACTGGTCGAGGTCTCTTTCATGGAATTGAAAACTTCATCAACGAAGCATCATATATGAGCCTTTTGGGAATGACTCCAGGGTTTGGAGATAAGACATTTGTCGTCCAGGTAATTTGTCTAGAAATGCAATTGTTTTAGTGAAGAAAGTTGGAAACATAGCAGCTTTTAAAATCACTATTAAACCTGTAGATCTGGTAACTTTAGAGATTAGCTTTCTAATCAATGTCTACTTCAGAAGCAGTTTTCAGAAGTCATCCTTTATTTTGCATTTTTTTTAAATTACATACAAAGGCATGAGTCAAAACACTAGCCATTTTCTAAGAACAATGTTATAACCATAGACTGAGTGTGTCTGTACATTAAAAAAAAAAAAAAAAAAAAAAAAACCTCACAGCTGACCCATGCCAGCCATTTCAGACTGTTTGCTAAACAAACTAGGGCAGTACAACCTAGATGGCGCTATTCTAAGGCCAATGCATAACTGGCTGGAAAACTGTTTCCAGAGAGTAGTAATAATCAATGCTTCACTGTCACTTTGGAAGTGTATATAAAGAGGGATCCTGCAGAGATCAGTTCTGGGTCTGGTTCTATACAGTATTTTCAGCAGTAATTTAAATCATGACAAAAAGATTACACTTGTAAAACTTTTGTGGATGATACCAAGTTGGAAGAGATTGCAAGTGCTTTGAAGCAGTATCTCTCAGCCTTTCAGGAGCCCTTTCAGGAGTTGATTGATACTGTGCACCTCCAAGTTTCCCCTCACTTAAACTACTTCCTTACAAAATCAGACATAAAACTACAAGTGTCACAGCACACTTTTACTGAAAAGTTGTTTATTTTCTCATTTTTATCATACAAGTCTAAAATAAATCAACTGGAACATTAATATTGTACTTGTTTGTGTAGCATATCAATAGTATGAACTAATCACAGTATAAAATTTTAATTTATGCCGACTCTGCTAGTGCTTTCTATGTATACTAGGCAAGCGCACAGATGAGTTAGAGCTCTTCCGGGGGTACCATAAGTATCACCAAGGTACGTGTAGAAAGAATTTTGAAGTTCATAGTGGATCACAAGCTAACTATGAGCAAGTGTAATGCTATTGCCAAAAAAAACCCAACCCAAAAACAAAAGCCCCACAACAACTTAGGGGTAAATGGTTAACCGGTTCCGTTTAGCTGGTAGGGGCTGGAGCAGCTCACCCCACCACAAGTTACATGCTGGGTCCGCAGCCCCACTCTAGCTTAAGCTTTATATTACAGAGCCCGTAGCACGCTTGGATTTTTAAGTGTTACCATTTTAAACTACTTTTCACATCTCTAAAGCAAACATTTTGAGATGTATTAACAAGAGTGTTGTCCATTAATTTAATTTATCTCCTAGAACTGGAAGGGACCTCGAAAGATCATCGAGTCCAGTCCCCTGACTTCACAGCAGGACCAAGTACCATCCCTGACAAATTTTTGCCCCAAATCCCTAAATGGCCTCCGCAAGGATTGAACTCACAACCCCGGGGTTTAGCAGGCCAATGCTCAAACCACTGAGCTATCCCTTGTTAAGAAAGACATAAGTAATTCTTCTCCACTCAATGCTGATGAGGCTTCAACTAGAGTACTATTATTTTGTTCTGGGTGCCACATTTAAGAAAGATGTGGGTGACTTTGAGAATCCAGAAAAGGGCAACAAAAATGATTAAACATGACCTGTGAGGGAATATTGGGGGGAGGGGGAATGGTTTAGCCTGCAGAAGAGGAGGATAAAGGAGACTGACAGATTTCAAGTATATAAAAAGTTTTACAAGGAAGAGGGAGAGTGGTGTGTTTTTTCTTCTTCTTCTTCACCCTCTGAGGATAGGACAAGGGTGGTTTAGTTTGGACATAAGGAAAAACTACTCAACTGTCGGGGTAGTTAAGCACAGGGAGGCTATGGAATCCCTATCATTGAGTTTAAGAATAGGTTAGAAATGATCTGATGATGTATAGTCCTGCCTTGAGTGTAGGAGACTATACTAGAAGACCTCTTGAGGTCCCTTTCAGTCCTATGATTCTATTGCTGTGTAGGTTTCTTGGCTTGGGATCTAAACTAAAGCCCAAAGTCTGGAAGTCTACACAGCCTTGTAACCAGAGTCCTGTAAGTCTGAGTCACCTGGCATGGGCCAGCTGCAGGGTTTTTTTCTGCATAGACATACTTTGAGACCTCCAGGCATCATTTCCAGGTTCTTGAAGCTTTTAAACTAAGGGATATTACACATTTTACATGTAATGTAACACTAATTTTTGGAAAATGATATTCTGTAAAAACATCCATATATAATGGAAACGTGAGACCTTTAATACCTTAGTTTTAGATTCTAAAGAAAAAATTCAAAGCTCAGAAAAATGTAAATATGATTTGGTCTGTGATATTTTGAAATAAACAATGAGATCTTTAGGTCAACACAATGGCCTGGATTTTTAGTTTTAGCTCTGAATTTTTGGCTTTTGTAAGACCTTAAAAGATTCTTAATTCAAACTATGCCCCTGCATATTTTTAGACATGAATATTGGGCAAGAATAAAGACTATACTGAGAAATAGATTTCTAATACTCTCTAACATGCATGATTATATATGTCAGGTTGAATAAATACATAATTAGCAAGTTATTAAAATGCAGAATTGAGATGATGCACCACAATACTTTATTTGAAACTGTTCTGATATCAGTGTGACAAGCATTAGAAATATCAGAGGATTGATTGCTACATTTTTTAGTAATAAATCATCAACATCACCTAATTGCGTTCTAACGTCCTGTGCCAGTTAACCAGTCGTCTGAGACACACATCCTTTAGAAACACAATAGCACCGTTACATTCCCATCCTTTGGAATTCACATTTGGCAGCGCATAAATAGAAGTCTAAAACTGAACAAGCAAACTGAAAACTTAGCAACATAGCTGAAGACCAATCAAGAAAAAATGAGGACACAGCACTAAAGACAAACACCATACCTAAATATAACTTAATTTTTGTATCGGAACATGCTTCTGATATGAAAGGGGAACAATGCAAAATACTTTGCAAGCAATAAACTGAAGGATTTCACATTTATCACTCTTCCTTGAAGTTAATCTTATTTGTAGCTTTTCCAAATACTTCCTGTTTGACTTTGGGCAAACTGTTAATCCCTGCTTCCTTACTTGTAAAATATGGAAATCTGTATAACATCCCAAGAAGCTGAAGTTTACTTCACATTTGTAAAGCAGTATAATTAGAGGTTAGTATTGAAGTAATCCACTGTATTGTTTATTACCTGTTAAGAGAGGACTCATTCAAGAGTCAACATGAGAAAACAACTAAATTAACTGAGCCACTTTTAGCGCTTGGGGAAGATTGATCCTCCAGAAGTTGATCTTCTAATGTTCAGTCTAGCAGCCCTAGTGTAGACCCATAAATCAAACACTGAGGGCAGCCGCGGCCAGCATCATGTACCCCTCATTCTGTGAGCAATAAGAGTAGCTGATAGGAGCATGTGTTCCCCTCAGCCTACTGCAGTGTAGAGGCTATGGCTGCTCAGCTCAACATAAGCCGAATACAGTTTTGCATAGCTGGGTGGCGTACCTTAAGCCAACCTTCCTGGTCTAGTGTAGACCAAGCCTTAGAGGCTTTAAATTTTGCAGCATCCTATATATCTAGTGACCATGAAACACAGTGTCAAGCAAATTCTGGAATTGTCATTCAAAAGTCAAAAAAAATCTTATACAACATTTGGTTATAAGCATATTCAGAAGTATGGGTGCATCTACACAGTAGGGCTTAACTCAAAATAATTGGGAGCATATATACAGCACTTACTTTGAAATAGAGTACTCATCCTCTGACTTCCCTTACTCCTCGTACAGTGAGGGTTACAGCAATCGGACTGAGAAGTCCTCCAGCTTGACAGTATTTCAACACTATGTAGACGTGGACTAGGTTATTTTGAAATAACACGTCTGAGTAGACGAATCCTAAGTAATTCAGGTAAATGTAGTTATGAGGAACCTTTCGGGGTGAGGAACCTTTTTTGGGTTGGACACTGATCCACAGAAAAATCAGTCAGAGGCCACAAAACCAAAAACCCCTTTCTTCTGTGGCCACTGACTGAGAAGCAGAAAGACACTTGCCCCATTCCCTTTACAAAGCAGAGCCGAGGGGGTGGTCCAGGCTAGTAGATTTTGTATGCTCCAGCCCATGGTGGAGCAGTGGAGAGCCGGAGCCCTGTGCAGGCTCCCCAATCCCGGGGGCGGTGAAGCCCTGAGTCTTGAAGACTGGATCCAGGCAAGCCGGGGGCCACATCTGGCCCCCAGGCCTTAGGTTCCCCACCCCTGCATTAAGTGACTAAATGAATAGCTGTTCACCTATCAAGAAAGACCTTAGAAGTTGCTAGGTATATTAATGCATTAAAAATAATAGTAACTTATGACAAATTTCAGTTGAAATTTTACTATCCCCAAAATTGCTACAAGCACTCTGCTACTGATATTCAGGAGGTGGAACCAGAAAGAAGCATAGAAAAGTAGAGTTTAGGCTTCATAAAAGGCTTCATCTTGGCTAGTTTTTCTCTCCTGAAATAAATGCCATCTTAACTGGTAGCATCCTTGTAAGTGTCTGCAGCTTGAAGGAATCTGTGGTAGCTTGCATGCTACTTTTGAAAAGAAAAATATTGGAATGATATGTAAGTTCTATCAATGATCTTGCAAAGTATATCATAGACATGTCTCTGTCCCATATCACTTCATGTCAACATACGACGTAGAAAGGTGAAAAGCAGATATATGTAAGGACAAGGTGTTTTAAGGTTTGTGGGTTCATTTCACATGATTCAACTATTCTTTCTTCTACTCTTCCCATTTTCATTGACAGGGATTTGGCAATGTGGGCCTGCATTCTATGAGGTATCTTCATCGTTTTGGTGCTAAATGTGTTGGTATTGGAGAGATTGATGGTACCATCTGGAATCCTGATGGGATTGACCCAAAAGAACTAGAAGATTACAAATTGGTATGGAAATTCTGTATTGTTCCCTATGTCAACTCTGTAAATATTGACGATGACTGCAGGCTGGTGTTAACTGTGCAGAGTACTTGCAAATTATGATGAGTAATGCTCTATAAATTGCTCATCAGAAAAGACTCAGGATTGGCATTGTCTAAATTTAGCTTTTCATTTTCGCTAGCTTGAATGCAGACCAAATTGAGTAATAATAATTGGTTTCATTGTTTTGACAGCCTGTGATATGCTGGTTTAGTCATTTCTCTACATTGCCTATCGCTACCCAATAGGCACATTTGTGGACCTGAGTCTCTCTGAAGGGCATAGGATTGCATCAGAACAAACTACAGGCAGTCCCCGAGTTACGCGGATCCGACTTATGTCGGATCCGCAGTTACGAACGGGGCACTTCCTCTCCCTGGTCTCGAGCAGACCAGGGAGAGGAAGCAAAGCGGCGGCGGAACGCGCGGCCAGCTGACAGCCCAGACGCGTCTGGGCTGTCAGCTGGCCGCGCGCTCCGCTCTGCTCCCCCCCCCCCCCCCCCCCCGTCTGCAGACCAGGGGGAGGGGGAGCAGAGCGGAGCACGCGGCCAGCTGACAGCCCAGACGCGTCTGGGCTGTCAGCTGGCCGCACGTTCCGCCGCTCTGCTGTGCTCCGCTCTGCTCCCCCTCCCCCTGATCTGCAGGGGGGGGGAGCAGAGCGGAGCATGCGGCCAGCTGACAGCCCAGATGCGTCTGGGCTGTCAGCTGGCCGCGCGTTCCGCCGCTCTGCTCTACTCTGCTCCCCCTCCCCCTGGTCTGCAGACCTGGGGGACGGGGAGCAGAGCAGAGCAAAGCCGCGGAGCCCGAGGGCAGCAGGATAGCCACGGCGCGTCTGGGCTGTCCCGCTGCCCGCGTGTTCCGCCGCTTTGCTCCCCGTCCCCCTGGTCTGCAGACCAGGGGGACGGGGAGCAAAGCAGAGCAAAGCCACGGAGCCCGAGGGCAGCAGGATAGCCACGGCGCGTCTGGGCTGTGTCCCGCTGCCCCCGTGCTCCGCGGCTTTGCTCCGGACGCCTGTGGTACAGCAGCTGGGGCGCTGCCGGTTGGTCCCATAGCGCCGCTCTGGGTGCCACTGGACCAACCCAGCAGCACCCCAGCTGCTCTGCCCCAGGTGTCCCCTAGTCAGCAGCTGCTGAAAATGACCAGTGGCTGACTACAGGAAGCCCCTGCCCCGGGCTTCCTGGAATCAGCCGCTGATCAGTTTCAGCAGCAGCTGACTTGGGGATGCCTGGGGTTCTTAAGTTGAATCTGTATGTAAGTCAGAACTGGCGTCCAGATTCAGCCACTGTTGAAACTGATCAGTTTCAGCAGCGGCTGAATCTGGACACCAGTTCCGACTTACATACAGATTCAACTTAAGAACAAACCTACAGTCCCTATCTTGTACGTAACCCGGGGACTGCCTGTATTGCTCTGGTTTATATAAATCTCAATATTGGGGGTCACAATCCCCCTGCCCTTCCCATCTTACTAAACAGGAGCAGTGTTCCAGCTAGATTGCAGCTGTGGGAAAGAGAGGGTTCTCGTTTGGAACAGGGTGAAACACATTTGTTCAGACTTACTAGCGATCTTACACAGCTGTCTCTGTGGCATCTGCTGTATGGACAGACAGAAGTTTTTGGAGTAACTTCCATGTTCAAGAAAGAAAAAATGGAGTTCATTTGGGGAAATTGAATATGAAAAACCTGTCTTATGAAAGGAGACTCAAGGAGCTTGGCTTGTTTACTTTAACCAAAAGAAGGCTGAGGGAAGACATGATTTAAGTTTAAGTTTAGACTTGAGTTTAGACGAAGGTTTCTAACCATTAGAGGAGTGAGGTTCTGGAACAGCCTTCCAAGGGAAGTAGTGGGGGCAAAAGATCTATCTGGTTTCAAGATTAAACTAGATTGGTTTATGAAGGGGATGGTTTGATGAGATAACATGATCTTGGTAACTAATTGACCATTCATTATCAGTGGGAAATAGGTCAATGGAGGGATGATAGGAGTTACTATAGAGAACTTTCTGGGTGTCTGGCTGATGAGTCTTGCCCACATGCTCAGGGTTTAGCTGATCGCCATATTTGGGGTCGGGAAGGAATTTTCCTCCAGGGTAGATTGGCAGAGGCCCTGGAGGTTTTTCGTCTTCCTCTGTAGCATGGGGTACAGATCACAGCTGGAGGATTCTCTGCATCTTGGGGTCTTCAAACTATTTGAAGGCTTCAATGTCTAAGATATAGGTGAGAGGATTATTCTAGGAGGGGTGGGTGAGATTTTGTGGCCTGCACTGTGCAGGGGGTCAGACTAGATGATCATAATGGTCCCTTCTGACCTTAAAGTCTATGAGTCTATGATCTTGTAAATTGAGCCTTTAATTTGCTAGCTTCCACATGTAGCAATATTGAGGAGACATTTAATGAAGCACTGCCTGTGTGCTTAGGCCTAAAATATTACTTCATGTTTAAATAAACTCCTTAAAATATATATATATTTTTAAATCTGCAATGTCTTTCTTTAAGCTTTTTTCATGCTCTTGGGAAAAGAACATGTTTAGTCTTATTAGTACTCCTGTAGGGATTCTGCACCAAAACAACAAAAAATCTGTGCACAATATTAGAATACTAAAAAACCAGCATATTTATTTGTCTACTTAACAATAGAATCATGCCAAGTTCAATTATTTTGGTAACTTATTTCAAAATTCCTTTCAGCAAGGGTGTCTAACAAAACAGATGAGAGAGATTCCAGTTTTTTTGTTTGTTTGGTGTTTTTGTTTTAAAAAAAAAAAAAGAAGAGATTTCTTACTCAGCACATTAATCCAGAACTTTGAGTAATTCATTTAATTTAGAATACAGAAAGTTATTTTCCACACTCCTCAGAAACAAAGGCTGTAATAGAGTAGCTGAGGGAGAGGAAAGTTAATTGTAGGGAGACAGTGTGGGAGTGAACCTAGAGAGTTGGGTGTGAAAAACGGAATGGGTTTTTGCAGCAAGATGTAAATGTTTGGGTACCTCCCCCATTCAGTTAGGCACATCTGTCTTTGTCCCAATGTGTCTCCTGCGCTGGCTCAGTGCTATTGCTTCTCCAGCTCTTGTTTTCATGCCCCAGCCTGTCCCCCACCAGCTCTTCTGAACCCATTCTGTTTGCTCTACCCCCATATCCACTGTATCCTCAGCTGGCCTTGCATACAGGGCACTGAGGAAGGCAGTCACTGCTGCCCCCTCCCTCTCTGCTGCTGGCTGCTCTGATCCTGAGCCACTGCCCTTTCTTCTGGCAGGTGCTAGTGGGCAAAAAGTATAATTTTGCAGCAAGTACCTTTCTGGCAACGTCTATTTTTTAATAAAGGAAAAAATATGTGCCGGGGACATGATTTCTGGGCATGCGCTGTGATGTAGAATTCTTCCGACAGTACACTGGTGTCAAGAAATGCAGTGCCCAAAACAAAAAAGGCACTTTCATTTTAATATAATTTGTGTCCTGTGTACTGCCACAGTAATGAATTATTTGTAGATTTTTCTGATACGTTGAAAGTCTAGACTGATATTTTGAAAATATGTAAGGATCTTCCATAGGTACTGTATGAGATACACCTGCTTTTTAGAGTGTGTTTTTTGAGCTTATTGTGATTTTACCTTTAATCTTCACTCTTATCTCACAGCTCCACTTAAAACAAGACTGTAGAATTTAGCTAACAGTAAAATATTTTGGGCATTTAAATTAATTGACATACTGGCTGATCTTAATTTTAATATGAGCTGCATTAAGTTTGAACTTTTTATCCAGCAGGCTTTGTAGAATGGTCCTTGGCTGCCCATGGGAACTGCAACCAAATCTTATAGTGTCTTTTTGAACATGTGGTTCTTCAAGTGCTGTCCCTGGAGGTGCTCCACTTCAGGTGCTGGTGCATGCTTCTGCTAGCAATCAGAGATTTTTCCTAGCAGTGCCCTACTGTGCCATGCACCGTTAATGTCTGTTGACTGTGCACACAGTGCCTTGGTTCCTTCTCTACGTTCTCGGCAGCAGACAGAGCTCCTCATATTTGCCCTCCTTCAGCCTAAAATGACAAAACAGACATTTACTTCAGTTTCAGCTTTATTCAAGTTCTTCAGACCCCGTGTTCCTGTTTTTCTTTTTTTTGGGGGGGGGGGGAGTTTTTCCCACCAGTTTTCCACCCTGTTTCAATATGCCTAGCCCTGCAGTCTTCAAGAGGTGCAATTCTTGTAGAGATTCTCTGCCTGTTGCTGAAGGACATTCTGTGTTTAAAATGCCTGAAGGAGCGCACCTCTCAGAAGTTTCCCCCGCTGTTCTAATCATACAGCCTGGGCAAGGTGAGACCAGATCTGCCTCAGGGCCTTCCTTTATGAAAGATGTCTCCAGCCGCTTTGTGAGGGCCTGCCGTCTCCTGGAAAGGGCTTGGATAGGCACAAAATATCCGTTTCCACTAAGAAACCATGCTATGTGCACAGTCAGTGGGCACCAGCAATGCAATAGAGCACTACTGCGCACTTGCAACGTGGCAAGATGCTGCTAGGAAAAATCTCCGATCACTGGCACAAGGATTAACTAGTGGAGCACCCACAGAGGGACATATCTTGAAGACCATCGTTACTGCTCAGGGTGAGAAACTTTCTCTCCTGTATAGCTGTTTTACTAACGGAAATGGATTAGTAGTGCTTGAATGTACACTGTTTTTAATTCAAGATTGGGGAACAAGAAAGGAAGCAGATCCCTTTTTTCCTCATTCCTCCAGTATATTACATTTATATTCTGTTTTACTAAAATGCAAGTAAATGAAGTTTCTCCTGTCTCAAATGGAGTAAAGTGCTTATGCAAATCTATTAGAGTTATGCAGTGTCTCTTGAGAAGTATTTAAGGTCCAACTGCAAAACTGATGGTATTTGGTGCTGTTCTTCGATGGCACTTGCTGTAGTAGTAGTAGTTGGAGGGGGAGGAGGGCATTGTATTTAAAACTAACGCAAAGGGCAGTAGACATGCTGTGCTAGGTGTTGTACAGGAACTTGCAAAGGAGTGCACATGACTATCAAAGCAATAGTCTTTCCCATTTTAATATAATTGGGATTATGTTGTGCAATGTGAAGGTTCTGTTGTACAGTGGTGGTACTGAAAGTAACTAATAATCACACTTCTCTTCCCCTCAAACAGCAAAATGGGACAATCGTTGGCTTCCCCAAGGCACAACCATATGAGGGCAATATCTTGGAGTCAGACTGTGACATTCTCATTCCTGCTGCCAGTGAGAAACAATTGACTAAATCTAATGCTCACAAGGTTAAAGCAAAAGTAAGAAGAGTTTAAATAAAACAAGAAACAATATGACAAATGCCTTTCTTCCTATTTACTCTTACTGTTGGTGTGGATATGAATGTCTCCTTGTGTCAGTCATTGTGTTGTGGTTCTTTTCCCTAGATTATTGCTGAAGGTGCTAATGGACCTACAACCCCTGAGGCTGATAAAATCTTTTTGGAGCGGAATATCATGGTCATTCCTGTAAGATTCTTTTGTCAACACTTACGGAAAGTAGACTGTCTGCCAATGCATTCTTTCTCCTGATCACAGGATCAACCGTAGCATTAATACTATTGAATATAAGAATCACTACTAAGAGTTCAGAATAAGTTTCCTTTGAAAGCCATTCCTGCAGTGCCCTCCTTTCTGTGCTGTGATAAGAATATAACATAAGAACACAAGAACGGCAGTACTGGGTCAGACCAAAAGTCCATGTAGCCCAGTATCCTGTCTACCGACAGTGGCCAGCACCAGGTGCCCCAGAGAGGGTGGACCAAAGACAATGATCAAGCGATTTGTCTCCAGCCATCCCTCTCCAGCCTCTGACAAACAGAGGCTAAGGACACCATTTTATCCCCTGGCTAATAGCCTTTTATGGACCTAACCTCCATGAAATTATCTAGCTCTTTAAACTCTATTATAGTCCTAGCCTTCACAGCTTCCTCTGGCAAGGAGTTCCACAGGTTGACTACATGCTGTGTGAAGAAGAACTTTTTTTTATTAGTTTTAAATCTGCTACCCATTAATTTCATTTGGTGTCCTCTAGTTCTTCTATTTAGGGAACTAATAAATAACTTTTCTTTATCGGCCGTCTCCACACCACTCATGATTTTATAGACCTCTATCATATCCCCCCTCAGTCTCCTCTTTTCTAAACTGAAAAGTCCCAGTCGCTTTAACCTCTCCTCATATAGGACCCGTTCCAAACCCCCAATCATTTTAGTTGCCCTTTTCTGAACCCTTTCCAAGGCCAAAATATCTTTTTTGAGGTGAGGAGACCACATCTATACACAGTATTCAAGATGTGGGCATGCCATAGTTTTATACAGGGGCAGTAAGATTTGATCTTTAAAATGTGTTCTAATGTCACTTAGTTATCTCACAAACTTATCTTCAAAATCTAGATCTCTCATTGCAGCCGTGTTCACTTACTTACATTCATCTATTGCATGGGAGTGACAGTTTGAAAAGGAAAAACAATTTATAATCAAATACTGACACACATACAGGTTTTCCTTTCTGGGAACTGAAGCTTAATTAACTCCCCATCCCAGTGAATGGAGTAGGTAGGGAAAGTTTAAATGCAATGGCCAAATTTTTGGATGTCTAACTTATATTGAAATCAGTGGAAGGATTTTTAAAAATCAGTGCTACCAATCTGGTTACCTAAAGTTAGGTAACCTAGTATGGAACATTTTACCTGAGCTTTATGCTATAAATATTCTGAAATATATAGACATGACTAAAGATTGCATGCTGCACTGATTATTTGAAAGAAACCTTATCTAGTGAGGCCCTTTTTGGTGAAAGAGGAATGATAGCTCTAAAGAAAGTGACATTACTGTTAAGTAATTTATTTTAAATCTTGCTCATTTGGCTAGTCTGCATGCATGCGTTTTTTTTTTTCTCGCCAAAAACTTACAGATGGAGAGGGGTAAATATCAGTTAATCCTGAATAGTTGAATCTGAGGCTTTTAAAATTCATATATTTTAATAAAGTTTGTAATCCAGACTCCTAATGACTTCAGGGCTTTCTTGAGGGGAATAAATGACTGAATTATTCTCTGTGCTGCCTGTTGCATTTACACACGATTTCTATATTTTTTTCATTTTAATTTGTCTTTTAAAAATATAGCAGAGTAAGTTGTCTAATCATAGGTTTTTATTCATATCATTTTTGTGCAGGATCTTTATTTAAATGCTGGTGGTGTAACTGTGTCTTACTTTGAGTGGTTGAAAAACCTGAACCATGTCAGCTACGGCCGCTTGACTTTTAAATACGAAAGGGATTCGAACTACCACTTGCTGAGTAAGCATTGCTTCTACTTTTATTAGCTCTTCAATAGATAAATTGAACTAGAAAGGAATTCTAACCATCTATGTAGTTAACCAAGTTTACGTTTGATATCTTCCTATGCCAAGCATTGAAGAAGTTCTATTCAAAGATGTTCTAAATTTAATTTATCTTTAAATCTACTCCTAGTGTGTTCTGGACAGTGGGAAAGCTTACAAATGCATGTGATTTGAAGAATAATTAATAAATCGGGGAAATACTCAAGAAAATATTGTAGAAAACTAACTATCTTCATGAAGTGATATTTGTTAAAATGTCTTGTAGATACTAATTCAAGTTCTTTATGAAAGGAAATATTCAGTTCTTGTCAGTAGGGATGTGAATGACTAGTCGAAAGTCAACACTAGTCAACAAGTATCTTCCTCCCCCACCTTGCTGGCCCGGTCTGCACGTAGGCTGTGTTTAGACTGGCAAGTTTTTCCGCAAAATCATTGGATTTTGCGGAAAAACTTGCCAGCTGTCTATACTGGCCGTTTGAATTTCCGCAAGAACACTGACGATCTCATGTAAGATCGTCAGTGTTCTTGCGAAAATACTGTGCTGCTCCTGTTCAGGCAAAAGCCCTCTTGCACAAATCATCTGCGCAAGAGGGCCAGTGTAAACAGCACAGTACTGTTTTCCGCAAAAAAGCCCCGATTGCGAAAATGGCGATCGGGGCTTTTTTGCGGAAAACCGCGTCTAGACTAGCCATGGATGCTTTTCCACAAAAAGTGCTTTTGCGGTAAAGCATCCTGCCAATCTAGACGTGCTTTTCCGAAAATGCTTTTAACGGAAAACTTTCCATTAAAAGCATTTTCGGAAAATCATGCCAGTGTAGACGTAGCCATGGTGTTTCAAAGCAGCAGCGCCACATGGAGACCAGGGTTAGCAGGGGAGTCCCCCACTGGCACTGGGCTCCCCAGGACTTTTCAAAGCGGCAGCGGTTCCCAGGCTCCATGCAGTGCTGCCACTTTGAAATGCTGCGGGGAGCACAGGGCTAGCGGGGGACTGCTTGCATAGACTATTCAGTTAGCCCGTTAATCTAAATTTAATATCTCTGCTTGTCAGTGTAAAAACAAAACCTCAGAGTGTTCAACTGTGTATTTGGTTAATTTAATCAAGTTACAGCTTTGAAGATCACTGCCTCATGACACTGAGCAGGTATACAGTAAAGGAGGGTTTCTGTAAAGTGCAATATAGGGATGTAAAAAGTCACCCTAAACAGGTAATACTGGTTCTGGTTTACTGGTAACTCGTGGGGGCTAGAGCAGCTGCTCTCTGCAGAAAGCCTGCGCCCCCTGCAGGCAGGGGCTGCTCTGCGCAGAGGCTGGGAAATTCCACTTGAAGGCCATTGTTTGGGCTTCCTATTTCCTGACCAAAATGCTGATCCTATTTTTTTTTTAAAAAAAGCTTTGTGAATTAGTAGAACAGTAAGACTTCTCACCAGACACAAATAACACTTCATCACAAAAGTAAGTAATAGTAACAAATGCCCAAGTTTCTCAGAACTTAATGGAGTTGATAAAATTTAGATAAGGATTTTTTTTTTTTTTTTTTTTTTTTTTTAAAGAAAAACATAGCCTCTTTACATTTTTACCCCCATCTGCTCTGGCATTGCTGAAGTAGTAGAAGGTCCTTCTTAACATTTAGAATGGTGCCTAAAAATTGCATTTATCTTAAATATGGTATGCAGAGTTGTTCAGGAACTCTGCTTATTATAAATACAAAAAACTTCTATAAGAGACACTGTCCTATGTGCAGACATTGTAAATGCCTTTGGAACTTAGAAAGCTTTTAAAACTTACAAACAATAAAATTTAAGAAGTGCTGTCCTTTAAATATGAGCTATAAAGGAGAGAGGTTTGTTCACCTAACTCTCTGAAATGAAAAGCCTGAAGTTTCTACAGTAGAAATATTGCTTTATAATCTGTGGCAGTAATTTATAGCAGACTGGGATGGTTACATATCAGCTGGTTGAGTCTAGACTTCAGCTCTACTACCTCCATCTCTTTCATCAACCGAGTCATTCGAATTGTCTTGGTGCAGAGTGTACTTCAGGACCTTGAAGTTTCTAATTTTGAGTCATTTGTACAACAAAAGCAGCAGGCATCACGCTTTGTTTCCATTCTTTAAAAGGTTACCTAACATAGCTCATTTTATGCTACTGGTTAAAGTAATGAATGCTGAAACTGTAAGGATAACTTTCCAGTGCAAGTATTTATCACTTTAAAATTTAATTTACCTTGTTTTCCTTCTCCTTCCAGTGTCTGTCCAAGAGAGCTTAGAAAGAAAGTTTGGGAAACATGGTGGAACTATTCCAGTTGTGCCTACAGCAGAATTCCAGGATAGGATATCAGTAAGTAGCTGCTGTGATGCTTCAATTGTGTTCCAGTATTTACAATAAGAAAGTTCCATTCTTTTGCTGTTGGCCTTTTGTTTTTGCCATTAGGCATCAGTGTGTGGTTCATTACATGGCCAAACACAGTGATCTGAAAAGCCTAGTTAATACAGCAAGCAGGCTGACTGTCCAATTGCTTCAGAGGGGTAGCCGAGTTAGTCTATAACTGGAAAAACTTAAAAAACAACGAATGGTCTAGCAGCACCTTAAAGACTACTTAAAAGTCTTTAAAACTAATACAAGGGGTTTTTTTTAAGTTTTTAAGGTGCTGCTAGACCAGGGATGGACAATAATTTTTGCCTGGGGGCCACTTCAAAAAATTTTGCCCTGGGCCCCCTCGGAAGGGGCGGGACCTAAACAGGAAGGGGCAGGGCTACCCACACCCAGACCATGATAGGTCTGGGGGTGAGGAAGCCCTTTTGCTCTCCCCCTTCCCACTAGGCACCCATGCCCTGGAAGAGGCTTGGCACTCTCCCCCGCCCTCAGGCCAATCAGGGTCTGGGGGCAGGGAAGCGCAGGAAGCCTTCGCCTCTCTCTCTCTCTCTCTTCCCCTCCTCTCCCCCCTTTCCTCTTGCGTGAACAGCACGTGGCACTCTGAAGTGCTGCGAGCTACTCACAGGGCCGAGGCAGGGGGAAGGAAGCTTCCTGTGCTCGCCTGCCCCCAACCAATTAAGGCCTGGGGATAGGGAGCGTGCGAAGCCTTCTCCGCTCTGTCCCCACCCTGTGAACAGTGCGTGGTGCTGTGTGCAGCTCACTGGGCGGGGGCAAAGCGGAGAAGGCTTTGTGTGCTCCTCCGCCCCCAGGCCCTAATTAGCTTGGGGGTGGGGGAGCAGCAGGGCCTCTGAGATGGATCCACCTGCTTGGCGGGCTGGATCCAGCCCATGAAGGCCCTTTTACCCACCCCTGAGCTAGACTATTTGTTGTTTTTAAAGTATGCCTAATTGGTATCTTGCTCTTGACTCCCCAGAACATCTCCATCTCTAAAGTTCTTCTAATGCTGAAATGTAGAGTGTACATAAAAGATACTTGATCTTACATGTTAATCACGGAGTTGTTTTGTAATATTAATCACTGTTGAGATTACAAAAACCTACCTCCTTTTGCAGAGTTAGTCTGAGCCATATTTAACTTAAGTGTTACTACAATTGTTGCTCTCTGTATGAAGTGATCATCAGCCTCAGTATTCTGAATAAGTTTCCCTTTCTTGCACATAACTATATGAATATGTAATTAACGGATTTTTGAGGGGGTGGTGGCCAAATATGTTTTAATGTTTTTCATCATTCTGAAAGGAAGAGGAGTTGCAAATAGGTATTGCAAATTCAGAGTTAAATAAGCTAAATACTCTTGAAAGTTCACATTAAGCTGATTCGGTAGCCTAGAATATTGATTTAATGGATTTTGAGGTCAGAAAGGACCATTGTGGGGATCTGTTCTGATCACTTTCACAACCCCAGCCACTGACCTTCAGAAAGTAATTGTTGTGTCAAGTTCATATACACAGCATCTCAAACAGAAATTCTCGTAGAATGATATCTAGTCCTAATTTACCAGTGCTGTGGCTGCCCTCAGAATACAATATTAAAGACCGAAGTTGCTGTTAGTCCTCCCACTTAAGGATTTTTTTAAGTATTCCTATATTCTGCATAAAGAGTATATCGAGAATCAGGAACCAAACAACTTGTTCGTACTTGCCTAAGTAAAACCATTTCATTCAGTGATATGAACATTTTATCCTAGAAGTCTTTTTTGCAACAAAAAAAAAAAAAAAAAAAAATCATCCTTATTCCAGAATAGATCTTTATTTAATTTATAAATTAAATAGAGTGTAGTTCTCTGTAGAAACTCTAAAGCCAGAGTCAGTATTGGGCATTTTAATTGGCTGTGAGCTTTATATTTAGATGGTCTTCCTTTTTTATTGAACTTCTGAATATTTCACATACTGTATGTGATGACTTATGGTCTGTAAAATTACCCACTGAATTAGCTACTTTCACATATCTTGGTCTCCTTTAACCAAGTATTAAAATAAATCTACAGTGAAAGGAAGCTGATTAATTATGGGAACCCAGCATCTTAGTCTGATGTACTAAGAGAAAATCAGTATTGCATATTCATTCATTTCATATTGAACCTGGATTGCATTTCCTTTCAGGGTGCATCTGAGAAAGACATAGTGCACTCTGGATTGGCCTACACCATGGAGCGTTCTGCTAGAGTAAGTATTGTATTAGCATGGAGGGTTTGTAGCAACTCACCGAAACAAGTCAGCATGTAGTGGTATCAGTGATGGGTACTGTTTCCTTGCACTTAAATAGGAGACTGATAGTGACAATAATAGTAGCCCCTGCACATATGACACCCCTTTGAATAGATGTTTGTGTGGATAACTTTAACTGGATATTGTAGGCCACCCAGAAACACTAAATCCAACTTGTGTGGATTTAGTAAGCATATTTTTGGTTTAAAAGTTTAGCCCTTAGATAGTTGGCCTCTGTTTGTCAGAGGCTAGAGAGGGATGGCAGGAGACAAATCGCTTGATCATTGTCTTCGGTCCACCCTCTCTGGGGCACCTGGTGCTGGCAACTGTCGGCAGACAGGATACGGGCTAGATGGACCTTTGGTCTGACCCAGTACGACTGTTCTTATGTTCTTATAGTTACATCGTTTATCATTTTATGCTCTATAAATCTGTTAAAGAAGTACTTTCAAAGCTGTACTTAATATCACTGTATATGTAGACTAGACTGTCCCTCCAATGGAAAATATTGCAGAAGGGGACAAGAAGTCCACTGGGAACTTCTTGACTTTTATGAAGATTCGACATACATGGGAGGGTTAAAGTCCTTGATAAGTGGCCCTATGGAAATCTAGAAAAGACTTAAAACTCAGATGCTGTTCTTTAATCCAAATACTAGGATCCCGCTATTCTGAGCCTTAGCCCCTGTCTGCAGTTATATAGTAGCCCAATGTCTGTAATGCTAAAAATGCTGGCTGTTCCCTCTGGGTGGCACTATTGTTGAAATGCTGGCTGTTCCCTCTGGGTGGCGCTATTGTTGAAATGCTGGCTGTTTCCTCTGGGTGGCCCATGCTGCATGGAGAGTGTGGGGCCCAAATGGCCACTTGCTACCCTGCAGTGGCCCGGCTGAGCAGCGCAGAAGTCAGCCAAGCGCCATGGTGGGAGGCAAAGGGTGGCAGGGCAGTGATGTACATGTCCAGGGGGCGTGGCCTGGACAAGCGTGCATCCCTGACTGACAGACAGAGGAGAGCGGGGAGAGAGAGAAAGAGAAGCAGGAGGGGGAGAAGAGAAAAAGAGAGGCAGAAGGCAGAGGAGAGCTGGGGGTGGGGGGGGGAGGAAGGCAGAGGTGAAAATCCCGTCTTATGACGGACTAATTGGCTAGTTACTTGAGACTAGTATACATGGAAAGGCTTTTCGAGCAGGTCTAAACTTCTGCTTTTTCATTTGACTTCAGCAAATCATGCGCACTGCCATGAAGTACAACCTTGGTCTGGACCTGAGAACAGCTGCTTACGTCAATGCAATTGAGAAAGTCTTCAAGGTGTACAATGAGGCTGGTTTGACCTTTACATAAATTGGTCATTACCGATCCTTATTGATACCCTTACTCTTCCTGCCATTGTGTACCCTCTTCTTGAGAAGCTTATCACAAGTTTACATGTAACCACAAAATTCCTCTTTCCTCTGACATTATAGTGGGTACTATTCTAAATTACTTTCAGTAAAAACAATTTTTTTATAATAAAGAAAAATCCATGGATTAGGGAGTTGAATACAAATATGTCTCTAAAAATAACCAGTTCATCTGCACTTGTGGGGGCCATGCTGGGTATTTCACCTTTAAAATAAAAAGGTAAGTATCCTGTATGGATCAGTAGTCATGCTACATGGGCAACCTATCAAATTTCAGATCACATATTGTACTAGATGAGCAGTTTAGCTCATCCTATTACTTCATGCACTTTTGTTTAATGGTGTAATTTTAGCTTTGGCACTTTCAATAAGGCCTTGTATGATCAGTGCTGTGGCATTGTCAAAGGAAGAATGGGTCTTCTGCAGGGAGTAACTTTGATAGGACTCTCTAACTTCTACTTGTTGCAGAACTCCAGGCTTGGTTTATTTTAGGCAATGTTTTTCTCTTCTAAACTGTGCTGCTCCTACTATCAGTTAATCACTAACTGAACCTGAATTTGACTCATGCATTGTAAAATCTGTTGAGAGGTGGCAGAAACTAGAATTTTTATATGCTGAAACAGTATCATTGTGTACAAACATCCAGCAAATATGTATCTGGTTATGTTTTAATCAAGTCACTCTACATAACCACTCAGTTATACTTTTTTTTTAAGATTATCTGAATTTGATATGTATAATCATACATGTGTAGTCCAGTGAACTTTAACCTTTTTTTAAACAATTATTTTCAGTTGTCTTATTTCCAGAGGCTTTTTTTTGGGAACATTTAAGTTGCCTCAATGAACAATTAGAAGTGGAGTCTAACCCTGAAACAGTTGACCTAACTACAAAGGAGCTAGACTGCTGCTTGTACACCTTATGCAATGTCTGAACACACATTAAGTTTCTATTTTTTTTTCTTTATTGGAAAAGCTTGCGTATTCTGAACATATTCAATTGTAACAAAATGGACCTTGCTATAATATTAGATCAAACATACCTTTGAGTTTTTTGTCAAGGTTTTTGTCCAGTGGAGTCCCATTGAAGTGCCAGATGTTATTTATGTAATGAATAAGATTTTTTTTAAAACCCTAAACCTAATCCCTTAGAGGAATTCATGCTTTTTCTAACTACTTTGTAACTACATAACATAACATAGTGAGAAAAGCGGTTATTAAAAAGTTGACTTTTCCAAACCTATTATGCTGGTGTATTGCTGTTTTCCACGGTCATGGTAATAGCTTTGTTGTGTAGCAGTTGCTAAACAGTGAAATGTCATACGGCATTCCACATTTATTCAGCTCATCACTAGTAGTAAGACTCTAGTCCTTCTTATTCCCAAGACACACAAGATTTTTTTTATACCTTCGCTCCCCTTCATCAAACAAACTACTTATTTACCTGACACTTAAATTCTCAGCCTTTTGTTTTCCATATTTTCTAGAGTTCTGACAAGAAATTAGCATTCTTCATCCTCATAGAAGAAATATTAAGCACTAAACTACAGCAGAGCGAGGCACTTAATTCTCATCTCTCCCTTTCTTGTTAGGTTGAAGGCCAGAATAAAGTTTTCAGCTGTCCAAGAAGTGCACTAGTAGCTAAATATGATACTGGATTGTTTAAAAAGGTGCATAGAGCCGTGGTTCCCAACACAGTGCCCGCGGGCGCCATGGCGCCCGTGGGGGCATTTCCATGCGCCCGCCAGGTGCTCGGGGCTGGCCTGGCACCAGGCGCATGGCGGGGGGAGCGCCGGGCGCGCGGCATAGAGCATTGACTTACCTTTTTAAGCCTAAAATAGTCTGCATTGCTGATGGGCAACCAAGAATTGTGCATAAGCCACATGAGTGACCCTCCTTCATCTCAGTGAGCTGCATGCTTAGTGGTCTTGTAAGTGAATAGGAGGGGGATGGAGCATCAGTCAGTGAATTCAAAAGTGCTGGTTGGGAGGAGGAGGAGTAGGAAGTGTGGGCTCCCGTGCATGAGGCGCACTAGAAGAAGGGGATAGAGGGTGAGTGGGCTGCGGGTGGAATCCCAGTCTGCCAGCTGCAGGTTGTCTACCATTGGCTTAAAGCAGGGCCACTCAATGCGGCCCAAGGCCTGTTGGTTTGCAGCCCGTGGTGCAGTTTGGGTTGACTTGGGGCTCAACACCTGGGCCGCAGGTGGGGTCCTTTGAACATGGCCTCCACTAGGAACACACTCTACAATGGCAAGGCATCTCCCAGGCAGGGTGCACATTGAAAGATGCAAGCAGATGGGCTGGCTGGAACAGAGGGGTATAGGGTGTGGGTGTTTCTAGCCCCTAGCAGGAGGTGCCGGGAGAGCCAGGGCATTGTGTGAAAGAAGCTATTTGCATATATAGTTGCATAACCACACTTAAGTTGCACTTAAGTTGAACTTTGGCATGTGCTGTATCATTGGCCCCTGGGGCTTCCAAAGTTGAGTAACCCTGGTTTAAAGTCTAGTTCCAGAAACAAAACTAAAGAACAAAAATAAGAACTTCAGAGAGGTTACTTTTCAATACTGCTTTTTGTAAATCTCCATGAAGTGCTAAAATAAGACCTTGCCTTCAGTCACCTCTTGCCCAACTTTAAGTGGCATCAGTCTCTAAACAAGTTTGCAACATCTCTAATAGTAACCTTAGTCACAGCAGTTCTTTTAATGGGTGAATTTTGCTTTTTGTAACCTCAGCTGTTCTGATTGTAGCAGATTTGAAATCTTTTATGACCTGGATAATTAGAAAAAAGGGACCAGTGAGGAGACTTGGGTACTTATGCTCCAAATTCCTTAGTACTTTCTTGGGGCAAATGACTAATATCATCCTGTCTTCGTTGTGCTCTGCCGCTGCTGCTTTTGGAGACAGACAAAGCTGTATTGCTCCTGTACTTTTGCACTGTTGAAGTCATGAAGAAAGGTAAAGGAAAGCTGGCCAAGGGCTTATCTATACAGCACAGCTATTGCAAAGTAAGATGGGAGTGAAATAAAACCGCTATTCTGTTAAGTGGGTTAAACTAAGCTACCCAAAGGCGATCTGAGTGTGCAATAATTGTCAACACAGGGAGTTACTGTGTAATAGCTACTTGGGGCTATTCCCAGACAAGCTCTTGTTTGTCAACTGGTCCTGAATCTTTGGGGGGACAAAATACTGCTGTCCTTGGTTCTACACTATCCGCTCCCCCTAGGCCTCCCAGTACCTGGTGGCAGAGTGTATTCCATCAATCCCACGCTATTCTCAAAAATAGATGAGTGGAAGAATTATCTCTCTGGCCTCTTCTCAGGTCCTGTGTTGAGCTGCTTGACTGCCCCCCAAAGATCTAGCCCTGAAATTAGAGCAGTTGGGTTCAGTTGTAGCCAACTTTATGCTACTTCACTAATAGCATTAGAGTGGGAGGCTTATAGAATACTGTGAAATATGTTAAAATGATACATTGACCTGTGGCAAAGAAGCTTTTCAGTGACATGGATACAAACTGAATTATGATAAATGTGGAAAGGAACAGAATGACTTATCAATTTAAACCAGGGGTGGGGAACCTCAGGCCCGGGATCCAGATGCAGTCCCCAACACTCAGCTCCCCCTCTCCCGGCACTGGGGAGCCTACACTGGTGCTCACTCCCTCTGCTGCCCCACTGCCCCATGGGGCTGGAGCACACACAATCTACTAGGCTGGGTGCCCCTAGGCTCTGGTGTGCAAGTGGAATGTGGGAGTGTGTTTGTTTCTCCTTCAGGGGCTATGGTGAGGGGTTTTTCCACTTCTCATTTGTGTGCAGCCCCCCAACTGATATTTCTAGATCAGGACCCCCCCCCATTCAAAAAAGGTTCCCCTCCTCTGATTTAAAGATATGGGTTTGTTTATGGACTGAATCTAGTTGACTTACAGAAGACTTGTGGGAACTGTCACAGGAGTCGCTCTCCCAAGCAGTGTTGCAGTCAGCAACTGGGTACACATCGGGTAGCTATATGGATTTACTGGTGTGCTTAAGTGTAACCTAGGGCTATGTCTACACTAGCGGGTTCTTGCGCAAGAATCCGCAGAGCGTCCACACTGCCCACCCTCTCGTGCAGAAGGCGATTTACACTATGGTGTGGTAAGAGAGGGCCTCTTGTGCAAGTGCTATGCTTTTTTATCAGGCGTAAGCCGTCTTGCGCGGGAGCTCTTGCGCAAGAGGGCAGTGTGGACGCTAGGCAAGAAACCCCTATGGCTAAATGGCCATCAGAGCTTTCTTGCACAAGAGAACGTCCACACTGCCATGGATACTCTTGCACAAAAGCACAGCTCGCACATGGCACTGTGGATGTTTTCTTGTGCAAGACTTCTTGCACAAGAACCTTTTAACAAAATGTTCTTGCGCAAGAAGCCGCCAGTGTAGATATAGCCCAAGAGTATTGTTGTCTCCAAAGTTAAAGGTAATGTATAGTTCTGAGCAGACTGCCTCAGACTTCTCAATTGCTCAGGCACAATCATTCTTCCTAGCTTAACTGGCTCAGGAATAGTTCGGCCTCAGGATGGTGTCACTAGCAGAGCACGGACTGGCGGGGTTTTGACCTCTGCCACTGTCAGCAGTTGTTGCTGAACTCACACCTAGCTTCTAGTTTTGGAAAAATCACATGTAGCCAAGCTTCTCAAGACATTGCTCTTCTCTCCCCCTCACCCCCCCCCCCTTTTTTTTGAGTGCTTGCTCATGTATTCCAATTGTGAGATGGCATTTAATCAGCTAATTGACTAGTCAATGGAATTTCCATTGACTAGTCAATTAGTTGATAAGGGGGGAAAACTGGTCTCAGGAGATGGCACTGCTGTTTAAATGTTAAGAGCCATCAGGCTCTTAATGCATTTAAAAGGCTGAAGCACAGTGGGGGAGGATGGGGATTAGATGGGAGCCAGGAATCAGCTGATTTCCAGCTTGTGCCCGGTCCCTACTGGGCTTCTGACTCCCCGGCCCCCTGTACAGATGGTGCTGGGGTGAACTGGCTTTTAAGCCCGCTCCTCCCAGCACCAGGTCCTGCTCCCCTCCCCCCCTTGCTGCCTCTCTCTGAGGCTGTCTACACTACCGAGTTTTTCTGATCAACCAGGGAACATGTCCGAACAGTTTCTGAGAAAGCAGGTGTGTTCTTTCAGAAGCCCTTGTATTCCTCATTTTATGAGGGAAAAGGACTCTTCCGAAAGAGGAGGTTTTTCCCACATTGGGCCCCATGTAGACAGCTTTTTCAGTGTCTGGCCCAGACTAATGCTTGATTTAGAACTTCTTTGTGTCTCAAACTGTATAAAATAGAGATTATGTTGGTGACTGAGCAAATACTCAGAGGAAAAAGAAAGAGCATGTCTTGATCCCTTTGATTAAGTGGGTATCATTTTCTTTTGTTAACAAACCAGAGGTTTGGTTCTATTCCAGCTTGTTCTTGTTTGTCCAGAAGGTAGCTGCTGAGGAGTGCTTTTACAATCTGTGTTTGCCCTCCTTTCCTCTAGGATCTAGACATCACACCAGGCAACCATGCTTTTGTAACTTCCTGACGGGGTTACTGTGACATAATGTGTTTGGCTGAGGAAGACCAATCAAAAACTTCATCTGTGGAATGCAGATGCCGGCCTCCTGAATACAGTGTATTATGCCAGGAGCATACTGATTGCATTCGTTTACAGTATGTGTCAGGGGTCAGTTCATGGTAATAATTTTAACCTACAAAGTGCTTGAAGGTTTCCATCAGGGTAACCTTGAAGATTGCTGCTGCCTTCATGGTTTTCATCGACTTTTGTGATCAACATTTTTCAAGTTGAGGTTTGCTAAATGTACATTAAATGGGTGGGGTTAGACTGGTGAAGGGTCTGTGGCACTAGAATTCACTTCCCCATGGGGAGACAGCCTAAACTTGATTAGTGTTAGACAGGCCCTAAGGCAGTGCAGTTGAGCTTTTTCTGAGTGAGTGTTTCAGGGCTAGGTAGAAGTTGGAGTTTAAGGGTTATCTCTGTCTTGGGGATGCACTGCTAGAATGGACTATCTGTATATGATTTTGAAGTTAAATGTGTAAATAACGCATCTGATCCTGCTTGCTCCCATTGAAGGCAACAGGGCTGTGTCCAGACTCAGGGGTTTTTTCGAAAAAAGTAGCCTTTTTTCGAAAAAACCTCACCTGCGTCCAGACTCAAGCCGCGTTCTTTCGAAATTAAATTGAAAGAACGCGGCTTTTCTTTCGATGGCGGTAAACCTCATTTCACGAGGAAGAACACCTTCTTTCGAAAGTTCCTCTTTTGAAAGAAGGCGTTCTTCAATGTAAATAGGGCTTCTTCGAAAGAGAGCATACAGACTCACTGGGTGCTTTCTTTCGAAAAAGCAAGCCGCTTTTTCGAAAGTTCAATGTGCAGTCTAGACGCTCTCTTTCGAAAGAGGCTCTTTCGAAAGTATCTTTCGAAAGAGGCTTGCAGTCTAGACATAGCCCAGGAGATATGCCATTGACTCCAATGCCAGTAGGATCAGGCGCTGTGACAGGTGCACAATATAACTATAAATGAGGCAGGCAGTGTTAGAACAGAGAACTATGTACCAAGCAAGATGTTTGTATTTTGTTCCAGACCCTTTCACTGAATTTCTCTGTGGCCTTTCCCAATTCTGCATCTGAGAGACTCATTTAGCCTAGCTGTAAAATGGGTTTACTACTTAGCCTACTCAGTGGTGTTTGGATTCGAGTGAGAGGTTTATAAAACACTGAGTTCCTTTGGTGGAGAGTTCTCTATGATAACTCAGTGTGTTATGGTGATATATTACTTTTCCTTTGCAAAAGAAAGTTTGTTTTTCCTTATTCCCTTATGCATTTTTTAAAAATTTGAGAATAAATGAACTTCTGGCTTGAAATGGCACAATCAGTTAGCTGTAGCTGGAGAAGAAAACCTGAATAGCACAGGTAAACCTTCTGCTGTTCATTATTTGTGATTTTAAATTCTGAAGTATTTAAATTCTTAGGTATATTAACCTAATGTATCATCAACCTTTATATCACTGAATGAGACAGACAATACCTTAGTCATGGCTGAAACTTTCTTGAGTTGTATGGAATGGGAGATTATGAATAGCTCATAAAGGTGGTGGTTTTTTATTGGCGGGGGGGCGGGTTCTAACTATTTGCTGGATGAGCATTCTACATATGGAATTTTTGCATTAAAGCTTAAGCACAGTAAATGATCCAAATCTCAAACAGGTTTCATATTTCAACATAAATTATTGCTGTCTTGCAGCACAAACATTGATTTTATAATCTCTCCTCCTCTTGGCTGAAATGATCATTTCCTAAGGCCACACTTCTTCCCAAGGCCGGATGCTGCTTCTGACGCTTGTCCAGTTGCTTTTTCGACACCTTCTTGAGCCGTCTTGCAAACCTGGTCAATAGCTGGGAAAGATAAGGAAGAAGCTAACATAAAAGCAAGGTCAATACATTCCAATGTATGTTCCATATTTATTGGGGAAGGGGGGAAATGAAAAACCTACTCATGTATCTCTACTGTTAAACAGAATTGTGTACTATTCATTATACAATCTGATTCCTGCTCGCTGCGCTAGATAACCATTTACTTATGCTGCAGAAGGGCTTCTCTCTGCTAGTGCAAGATCATGTCTGGATGGTGGTGGACTGTGTTAGACATTGGGAGACAGGTTGGGCACTGTTGGACAGGCGCCTGGGGTGGCAGGAGCTGCTGTGTGGGATGAGAGGGAAAGCTTGTGCTGGAGCGGTGGGTATTGAGGGGTTGCTAGGTAAGGATGGTGCTAGGTCAGGAGGTGCTGTCGCAGAGTGGCTGGCTGGCTGCCTGCTACTGTGTGTGATGATGGTGTTTCAGGGGCTGCTGGCGCTATGGGTTGATGTGGGGCACTGATGGAAAGGACAGTGGTGTTGGTCAGTGAGGTAAGAAATGAGGGAGTTGCTTTCTCCTGGTCTCTCCCTTCTCTAGCTTGTGTAAGTTCAGCTGCCTGCTGTGAGCAGTTCTTTTGTCCCTGCTGCCTTTTGCACTATTTCTAGCAGTGGGGAGCAGGTCCTGTTGTGGATGGTGAGGGGCATTGGAGGGATTGGGCAGCTGCAGTGTAGCCACAATGGCAAGGAAGGGGATGGCGGCAGCAGCAGGAGCCTGCTATATTTTGACAATGTGGCTACACCCCCACTTTCTGGTGACTTGACTTGGTGTCACAACCAGGGGTGCCGACCGCCTCCACAGTCTCACTGCACCCCAGCCAGAGCCCTCACTGATCAACAACGGTGTACGAACACAATGCTAAATCCCTGAGAGCCACAGAAACAGAGAGAAACTGTAGTATCTGCCAGTCAGTACACGGAGAGATGAGGTGTGAGGCGATCGATTTCTTGGACCAAATTCTGTGCGGGTGAGACAAGCTTACACAAAGCTCTTCAAGTGGAATTGGTCTTCTTTCTCTAGTATCTTGGCACCACAGCGCTTATTTGGGCCTGGGTTTATGGTACTTTTTATTAAGGTGGCTGTGGCTTTCTTGCCTAGTTTTGCCTTCATTGAACGTAATCTAATGTTTCTTACCTTTCTGACCTGCATCTGTAGTCTGGTTCACTACATGTTGGGCAGACTTTCCCAGTGCATTTGCTGTAATTAGGAAAAACAAAGCATTTAACCTGATAGGATTACTAGGGGGCTGTTTCCCCTTCTCACTGTGCTCGCCAGCCCCCTTGGTAGGGGGCAGGCCACCCCAGCTCTCCCTCCAGCCACTGGGGAGGGCTGGGTTGAGGCTGCACCCACCCGGATCTCTTCTCCCTTCCTTCCCTCCCTCGCTCCCTCTCCCCCACCAGCCTGGGTCCCTTCTCCTCCCTCAGACTGCCTGCGGCCCCAACACAGACCTCCTCTCTCCCTCCCCCCCACCAGCCTGGGGCCTTTCTCTGCACCCCCAACTCTAACCTCCCTCCCCCAGTCACGGTGCACGCCAGGCGTAGGTCTAGCCCTGATGAAGGGGGAGGCACAGGGGGGCCTGCCTACCTGCCCCAAGTGGTCCCACCTGCGCTGCTCCCTGTCCCGGCCTTGCCCACAGAGCCCAGGGCTGCCCATCCAGGAGCAGAAGGAAAGGCGCCAACAGGTCTGTGCAGCTCGGGTGCTCTGGCAGCCACTGTAAGTGCAGCTGCTGGGAAGGGGGGAGTCTTCATGGGGGCAGCTGGAGTCTGGGTGGTCGGGCGCTGCACTCCAGCTCCCCAAGAGCCTGCTGCTGGCACATAAGCCTGACTGGGAGCCCCGCTTCTAGCATCTGTCCCTGGGCTGCTGTCCCAAGCACTGAACTTCTACCTCTGGGCTGTCTCAGCTGTGATTTAGGGTCTGCCAGCTACTGATCTTGGCATTGAAAGCCCTGTGGGGCAGGGGTGAAGGAGGGGGGAGTAGAGGCTTGGTTTAGCAATTCCAAGGGGTGAGGGGAAGCAGTGAGGTCAGGCTTGAGCTGGGAGAGGCAAGAATGGAAGAAGGCAGGCGGAATGCAGAGTGACATGATGTCACTTTCGTCCTGCAGGAAAAACTTTTATATATGAGAGACTGAGTGAGAGACCTCTTCTTGCTTTCCATTCGCTCTACATCACCACCCCCATTAAGTGCTTATGACTGTTGGTTCTGGTGCATGTTTTACAGGCTGTAGATCATGGTGGGAGTAGATCAAGGGATTATTAATAGAGAGTAGGCTGAGGCTATGCAGATTGCTGAGGCGTGTCCATAGGAGGTACATAAACTGGCTGGTATGCTGCCAGGGAAGTTTGCTACGTGATTATTTAGTACCAACAGGGCATGTTGAAAACAACGCACAGTCCTGGGGCACCTTTGGGCATGTCTACACTAGGAAATTATTTCAAAATAGCTCCCAAAATACCTATTTTGAAATAGTGCATCCATACTACAGGAAAGCCTCGAAATTAGTCCAAGGCAGGCTCCCTTAATGTGGACATGCTACCTCGACTTAGAGCCCCAGGAAGCATTAGGGAGTGATTGCTTTGACTGACTCTGGGGAATAGTTATTTCGAAATAGCAACAGTGGAGCATCCATGTTAACACTATTTCAAAATAAGTGTTGTTCCTCATGGAAAGCAGGAGTTACTGTGAAATAACCAGCCCCTTATTTCAAAGTAACAGGGTTGGTAATGTGGACGCTCCGCTTGTTTTTTCAGAATAACTCCCCAATGTATACCAGGGCTTACAGACTAACAACTATAGATAAGACAATAAAATGTAGGCTGGGGGATAGAATGATGGGATTAGCAGTAGCATTTAGCTGCACATTGCTATTTCTATGTATCTTATTTATGTATTTACATTTCTTGTGTTGATGTTCTGCCATTTAAGTTATTAACACATCCTCAAAGGGTAAAATAGTCTTTGCAGACCTTTTAAAGGAAGTGTTGTTTCAGGAAGGAAAGAAGGATGGAGGCAGGGCAAAGGGTATTTTTCAAGCAGCAGCTAGGGAAAAAAGAGGTACAAATATAATACCTCCAATGCAGACCACCAAACAGTAATCAGAAATGATGTGGGATTGTCCCTCTAAAAGATTTTTCACATAAAAGATATTCACTTATGAAAACACAGTCTCGGTTTCACAGCATCTGGCTGACTAGCTGTGACCAAGTCATATCAATGACAAGAATTTACCAAACATATGTGGCATTTAGAAACACAGCTGAGTGCATTTTGCTTTTAAAAAGCCAAGTACTTTGTTACAGGAGGGCCTACATCACATTGAGAAAAGGCTCATAAGGCTAACATTTAACATTAAATGGCTTTTACTTCCTTATCTCTTCTGAGCTGAACAAAGATTCATGCAGCAAAAAGGAACAGGGCACTTCAGCCCGAGATCTCTTGTCGGAGCTGCACTGATCTGGCGTTAAATTGTATTGGAAAATTCTGGTCAATGCATCATGATACATAATGTTATGTTCCTGTGGATGTGCCTCATGTAAGGAGGACTGGGCAGAATTCTCAAGATGTTAGCAAATGACTAAAGGCCCCCAAAGTAGCCCCAACTCTTCACCAGATAGGCTCACCCTGTTGGAAACTAACAGATTTGTGTAGGACACCCAGATCTGAAGGTAAGAAACAATGCAAAAGATGACATTTGTACTCTACAGGACAATTTTAGTTTATACTTGCTGTTTCTGTACCTGTATTCAAGCTATGAAAGGAGTATCACATATATTAAGAAAGAAAGTGAACATCATAGCCTGAGTTCTACAGTGAATTTTGAAGTAATATTTGGACAGCTTAAACTGATGCTCTTTAACTGGATTGCTAGAGACTGAGCAATTAAAGAGGCTGGGATATTAGAGTGTAATTGGCAGTGTGTCCAAACTGAGATGTTCAAAATCAGTGTCCCTGGAAACTGGACTCCCCAAGTATGAAAATATCATTTTTAGCATATTAAAATTTGTCCCCATAGGTGTGCAAACACAGACATGCTTAACTTTAAAAACAACAATAAAGCTATTGAAGTCAGATTACTTATGTATTTAAACTACATATGTAAGTATTTGCAGAATGAGCCATGACTTTTATCCAAGAGTGCTGTCTCTGTCTGCTGAAGATCTGCTCTTGCCTTGGAGAGCATGTGACCTCGTGACAAACCACAGAAACTTCAGCAGAGGGTAAATAAATCTACAGCAAAGATATTTTAAGTGGTATAAGAAAGTATAGATAGACTGAATATATTAGCTTACAGAGAAAATAGTATCTTAGTTTGAAATATAAAGCTCTGATGCACAATAATAGTCATAAGAGTTAAAGTTATAGCAATACGTCAAACATTCCCTATGGTAAAAATTTATAAAGATTTTTGTTTACAGAGAAATCTGAAGGCTCTTTGTGAAGAGCAAAACTAAGGTATTATTTATTGTAAATAGTCTATATTTCAGTGAGTGGAGACACTAAAAATTGATTTCCACAAAGCATTGTTGTTTAGTCTGGGTTGCAAACTCACCCACCACAAGTTAAATAAATTTCATTGCTTCAACAGAGGTCAGTTCAGAGAGCAGTGTATGAAACTAGGTTACGCTGTTCACAAATACTGAAGTATTTATAATGTGATCAGAATGAAAAGTAATTTGTTTCTTACAGAATATAAAGTTCTTATTCAACCAACAAAAAGATCTCCTTTGGTCCTTATCCTGCAGTACGGTTTGAGAGGAGCTGCCCGTTGCAGGATTGCTAATCCTGAAGGTGGTAGCCTCCAAATCATGGCTCAGACACTTTAACAGAGAAATGTGTCTAACAGAGCCCATGGTTCTGATTCTGTAGTCACTGCAGTCAATGGCAAAACCATTGCCCTAAGGACCAAACCCTCTGTTCCAGTTTGTCTCTGAACTGAAGACTCCGGTGTCCCGCACTGTCAGTGTTGTAGGTTTTTTTTCTTTTAGAAGTAATAAATAATCAGTCTCAAATAATAAGGGACACTGATTGGCTAATCCTAGCCGTAAAGTGATTGGATTTTTACCATACTATAAAATAAAACACCAAAATATGCTGTTGGGATTAACCAAATTCAGTCCAAACAAAAATGGAGCAAAGACCATATGCGGTGCTCACGTCTAACAATTTACAGTCAAATTCATTCATTTAAAGTCTAGATTTAGACTGGTGTAAGTGAGCAAAAACTGTTCCTTGGTTGGCTGGTTTGTTCAAAACAACAGAGTAAATACAATTAATGTTCCTTACCTGCATTCTGGGCCTCCCCTTCTGCCTGTTGTTGAAAACCCTTGAAGCCCTTCCCGGACATGGTTGCTTTTAAAAGCTTTCAAAAAATCTGCAGTCTAACAAAAGCAAAGCAATTTGCACTACGCTATGCCAGGACTGCTCTAAGTTGTGGTGGTTTTATACATGTGCCAATGCTCCTTCAGATGTCCTCTGGGCAAATTGTTTCAATAGGTGGAGCTGCTTGAAAGGCTTAGCGTTTGTCTATTGAATGAGACCTGACAGTGTGCAGTGACATGATGAATTATTTACTTTTCCCAAAGAGGGTGTATCCACCTATTCTGCATCAGAGGAATGAGTTTTCATAACCTTTGTATTTATCAACATTTCTATACAAATACATTGCACTGTCTCAGCAAAATATACATGTACAATGGAAGAAGGCTGAAATTACTGAAGTGAGCTTTAGAATGGATTCTGTGAGGGCTAGGTTTATATTTCAATGTGTCACTCTTTTCCCATTCTTTTCTTTCATACTTTAGGCACTGTGGTTAACTTCTCCCTCTTGGGAGTTGGCTAAAACACAGAAAAATGTCCCAGAAGATAAGCACTTAGTTACCTTAGCCTTATATTTGGGTGTTCCTTACAACTTGAGAGTTCTAAGGGGCATAGGCCCTAAAGTGAACCTAACAATCTGGTTGTGTCTCTACTTTGATTTCAAAGGCAGAGCGCCATAGGCAGTGTTTCATCTCCCAAGTAGCCTCTAGGTGCCTATGGGTCGTCTTTGAGTACAGGTTACTACATGTGGATGTGAGCATGTGCTAGACTCCATTCTCCTAGAATCAGAGAATTCTTACAAGCAGCATCCATTGGTCTGCATGTGCACCCTGGCCATGCCTTCTTGTGTTTCCAGCCATGCTATGAAGGGTGGAATGAACTGACTGCTGCTCCAGCTCCTATTCTTAAACCATACAAACCAACCTTAATAATAGTAGAAAAGGTTCTATTAGGAAATGCCATAAAGAAACCTACACCTCATCAGGGCTTAACCTTTATTCTTGGCGGTCACTAAGCCACCCTTCAAATCTTTGGCTGTGTTCCATGTCTCTCATATAACTGATGGTTGCAAACTTTGTGGCTATAACCTCAGCCGAACAGGGCTAGTTGGGACCTGTAAAGGCAGAACCATCATATATTCCATAAAAACAGTCGCTTCACAACTACACCCAAAATGCCTCCCCGCCAAGTAGTGTTGGACTTTGGCATGAAGCAATCACATGCATCACTTACCTGTGTTTTTTCTGAAATCACATGCTTCTGAAGAAGAGACTGTACTCCCTCAATCTACATCACACTCTTGCCTTCTACCTACAAGGGACAAAAACGTGTTTGAGAGACATTGAGCTCTCGTGCAGAACCCCACTGACTCTTCCTTTAGGAGAGTGAGGCTCCAAATGGCTGCACCATCTGCATCCTCACACCCACCTCCTACCTGAGTACCACGTGCCAGTCAGCCATAATGGAATGCACCTAGAGGGCACCTCTTGAAGAACCAAAGGCGGCTACTTACCTTGTTGTATCTGGATGGTTGAGGTTTGTAGCTTTTATCTGTATTCTACTGTTCCCCCCTCCTTCCATCTCCCCTCCCCCCAAAGAAAACCCTCCTTCCCCAGTGCTCTCAGGCTTTACTAGGTTGTGGTAGAAACAGAACTGAAGAGGGGTGAGTCCACGCCCCCTTTATGCCTTCAGCTGGCAGCATGCAGTAGGCAAGGACACACAGACATCAACAGCCGCTGGGTGTGAGAAGTCTGATTCCAGGACCACAGAGAGGGCCAGAGCTCAAAACTGCTGGGTACTTGGCTAAGTAAATTCTTCAGGGTTTAGCCAAGGCTTGTCTTCACTAGGCAATGCTTGCCAGCATAGCTAGCTAGAGCGGCCTAGTGTAGGCTCAGTTTATATTTGCACAGGGGAAGGGGAAGCAAAGGGGACAATTGCCCAGGGCCTGGGTGATGCGAAAGGGCCTGGCAGGCCCCACTTACAGCCACCAGCAGTACAGTGGGACCAAGGCAGGTTTTACTGCAACTCCTCTCTCAGAAGGGGCCAGGCACTGTCCCTACAGCCCCAGGGGAAGGGGGAGCTCACTTTTCATGCCAACTCCACACCCAGTGGCCAGGAACTGCAGCCAATCAGAGCTGTGCGGGCCCGTGCCTGTGGGAAGTGGTGTGTGGAGATCCACTGACTCCCTCCCTTCCCCCGAGCTGTGGGGGCCCGTGCCTGTGGGAAGTGGTGTGTGGAGATCCACTGACTCCCTCCCTTCCCCCAAGGGTATGTCAGTCACTTTTGGGAGCCACCCAAGTTAAGCTCTGCCTTCCTCCTTCACGCATCCCAACCCTCTGCCCTAGCCTGGTCTGTGCATTTGGACTAGGGATGTTCCAATGTGTTTAAATAACCAGCTGAAAATTTCAGCAACTATGAGTTTACACAGGTGGCAGCAGGTGACTCCCAGGGAGCTGGTGCGCATGGGGAGCCAACTTTTAAGCCCCATCAGTGCAGTGAGGGAAGAAGGGCAGAGGAGAGACCTGGTCTCCTGAAGAACAGATGGGAGGGCAGAATCTGTGCCTGAAGCACTGATTGGTGGCCAGGACCAGAGCAGCAGCCTGGTCAGGCCCTATTTTTGCTCCATGCCCTCCCTAAGCATCCATGAAGTCGATACTGATGCATTTCAATTATTCTTTAATACATCCAGCACCCATCAGTTGTATGAGGTTTGGCAGAGAGTATTGGCCGGATTCTTCAAATGGTTTGCACACCTACCGTGCCCACTGACTTCACGGGGACTTGTGCGTGCTCAGGCCATAACACCACCATTTCAGGTGTGTCAGAACATACACTGGGGTGAGGAACACAACAGGACTTGTGATTCTCCCTGCTTCACAGTACTGGCCTTCTAATATCATCCCATATGTGAATCTACTTTGACAATCAAGAATTTGAAGCCAACCAGGGTCTAACACGTATGGGATGATGTTAGAAGGCCAGTACTGTGAAGCAAGGAGAATCAAAAGTCCTGTTGTGTTCCTCACCCCAGTGTGTGTGTGTGTGTGTGTGTGTGTGTGTGTGTGTGTGTGTGTTTGAAAACAAAAAACCTCTTTCCTCCTCCTACTGTTTTCACCTAATTGAATTTGCCAGCTTTCCTATGACTGACTTTGTTGTAAAACATTTTGCTGTATGTTCTTTTTACAACAGTAGTTCTTAATGTGTTTGAGTCTCCTCTGTCATTTATCATCGGGATGATTCAACTGACAGTGATTCAGATGATTTACAACAGCAGCAGAACAGTTTTTGTTCCAGTGGCTTGGTGAATATCACAATTACTTAATTTTATTATATACAGACAAATCCTTTAGCTCAAGCTAAAATTTTCAGGTTATGTTGGCTGCAGAATAAACAACAAAGGGCTTGAAATAGGCCCAACGTGCTTTTGCTATTTCTGTCTGAACCCTCTCTCATTCATTTAGGCCTATGTCTATACTCTTCCACATCTTTTGAATGCACCGTTTCGAAATATAATGGGCTTGTTATCCCAACGTCCCTATGAACCTTATTCCATGAGGAGTAAGAGATGTTTCGGGATAATGATTTATTTAGAAATAAGTGCTGTGTAGACTGTGCCAAATTTCAAAATAAATTATTTCAAAATTGACCGGAAATAAGCTACTCAATTTGCATAGCTCAAATTATGTAGCTTATTTTGAGCTATGGGTGCAGTGTAGCCACCCCCTTAGTCTTACATGCAGACATACTGAGCTGTAGCAAGGGTATATGGACAAGGGCAAATCCCCACCCATCTGCACAAGGAAGCGGTTGAGCCATTCTCCATTACCATAGCAACTGTGTTGAGGTAACGGTAAGCCATTAAGTGAGGGTGGTCAGGCCAAGCTTTCAGGCAAGGTGAGCAAGGGTGCCTTGGGCCCCATGCCTTAAGAGCCCCCTACTGCCCAGCACCCAGCCACTCGCTGTCCTCCTTTTGAGCCGCCTGGCCGCGCCACGCAGTGTGCTGCCTTGGGCCCTGCAAGCACATTGGCTGGGCCTGAGGGTAGTGATAGATAGCAACCATCATTCAGCCGCAAAGAAGGGCTAGACCAGAATGGCTCCAAAGGCTCAGTTATTGGTTCAAAACTAGGCTAAACGCAGAGCTGTACAGCATAGAAGTACTGTAGCAGCTCAAAGAGAGCCTATAGGCTAGGCTGTGTGGAGTAAATAGTTCACATTTCCTGAATTAGCATGTATTCCAGTAGAAACCAAGTACCCAAATATTATCTGACTGGATACGTAGAGGTATTATACCTACTGCACCCATGTGCTTGTTTATAGTTAATTATATGGTATGTTTTGGGGTTATCAGAGTGAGTTTCAGAAATATTTACCCCCTCTGAGGATTCCAGACCCTATGATAAAGCACTTTACAAAGGAGGTCAGCGAGATCTACAGGCGAAAGCTCTAAGAACCAATGATTTGTGTGTTACTTTGGAAGGAAACTTATCTGAAATGTTGAACACTCCCCATCCTCCATTCTGGGAGGAATTTCCTGGGAACATTTCAGGCGACACTGATCCACATTTCTAGATGTGATTGCTCAGGATCACAAGCGCTCTTCTCCTTAGTGATTTTACTCTGAATTATTTCAGTCCTCTCACCCTGGCCCATATCAGGAGCACGTTGACGGATTTCAGACCCCCCCCCCCCTCCGTTTCATTGCTGACACAGGGAACAAAGCACTGGATTATTTCTCCTTTTGGTTGAGCACCAAGTGTGCATGTCCGGAGATATTTTCAGCTTAGAAACTCAGATCAAGATCATTATTGTGGAAAAGAACTTTTACGTATAAAAGGGACCAGCAAGACAAAGGAAAAGTAGTTCAAATACTTTTATTTTGTAGTTTAAAAAAATCATTTCCATCATCCCTAGGGATTCCAAGTGCAGGTGCAAATAGAGATAAAACGTTGACCAGTGACTTTAACCACATTATGTTATTTGCTAACAGTCAGAAGGCAGAAGGCTCAAAGAGGGGAAGGTAAAAAGCCACAAAGGAGACAGCGATGGTTAGAGTGGGACAGACCACGGTGAACAGTTGCCCTGTACACAGAGTCTGACATACATCTATTGTATGATATGTTAGTGAGGCACGTGAAAGGCTATAGCGCTGAAAGTAGTTAGCCAATGAGAAGAATGATTTCACTACTGTGGTGTCAACTAAGGTTGCAGTGTGTACTCCTGGAATTCTCTCAGTCACACCTGTAGTCCTGAAACTGATTAATTGCTTTCACTTTCACCCTGCAAGAGAAGCAAAACAAGAGACTAGAGCACTATTTCAAACAGAATGTGGACAACAGGAAGCCACACATTACCAAGATTGAGCCTCACATTAAAAATCTATGAAGAAACCTGCATAAGGCAACAGGGACTGTAGGGCTATGTCTTGGGCTTCTTGCGCTTCTCGCGGCTTCTTGCACCAGAAATATGCAATTGAGGCTAAGCGTGGAATATCGCTGCACCTTATTTGCATACCTAATGAGCCGTCATTTTGCAGAAGAATCTCTTGTGCCAGAAGGACCTGTCTACACTACCCCTTCTTGTGCCAAAAAAAACCCTCTTGCGCAATGCCATTATTCCTGAAAATAATAGTTGTAACAGCATTGCACAAGAGGGTTTTTCTTGTGCAAGAAGTGGCAGTGTAGACAGCTCCTCTGGCACAAGAGCCTATTCTGCAAAATGGCGGCTCATTAGGTATGCAAATGAGGCTCAGTGATATTCCACGCTTAGCCTCATTTGCATATTTCTCAGGCAAGAACCTGCCAGTGTAGGTGATTCAGCAGGTTAGTAAGTTCCCCTTTCCCATTCTATTAGAATGTACGTTCTATTCTCGCTCAAGTTCCCAGTGAAATTTAGCTTGCTGAGTCGTAGCCTAATCTCCAGTTGAGTTTGTCATAAACTGCTGAATCATGCAGCCCTGAGCCAGAGACCCCTGAACAAAGCAGAGGGAGCTTTGTGCCGCAGCACAGAGGGGTGCTGGTAGAATGGTGGGTGTCGGGAAGACCCAGAAATGGAACTCCTGCAGGCAAGGTCAGAGATTCATTGGTAGACACTCTGAAGGAGGCTTGCCAAGCACTTGTGTCCTGTGCTTCGCTGAGATCACATGAGTCTTTCATTTCCATGAGAACAAAAAGGTTCATGGCGTGCATGCAAGAGACTGAGAGAAAAACCCTGGACCAGGGATTCTAGGGTTAGGTGGTTTGTGTCTGGGCTTTACCTCTCCAGTAGCTTTTATGTCTTCTGCTGGGGGCTCTTCTTCTGCAGCAGCTGGTTCTGCAGGGTGCTCTGGGTGAGAGAGCTCCTCCTGCAGGATATACACAATGCATTTATCCTTCTTGCAACATGGTGTATCAACCACTTAATTGTAAAGAGGCTACTCAAACAAATGTTGCAAATCTTCCATCTGGAGAAAGTAACAGTCTGAACAATCATAAAATCATAGAGCACTGGAATTGGAAGGGACCTCAAGAGGTCATCAAGTCCAGTCCCCTGCCCTCAAGGCCTAGACCATCCCTGACCGATCTCTATCTAACCTGCTCTTAAACGTCTCCAGAGATGGAGATTCCACAACTTCCCTATGCAACTTATTCCAGTGTTTAACCACCCTGACAGTTAGGAAGTTTGTCCTAATGTCCAACCTAAGCCTCCCTTGCTGCAGTTTAAGCCCATTGCTTCTTGTCCTATCCTCAGAGGCCAAGGAGAACAATTTTTCCTCCCTCCTCCTTGTGACACCCTTTTAGATACCTGAAAACAGCTATCATGTCTCCTCTTTTCTTAACGAAACCAAGCCCCATTTCTTTCCATCTTCCCTCATAGCTCACGTTCTCTAGACCTTTAATCATTCTTGTTGCTCTTCTCTGGATCTTTTCCAATTTCTCCACATCTTTCTTGAAATGTGGTGCCCAGAACTGGACATGATACGTCTCGACTACATCCCTCTGTTGGCAGAGGGATGTAAATGAGGCACTGCGAAAGTACAAATGAAGCGGGGATTTAAATATTCTGAGCTTCATTTGCATAATTGCATCATGGCGCTCTTTCGAACAAGCGCCATTTCAAAAGTAAAACTGCGGTCTAGACACGGTTCTTTTGAAAATGGCAGGCTTTTTTGAAAGATCCTGTACTCCTCAAAAAATGAGGCACTTTCAAAGTGCCTCATTTACATCCCTCTGTCAACAGAAGGATATAGTCTAGACATACCCCAATTGAGGCCTAAGCAGCACAGAGTACAGCAGAAGAATGACTTCTCTTGTCTGGCTCTCAACACTCCTGTTATTGCATCCCAGAATCATGTTTGCTTTTTTTTGGAACAGCATCACACTATTGACTCATATTTAGCTTGTGGTCCACTATGGCCCCTAGATCCCTTTCTGCAGGACTCCTTTCTAAACAGTCGCTTCCCATTCTGTATGTGTGACTGATTGTTCCTTTCTAAGTGGAGCACTTTGCATTTGTCCTTATTAAACTTCATCCTGTTTACCTCAGACCATTTCTCCAGTTTGTCCAGATCATTTTGAATTATGACCCTATCCTCCAAAGCACTTGCAACCCCTCCCAGCTTCATATCATCTGCAAAATTAATAATCATATTCTCTATGCCAATATCAAAATCATTGATGAAAATATTGAACAGACCTGGTCCCAAAACAGACTCCTGCAGAATCCCACTTGTTATCCCGTTCCAGCAGGATTGGGAACCATTAATAACTACTCTCTGAGAATGGTTATCTGGCAGTTATGCACCCACCTTATAGTAGCCACATCTAAGTTGTATTTGCCTGGTTTATTGATAAGAAAATGATGTGAGACCATATCAAATGCCTTACTGAAGTCTAGGTATACCACGTCCACTGCTTCTCCCTTATACACAAGACTTGTTATCCTATCAAAGAAAGCTATCAGATTGGTTTGACATGATTTGTTCTTTACAAATCCATGCTGGCTGTTACCTATCACCTTATTATCTTTCAGGTGTTTGCAAATGGATTCCTTAGTTATCCATTATCTTTCCTGACACAGAAGTTAAACTGACTGGTCTATAGTTTCCTGGGTTGTTCTTATTTCCCTTTTTATACATGGACCTTATATTTTATAGATGGACACTATAGTCTTCTGGAATCTCTCCCGTCTTCCATGATTTTCCAAAGATGATAGCTAAAGACTCAGATACCTACTCTATCAGCTCGTTGAGTATTCTAGGATGCATTTCATCAGCCCCTGATGACTTGCAGACATCTAACTTTTCTAAGTGATTTTTAATTTGTTCTTTTTCATTTTATCTTCTAAACCTACCGTATTCCCACTAGCAGGGCTCGACAAACTATGTAATCTACTCGCCCGTGGTGAGTAGATTACAACCCAGAAGAGCCGGGTTTGGGTGATCTGCGCATGCGCAGAACGATCTGCACATGTGCAGATCTCCGGACAGCGCGGCTGGTGAGCAAGGCTCACCGCGGCTCGGCTAGCCCTGCCCACTAGTATTTACTATGTTAGGCATTCCTTCATCAGTCTTCTTGGTGAATACCAAAACAAAGAAGTCATTAAGCATCTCTGCCATTTCTATGTTTCCTGTTACTGTTTCTCCCTCCTCACTGAGCAATGGGCCTACCCTGTCCTTGGTCTTCCTCTTCCTTCTAATATATTTGTAGAATGTCTTCTTGTTTCTCTTTATGTTGTAGCTAGTTTGAGCTCATTTTGTGCCTTTGCATACCTGTATTGTTTGCTTATATTCATCCTTTGTAATTTGTCCTAGCTTTCACTTTTGATAGGATTCCTTTTTGATTTTGAGATCATGCAAGATCTCCTGGTTAAGCCAAGGCAGTCTTTTGCCATACTTTCTATCTTTCCTTGTTATTTTGGAATAACATTAGTTATTCCAAAATATCACTGCTGTGTAGATATACACACAGTGTTAAGTACTGAAGTTATTAAGTCCCCTGGCACCTGCCATAGGACATGTCCATAACTTCTTATAACATTTTGCAACACATACAGCACTGCAACGATTTTCCCTCCAATATTTGCTGGTTGTCTGTATTGCGCTATGAGCTGTGATGATTACTGTGATGCCTATGCTGAGTAAACCCCGGATTCCAATGGCATCCTGCTGTGCGGAAGACAGAGTTCAATTTCTTAAACTCCACCAACTCGCAGGGGCTGGGAGAGGTAGAAAGGTCTCATTGGTCTGTCCCCATCACACAAGAGCAGCATTTCCTAGCTGAGGCGGCAGTGGTGTTGTCAGCAAATAACAAAGGCCACAGGGAATCTCATCTAGTCAGCCTCAGCTGTGAATTTGTTGGCCCACTGCCATTACTCTTGAGATTAGGGAAAGCCCTCCAGTTAAAGAGACCATCTGTGGTTCCCTGCACTGATGAACTTGGCATGTGAAAAGGCGAGTGACACATGCTAGATGATAATCAAGGAACTGGCACCATTATGTGTGTCTCCCAATGAAAAGAGGACAATAAAAAAACTCCTGGAAAAGTATGTGCTGGAGCCTTGCTGCTGTAAAGTGGCCTAGTTCAGATGACTTTTGTGGAACTACAGCTGCAGATCTGATCTCAGTAGTTGTAAAGTGTCAAATAGAGGCTAAACTTAAGATCCCCAACTGGATGCATGTGGGCAGATCTGATTGCAGCACTGGGATCTGGGTAGTTATAGCTACACAGCGGCATTATTTTGGAATAACTAACGTTATTCTGAAATAACGAAGATCGTGTCTATACAGCAAGCCGTTATTTTGAAATAATGGCGAGTTGAAGGACTTCTTACTCTGACTTCTGTAATCCTCATTCACGAGGAGTAAGGGAAATCGAAGGAAGAGTGTTCTCCCTTCAACTTCCTGCTGTGTAGACAGCACCAAAAGCCAAGTTAAGATATTTTGACTTCAGCTGTGCAATTGACGTAGCTGAAGCTGCGCAGCTTAATTTGACTTTAGCTCTGCTGTATAGACGTGCCCTGTTTGTAAAGCAATTGGCATGTGTTTGGCACCTTATAAAAATAAACAGCAGTACAATTTATAACTAAACAATGTACAACAAAGAGTATAAATAGCCGGTAACTGTATTTTCAGTGTTTCGTGCTATTTAAGAAGTGTTTTGGGCCAGTATTTTCTTCCCTTTCTTGCCTACTTGTAGTTGCATCGAGTGCATTGCTTCAGTCATACCATTTGTTACTTTCTTTGTGTTACAGAATATCAGCTGCAGTAGTCAGGGCACCCCATGTGTGGCCTCTAGGGGATTAGCAGAATCCATGCTGATTAGTGGAAGTGAAGTAATGGCCCTGGAGACAGGCCAGAAGCGGAACCTGCTGCCTAGCATCAGAGAAACAAACTGAGAAGCCATGTGTGCGAGTGTGTGAACAAGCAGGAAGGGCAGTTCACTGTAGTCAGAAACCTATCTGGTAGGGGGCTCAGAGCTCTGCCCTCCTCTTTAAGACGGCTGGAGCTTTTTGACTCTACAAATAATGTAAACAAATAAAAAAGCGGTTCCTGCCAGGAGCTTTTTGCAGGAAACCATGGCTGTGTGTGACAACTGGAGGTAAGAATCCGCATTCATCTCTTTTCCTGACCCTTCAAAATGTGCTTTTAGCTAGACTCCATCAAAGAGTAATGTAACTGCCTCATCAATCTATTTTTTGAATGGACAGGAAACAAGTTTCTTGAGAATATTTCTAAACTGACGTGGCAGGAACCAACACAATTACAGGATGCACTAGCATCAGAGTGTGTTCAGGTTTTCACCTCACTGTCTTCTTCCCATTTAACTTCCCTCCAGTTCCCTGTCCAGGATACAAAACATTGGACAAGACAGGGCTGCAGGCTGGCATTTGTTGGCTTGGAGTTAAGGCTGAAAGCTGATAAACGTAATTTAAGGTTCTTTTTTTAAGTAGGCAATGTGCCTTACAGAGGCGCTCACACAGATCTAAGAACATAAAAATGGCCATGCTGAGTCAGACTAAAGGTCTATCCAGCCAACTACCCTGTCTGCCGACAGTGGCCAATGCCAGGTGTCCCAGAGGGAGTGAATCGAACAGGTAATGATCAAGCGATCTCTCTCCTGACATCCATCTCCGTCCTCTGACAAACAGAGGCTGGGGACACCATTCCTTACCCATACTAGCTAATAGCCATTAATGGACTTAACTGCCATGAATTTATTTAGTTCTCTTTTAAACCCTGTTATAGTCCTAGCCTTCACAGCCTCCTCAGGCAAGGAGTTCCACAGATTGACTATGCGCTGTGTGAAGAAAAACTTCCTTTTATTTGTTTTAAACCTGCTGCCCATTAATTTCATTTGGTGGCCCCTGGTTCTTATATTATGGGAACAAGTAAATAACTTTTCCTTATTCACTTTCTCCACACCACTCATGATTTTATATACCTGTGTCATATCCCCCTTTAGTCTCCTTTTCCAAGCTGAAAAGTCCAAGTCTCTTTAATCTCTCCTCATATGGGACCCACTCCAAACCCCTAATCATTTTAGTTGCCCTTCTATGAACCTTTTCTAATGCCAGTATATCTTTTTTGAGATGAGGAGACCACATCTGTACACAGTATTCCAGATGTGAGCGTACCATGGATTTATATAAGGGCAATAAGATATTCTCTGTCTTATTCTCTATCCCTTTTTTAATGATTTCTAACATCCCGTTTGCTTTTTTGACTGCTGCTGCACATTGCATGGACATCTTCAGAGAACTATCCACGATGACTCCAAGATCTCTTTCCTGATTAGTTGTAGCTAAATTAGTCCCCATCATATTGTACGTATAGTTGGGGTTATTTTTTCCAATGTGCATTACTTGACATTTATCCACATTAAATTTAATTTGCCATTTTGTTTCCCAGTCACTTAGTTTGGTGAGATCTTTTTGAAATTCTTCACAGTCTGCTTTGGTCTTATCTAACTTGAGCAGTTTAGTATCATCTGCAAACGTTGCCACCTCACTGCTCACCCCTTTCTCTAGATCATTCATGAATACGTTGAATAGGATTGGTCCTAGGATTGGACCCTTGGGATTTATCACCTACAAAGGACAGATCAAGTTTGGGAATCTCCCTAACATCCTCAGCTGTGAAGACTGAAGCAAAGAATTCATTTAGTTTCTCTGCAATGACTTAATCATCTTTAAGTGCTCCTTTTGTATCTTGATTATCCAGGGGCCCCACTGGTTGTTTAGCAGGATTCCTGCTTCTGATGTTCTTAAAAAACATTTTGTTATTGCCTTTTGAGTTTTTGGCTAGCTGTTCTTCAAACTCCTTTTTGGCTTTTCTTATGACATTTTTACACTTAATTTGGCAGTGTTTATGCTCCTTTCTATTTACCTCACTAGCATTTGACTTCCACTTTTTAAAAGATGTCTTTTTATCTCTCACTGCTTCTTGTACACAGTTGTTAAGCCACGGTGGCTCTTTTTTAGTTCTTCTACTATGTTTTTTAATTTGGGGTATACATTTAAGTTGGGCCTCTATTATGGTGTCTTTGAAAAGTATCCATGCAGCTTGCAGGGATTTTACTTTAATCACTGTACCTTTTAATTTCTGTTTAACTAACCTCCTCACTTTTGCATAGTTCCCCTTTTATTAAATTAAATGCCACAGTGTTGGGCTGCTGAGGATATCCTCCGCCACAGGATAGCCCCCACTCTGCTGCTGGGCTTCTGCCTGCATTCTCTCCTACAGCTACCTAGGTTATTGATAGTTAAATCAGGAAGTTTTGATTAAAACCTTTAAACTAAACTATAAAGACTAGCAAGTGTACCTTGGCCTCTTCCCACTCCCTTTCCCAACTCCTTCTCAAAACTCCCTGTTTGCTGCTTCTGTTTGCAAAGCTCCCTGGTTGCTGACTCTCTGCTTTATAAAGCCCTGGCCTTCCTGATAGCCCCACCCCCTGACTAAGGCTCAGCCAATTAACAGAGGCTTCTAGATTTCAAACCTTTAGAAGCTCACAGCTTCCAACTGCCGGCCACAGCACATGCTCCTTCAAACAAACAAACAAACAAAACAGACAAACACAAGCTCAGCACACAGCAAGTAATCCCCAAAGAGCTAGCAGCTGATGGCTATCAATCCTAGTTAGACCCCACACTTGCTGTGTGACACTGGGCAAGAGGTGTAGAGTAAAATCCTGCCTCTGTTTAAGGCAATGAGGCTGTGTCTACACTGGGCCACTTATTCCGGAAAATCAGCCGCTTTTCCGGAATAAGCTACGAGCTGTCTACACTGGCCCTTGAATTTCCGGAAAAGCAACGATGCTCTACTGTACAAAATCAGCCGCTATTCCGGAAAAACTATTCTGCTCCCGCTCGGGCATAAGTCCTTATTCCAGAACACTGTTCCGGAAAAGGGCCAGTGTAGACAGCCCAGTAGTCTTTTCCGGAAAAAAGCCCCGATCGCGAAAATGACCATCGGGGCTCTTTTCCGGAAAAGTGCGTCTACATTGGCCACAGACACTTTTCCGGAAAAAGGGCTTTTCCGGAAAAGCAGCCTGCCAATGTAGACGCTCCTTTTCCGGAAAAACTGAAAACGGAATAGTATTCCGTTTTAAGCAGTTCCGGAAATTCATGCCAGTGTAGAGACAGCCTGAGAGTTTTGCCCTTGATTTCAGTGCAGCCAGGATTTCATGCCATGTTAAATGGGAATAATAATACATCCCCACTGCACAATAGTGTTGCAATGATTACTTAGCTCATGTTTACACAGCACTTTATACCTTAAATGCTAAGGGGGAGGGTAATGTATTTTAAATCATATACTTTGTTAATTTTAGGCAACTTTCATTTAAAGATTTCAAAGCCTGTTATAAAAAATAAATCTCCCTCATGTGACATAGGAAATGGGAAAACTGAGGCACACACACTTATGCAAAGTCATAGAGCAAGCCTGCGGCTGAATTAAGAAAAGAAACAAGATCTCCCAACTCTGTTCTCAGCTTTCTGGCCATAAGATTGTTCTTTCCATCACTGTGTGTGTGTGTGTGTGTGTGTGTCACTTACGTCCACACTGCAAATGAGTTCTTTTGGAAAAAAAATCAAAAGAATGGAGGGTTTTTTCCAACATTGGTAAACATCTTTCTACGAGGAAGACGCCTTTTTCCAAAAGAGCTCTTTTGGAAAAAGCCGTGTGTGGATAGGGAAGAGAGAGTTCTTTCACAAGGAGGAAAGAGTTAAAAAGCACAGGTGCCCTGATGGCCATTCCATCCAGAGTAATCACAGCTGAAATGCGAGATAGTGTCCACATTGAACGGACGCTATCTTTCGAAAAAGCAGATCACTTTTTCAATGTGCTTTGGCAGTGTGGACACTCTCTTTAGGAAGAAGTGTTTTTGGAAGATCTCTTCTGGAAAAGCTTCTTCCAAAAGAAGCCTGCAGTCTAGACATAGCCTCTCAAGTGAGCAAGAGAAAGATTTGCCAGAGGACAAGGCTAATTGAATGAAGGCTTTGCAGCTCTAGATTGGCTCCAATACCCTCAATAGGCCTTTTACCTGTACCTCTCTGGTGCCCTGACAATGCAGCTCCAATGGAGTCAAAATGCCGAGATTTTCCTTGCTGGAGGAGACGCCACAGAAAAGCTAATGAAACCCCTCTGCCTTTTAGGCATATTCCCTATGGAATGTTTGAAGGGAGAATATACATCCCTTGCAGCCCTTGCCTAAGGGACATACAAAAAACAGTGAAACAATGTCCTGTTGTCAATATCATTTACATTTCATTGTGACTGGTAAAGAGACAGATTTTATCATGTATCACCAGAAGGTGTTTCCATTAATTGAATCATCAGTTTGGTTCAAGTGGCAAATAATAAAGTTCAGAGATTTTCTCCTTTGTTTCTCCCTGTTTCTCAAGAGCAGTAACAAAACATTTACATTCATATTTAAGGGAGATTTTTCATCCATTTTAAAATGTGTCATTTTCATAGAAGGCATTTATTTTACAAATGAGTTTAACGTTATTTATTTCGTGTTTGGAATTGTATGTAGCAGAGTCCTTGGTAGCAGTGCTTGTGCCACACAGTGGTGGGACCTCTGCTGGACAACTGGTTGCAAGTAAAGGAATAAAGGCGCACAAGTGTTATGCTACCTCACGATGGCTTTGAATGGGAGGAAGAACACTTGCTGGCTGTTGACTCAAATCTCTTTGGTCAGTAGAGTGAAGACCTGCTTTGGAACCCCTTGGGAATCATAGCTGTTGTAATTCAGGGGACATGGATGTGCAGGAAGTACCTACTGAATATTCTTAAGATCTCAGAACTTGTATTCAAGCATTAGAAGAACTCCAGTGTCATCTTGATGTGTGTGTGTCAAATGTCCTTTGCACGGCAAAGGTGGTAAAGTCTGATTCAGATACAATTAGAATTTCCTGCTGTCTTTATGGTTCTTTTTACTATGGACCACATCCTGAATCCTGAGCATTCTGAAACCCCTCTGAAGTCAATGGCAGTGGGGAGTACTTAGCCCAGTGTACAAGGGGTTCAGGCTCAATACACAAGATGCTCTTTTATAATACCAGCAAATGTGTCTGTTGCATTCTCGGGCCATATGGTGAGGTAGCTGGAGAATCAGACTGGAATCCCAGCGTCTAACTTCTGCTGAATCATTCACTCCTGGGCAAACCACAGGGCAATCTCTGTGCCTCTTTTTGCTAAAAACTGAGTAAAACACAAGACTGCTGAGGTGCACTTGAGGGGAAAACAAACAGCAAAGAGCCCCAGTCCAGCAGTCCCTCCTCAGGAAAAACTCCAGTTGCATTCAGTGGAACCTGCCTGAGAAAGTCAAGTCGGTCTTAAAATTGATAACTTTATTCTGAATTAGCATTTAAACACCTCTTTCCTGACATCAAAATTTGCCCTAAATTCTCCTCTGGCTAGAGATCACACATGCAACATGGAATTTGTTTGGAAATGGAGCTATTGGGGTTTTAATGAAAAATTAGTTAAAATCTCAAAAATGACAACTCTCTTCCTTCCATAATATCAGATATCTTTCTGAGACTTAATTATAATTGACAATACTTTGCTATCAATAGCTGGAGAGGCAGCAAATTCAGTGGAAATCAGGGTTGTGTTTTGCTTTTGTTAAAAGCTGTGAACCTGAAGAGGGGCATTGGTGACCTGGCCTGCTACAAACAGTGGCATAGCGAGGAGAGGGTTGAGGGGGAAGTTGCCCCTGGGTGCCATGCTATTGCCATGCCAATTTAGTCCCCTTCTGCTCCCCCTGTCATCCTTCGGCTCCCCTGCTCCTCCTTCGCCCACTGTCGCCAGCTGGAGCCTCTTCCCCACCTCTGTGCCCCCTGCCTAACCTTCCTCCACCTTCGCCGGCAGGTTAGTGTGTGCGGGGCCCGGCCCCAAACTGGAGGGGGCAGGGGAAGACATGGTACACGCTCCCCCCTTCTCCCAGGGTTGGGCTCAGCCATGTGCCAGGTTCGAGACCCCACAGCGCAGTGGCGACAGGCGCAAATTTTGTCTTTATGCTCGAGCACATAACGCCCTTGCTATACCTCTGGCTACAAGTTTAATAAATAATAAGCATTCACCAACTTGCAGTGGATATGGAGGGACTCTGGTCACTATGGAGTTAATGTCTTCAGGTTCTAGAGTGTGGGTGATGCTTCTTGGAGAGAACTCCAAGCTACTAGCCAACAAGAGAACGGCTCTTCTCATGATTGCAGAGGTTAGATAAGCTGATAAATTCTGTGGTCTTGGCCAGATGGAATCTGAATCCTCACCCTGATTCAGACATTTCTAAGTAAATGAGCAGAACACACCAGCATGCAGCATGCAGACCACTGTGCGTGGCTTTTCAGTCTGCTGTTTACTTGCATTGGGCTAGCTCTGCATGTGCTGACTCAGTTTTCACTCATACCACAGCCATATAAACTCCCATGTGCTTCAGTGAGACTGCTCATATGAACAAGGATTGCCCTTGTTCCCTATGATGCACTCTTCATATGATTTCACAGTGTATTGCCATTTAACAGGCAAAATAAAAGTTTGACCAGAAACACTCAGTCACGTTGCACATCCTGTACATCTTGTGCTGTTCCTGGGATGTGAGAGATTGATATATTACACCAGACAGGAAATGAGAAAGATTGAAAACACGACATATGTGCAATGTCTCCCAGTTAAAGCTTGTTTTGCTTTTAGTAGAATCTTAATGTTCTTAAGTAGCATGAGATATCATGAAAAGGGGAAGAGTTCCAGTTATATATTCAGTCTAATTGCGATGTACTTAAGTCCCATGTCCTGCCCCCACAATGCTCCCTTGGTGCAGAATCTCTGCCATTCCACCACATCAGATTCTTATATGCCTTTGTTGTGGCTGGATTCCAACCTACCTGAAGACACTTCATCCACAGATACTGGGTCAAATTCTGTTCTTAATTCTCCCAATACAACCCCATTAACGACAATGAGAGCTCTTTTGGAGAGCAGAATTTGGCCCATTTATATGAAGTATTTCTGATTCTTCTCCCTATTCATTTTCAAAATGTGCAATCTTTAAGAAAGCAAATGCCTCATGTATCAGAAAATCACAGCTGTGTCAGATCAAACAGATAAAATAATTATGAGAGTCAATACAAGTTAAACATGCACACAGTAGATACAAATAACTGAAAATTACCAGAATAATTTGTGAATGGACATATAATAGGAACAAGACCATTTGAAAATCACAGAGCCATGAACTGACAGCTAGACCTGACAAGAAAAATGGATGAAGAGGGCGGAGGGACAACAGTAGTGAAATATTAGTGACTAGGCAATTTCAGAAGTGTGTATGTGCGTGCCTGGGCTGGCTTGCTTTTGATCACGTGGTGAGTGGCTGCAATGCAGCAAGCTTTGTGCAGAGTCATGCAGATGAAAAGTTCATCCCTGATCTCAGACAAAGATACCGAGTGAAAGTCAACTTTCTAAAAACACTGGAATCAATCCTAGGGATGAGAAGGATGGAAAGGAACATACGATATCGAGCGGCCTCGTTTACAAAACCTTTGCATTAAACACCACACGCACACCAAAAATAAAGCCTTTGTTTACTTTGTGTTTTTAAGAAACCTGCCAGAATAAGACAGGAAAGTAAGAGATGTATTGAACCTTCCTTAGTGGAGATGAAGCAAAGAAGACCAGAGATATCACTGATAACTCAGTGCATTCAGCAGCATCCCAGAGGAGCTCAGGAACTCTCATTGGGTCTAATGTTATTTTCTTCTGTGGGGTACAGAGCCCTCAACACCCATTGAGGACACTGGAAATAGAAGAAGCTCGGCACCTGGGGACATGACCCTTTGTTTGTTACTAGCTCCCCCATTAACGAGAGGGCTCAGTGCAGCAGGTGCTACAAACTGCTAACGGCCATCTGCTCTGCCTGGCTGCACCCATTCAACTCCACTGACCTCCTGGGTGTAGCCAGGAGCAGAATTCAGCCTTAACTTGTTCAAAGCTCTCTGCTGGATGTCAGCTGTGCGTTTTGCATTGACGCTAGTTGGCAGCTGCCAACCCGCTCCCTTGGGTGGGTAACATTAATGCTAATAGACCTTACTCAGGAACTCTCTGTCTGTTCCACAGGAGATTGAACTGGCACAGAGTAATACTTCCCAAGCTCAGTAGCACTGGAGAGCATAATATAATAATAACATATACCTATCTCATAGAGCTGGAAGGGACTTTGAGAGGTCATCAAGTCCTGTTCTCTGCCCTTCTGGCAGGGCCAAGTACCCTCCTGTTAGATTTGCCTCAGATTCCTAAATGGTCCCCTCAAGGATTGAACACTCAACCCTGGGTTTAGGAGGCCAATGCTCAAACCACTGAGCTATTCCTCCCCCATCACACAAATTCAGCATTCTTCACATGAGCAGAAACGATATGACATGGATGTTACACTTGTTGCTTAATGAAGTGCCAGCCTGTGTTTGGACCATACTGTGATGAGCACAGTAGAAAAATCTACATGGAGCCAACCCAAAGCCGGGAATTACACACTTTCTTGCCCGGAACATCACGGAGTAAGAGCCTTGCATGCTACACGTAGACAAGAAGGCTTTATTCCTAATACTGATCATTTCCTCCCTTTTAAACAGCACACAGCTTACAGAGCCACCTGTTCTATATATTGGTATTTGGCTGGTCTTTGGCTCTTCCTTTAAGATGCTGCTTGACGGGCGCTGTTTCAAAATGTGAGATGTCAGTTCAAGCTAAGTACTTCTCTCATTTACTCTTGTGCCAATCCCGCTGAAGGGGTGGCATGTAACGGACAAAAGAATCATGACATTTCATGGAGGTTAGGTCCATAAAAGGCTATTAGCCAGGGGATAGAAATGGTGTCCCTGGCCTCTGTTTTTCAGAGGCTGGAGATGGATGGCACGAGACAAATCGCTTGATCATGGTCTTCGGTCCACCCTCTCTGGGGCACCTGGTGCTGGCCACTGTCGGCAGACAGGATACTGGGCTAGATGGACCTTTGGTCTGACCCAGTACGGCCATTCTCATGTTCTTATGTCATTAGCATCTACTGTAAAGATTAAAAGGGGCAGGGAAGACCAGTTTTCTCAAACTTCAAGGGTTTAGATGCTTGTTGACAATTTCAGAACTGAAGGATCATCAAGCAATCGATTTAGCCTCGGCATTGGTATGCTGTATGTTTTTAATGTGCTGCAGCTCATCTTGTTGGTAGTGTCTATTTCACACATGCGTTACTTTGCTGATAAAGAAATTTCATCTGAACTTCTCTGCAGCTGGCTCCTTTTCATTTCACTGATCCTTCTCGTTTTCTGTCTTTCTGCCCAGAGCATTTCTGTGCTAGCCATCCCCACATTATCTGAAGCAAGGTACTCTCCCACATGGCTAACTAGCTCCCTCAGTCACGGTGTCTTGATCGAGTTTCTACACCCCAGTCATGTCTTGTCTTGATCAGCCGCCTGTCTTCTTTAATTTGAAAGGAACTGACACTGATGGAAGATACCAGAAAGAGAAGCCCTGGGGACGTAACCCTCCATTAACCAGAGATCTGGAAACTTCCTCACAGTACCTGTCTGTGTGCCTCAGCTATGATTTGGAGAGGCCATCCGTAGGGTGAGAGGTCAGTTGGCCCATCCCAGCTGACAAAGGGAAATGCAAGTCATATCTCCCCAAGTAGCTGCCACTCCCCGTGCTGGCAGAGGTGAATCTGATCTCAGATTCTTTCCTTTCTACCTGTGTTCCAAGATCTCTGCTACTGCTGCTATTTCTCTTTGCTGACCATCTCCTTCAAGGTGTGAAATACCCAGTTTGTGCCTTACACAGGAGGTTAGTTCCACATGTTGTTGTGTTTGCTGCAGGTCAGGAAACCCAGAAACAAAGGGCTAGATCAGGGTGGGTAATCATTTCAGATGGGAGGGACACTTCACTAATTTTTGAAGTGGCTTACCTCTGGCAAAAGGGGTGGGACCTCTGGCAGAAGGGGGGGAGGGGGCCACAACACTTGTGTGCTCTCCCTCTCACAGACCCTGATTGGTGGGGGGGAAGGGGAGCACATGAAGTCTTTCCCTCTCCCTGTCCCCCACCTAGAGAGAACTGCCAGCTGTTCTGAACAGGAGGAGACTTTGCGAGCTCCCCCCTCCCCAGGCCAATCAGGGTGCATGGTGCTGGCAGGGTGGGGGCAGAAAGCAAGAGACTTTGCATGCCCCTCCCATCCCCAGACCTTGATTGGCCTGGGGCAAAGGAGTGGCAGGGCGTCTCTGGGCCAGATCCACCCTTTTGGTGGGCCAGATCCAGCCAGTAGAGGCCCCTTTGCCACCCCTGGGCTAGATCCACAATGAGGCATAAGTGTTGTAATACCTAACTCTTCAATGTCCTGCTGCCGAGTTAGGTGCCCAGGTTTTCTATACAATGCATTATGTGCCTAAGAATGGGGTTTAGAAGGCTGGCAAAGAGAGCGTGTCTACCCCACAGCTGGGAGGGGTGATTCCCAGTACAGGCAGACGCCCACACGCTAGCTCTGGCCAAGCCAATACACTAACAAGAGCAGTGTGGCGCAGCGGCATGCATGGGGGGGGATGCTTGGGTGTGCACTGAGGGCCTCCGACGGGATGGGACTTGAGCAGGGGGTCTATGCTGCTGACTGTACTGCTCCCGCCACGCTGCTATTTTAGTATACTAGCTTGAGCAGAGCCTGTATGAGTCTCCCCAAGCTGGGACTTGCCCCTCCCAGCGGCTGTGTACGCATTTCCGGCAAGGGGCGCTCTCTCACCTTGCAAGTAAGAGGAAATAATTATAAGGGGGCGGAGCTTAGGCTAGTGGTCCAGAGAGAGGAGGAGACTGACTCTATAGCCAGCTGGTGAGAGCACTCACCTGAGAGCCCTGGGTCCCATGCCCCTGGCGCAATGAATGTTTACACATCACGTACAATGTTTCCACCGAAGTCGAGAGAGGCCCTACAGACAAGTATTTAGAGCTGGCGCGGGGGAGGTGGGAGATGTAGTTTAAGTCCCTCTTCCCAGTCAGGTACAAGGATTGGAACCAGGTCTCTCTCATCCCCCAGCGGGGCTCTCATTGCTTGTCGTTTGCCGAGAAGGGGGAGGCAGCACCACCATGACTGTCTCCTTCTCAGCTGTTTTGATGTGGGTTGCTTGTGCTCTAGACACACCTATCAGACACGGCCAGGCAGGGAAAACCTACTTTGAGACCCCTGCTAGGGTTTAGGTGTGAGCTGGGGGCTAGGCAGTGGGTACATGCGCACCAGCAGAAATGTAACACGTGGGGGACTTCAGTCGTCTATAGGTTTAAGTGGTAGCTGATGGGAGTGGATTTTGAGGAGTTCAGTGGTGCATAATTAATGGACTTAGGCACCTAAATACCTCCATGGAGCTGGCTCTACATGTCTGTTAAGATGAGAACTATTTTGTCCAGTCTCATTTAATTCTGTTTTATTGCAACTAGTCAATTTGTCAGTCTAGTTTGAATAACATCGACTGAGTTGACAGCAGCTCCCTAAGCGAAGCTACCATACTACAAGAGAACTCCCAAATAGTAGTTCCATGGGGCTACAGTTCAGCACTGTGCTTTCTCTCTGCTTGGCCTAATGAATAATTTTTCCTTCCTGCAGGGAGTATTTCTGTTCCTCCACATTCTCCTCATTCAAAGACTGGAAACAACTAAAACTTCCACATTGTATCTCAGAACAGAAGCTTTCTTGTTTAAAACTGTCTTAATCAAGGCATAGTCCAGATCACATGGCCCTCATTAACAGATGCTTAGCTGTTGTCAAAATTGACATAAATTGGAAAACAAGGGGAAGATTTTCTTGTCTCTCTTATGGGTCAAATATCTCCTGAATCTGGACTCAAAATGGGTCCGAATTAGCACTGCTCTCTAGTGTTGACAATTCAGTACTGTCCCCGTTGAGATGTGCACATACTGTCTGTTTCTCGGGTTGCTTTAATCAGATGTCTGAGAAGCGCATGCAGGAGAAGGTGATCTGCAAGAATCTTTTATGGCTGTTTTCACAGTTCCACCATCCAGTGACCCAGCTTTCAAAGAGGCTGAAAACCATAATGAGGTGTGAATAACTGCACAACAGCAACACAATTTCAACTAGAAAGAGGGATATGACAGGGCTGGCCTTCCTTTTTAATGTCTCACTTCTACCACTGATAGATGGCAACAGTCAGCCATTTAAGGTGTGACTATACACAGGAAAATACAAAAGCAGTTTATATGCTAGTGTCATGTTGAAGAATCTATCCTCATCAATCCCATCGTTATTGAATGCAGTTGATATTTTTGGAAATATTATTGGGTTTTGCATTTGCTGGAATAAATCACAGCAATGGATCTATCCAACAGACATCTTTTCAGTTTCATAATTTTCCATTCCAAATATGCCCGGAAATAATTATTTAGGGGTCAAATTTTGTCCTAATCTTCCCCAAATTGTTTCTATAAATATGGACTATACATTAAAAGAAATTCCCCAGGCTGCAGAGAGGTGGCATCTCTTTCCTCTAGCCTTACTGGGGAGAATAGAAATAGTAAGTCATCTTGGCTGCCCAAGATCAACTTACATAATCAGCTTATTGCTTTCCAAGAGCTCTCCTTTGCTTTTTGCTCCAATAAGTAACTTATGACAACTATGCTGATTTTTATTTCATATAAAGAAGATATTTAAATGATATATACCAGAGGTCTCAAGCTACCAGTGTAATCTGACCCAGGACTCCTGGTAAGCCGGGTGGGGAGGATGGGGCCTGTCTATTACCTGTCTGCAGGGAGTTTGTTATAAACAGAGGGAGGACAGGGTGATCAAGAATAACAACAGGCAGGGCATGCCAGTAATTGAAGGATCCTTAGATCAACATGGAAACATTGCTGGGTACTCCACTTAAAAGATGGGTGGGAAGAGTAGGAATGAATGTTGTGCGGCAGGGATCTGGATTGGATTGCTGTGTTAAACTTTGAAAAAGGGGTGAACAGAGTTGATTGCAGAGTTGCAAAGTCTCACAAATCCGGGTGATCGGGCAACATGAAGGCAAATGGAATTCAGTGTTGATAAGTGCAAAGTAATGCACATGGAAAAATATAATCCTAACTATAGATACAAAATAGCTGTTCCCACTCAAGAAAGAGATCTTAGAATCACAGAATCATAGAGCTGGAAGAGACCTCAAGAGGTTATCAAGTCCAGTCTCCTGCCCAAGGCAGGACCAATCCCAACTAAATTCCCATCTTGGAATCCTTGTGGATAGTTCCCTGAAAACATCTGTTCAATGTGCAGTGGCAGTCTAAAAACCAAAAATCTAACAAAATATTGGGAATCATTAGGGAAGGAATAGATAAGACCAAATGCCATATTGCCGCTATAAAGAGTCACTGTATGCCCACATCTTGAATACTGTATGCAGATCTGGTCACCCCATCTAAAAAAAGATGTATTGGATTTGGAAAAGGTACAGAAGGAGCAACAGAAATTATTAGGGGTAAGGAACAACTTCCACATGAGGAGAGATTAACAAGACTGCGACTCTTCCGTTTAGAAAAGAAATGATGAAAGCATGGGTGGATATGTTAGATGTCTAGAAAATCATGAGCGGTGTGGAAACAGAATAAGGAAATGTTATTTACTCCTTCACTAACATAACAAGAAGCTCACCCAAATCAATTTATAGGCAGCAGATTTAAAATAAAATAAATTATTTCACAATCAATTTGTGGAACTTTCTGCCAGCGGATGGTGGAAAGGCCCAAACCATAACAGGATTCCAATAAGAACAAAATAAGTTCAAGGATGGGCCCATCAGTGGCTACTAGCCAGAATGGGCAGGGATGGTGTCCCTAGTGTCTGTTTGCCAGAAGCTGGGAATGGGAGACAGGGGATGGATCAGGATGATTGCCTCTTCTGTCTATTCCTTCTGAAGCACCTGGCATTGGCCATTGTCAGCAGACAGGATACTGGGCTAGAAGGACCTTTGGTCTGACCCAATCTGGCCATTCTGATGTTCTTGTATAGAGCTGAAATGAATCTTCCCCCTGCTGTAACCCACTAGAGCCCACTCCCCTTCCAGAGCTGAGATAGCACCCAGGAGTCCTGACAGTGTCTGTCTCTCCCCCACCTCAGTCCTCCCCCCCACATGCCTTCACTCTTCCCTACCCCCATCACAGCATGCACAGGTTGGCCCTCTTCTACCAAAATCTGAAATGGCACCCCTGCCCTCACGGCCCCTGAGCATGCAGCTTTGGGGAGCACTGGAGAGCCTGGCGCCATGCGACCGCAGCTGTCATGCATCCCTATGGGGGAGTGGATGAAGTTCCAGGAGCTGACCTGGCATCCAGTGGTTCTCTCCCCTCTGCCACAAGCAGGACCTCCATGGGGGGGGGGGGAGTGTCAGGGCTCTGGGGGCTGCACCCTGGCCTGCAGCACCCTGTTACCCTGCGGGGGGGGGGACTCCTGGGTGGGGCCAGGGGGTCCTGGGCATGGCAGGCAGGATGGCCCAGTTGTTCTTGGTGGTGTGGCTGCCCCCAGTGGATACTAGAGGATAGCTCTCCCCAACAGGCTCACCATCCCCAGTGGCCACTCTCAGTATCACATCCCTTCCAACAGCCCAGTCCCCCCCTTCCCATTATGTAATACAGTCCCTTTCTCAGCACTTCCTGTTCTCCTGGCACAACCACACCCTGACCTTGCTTTCAGTGAGAGTAAGAGGAAGTCGCATACCACATTTGGTGGCCCTAGCTCTTACTGTTTAAAAGAAGTTCATGAATAAATGGACTTACAGACAGACACAAGACAGACATACAACTCTCTAAAATATCTATCTGTCCGACTAGAGAGAAAAGTGTTTTATCCGGTATGCTGGAAGAATGGGGTGGAAAATGGTAGTTAACTAAGAGAGAGCGCGTTTGTATTATAAGATTGTATTATAGCCTTAATTTATAGAACCTTAACTGAAGACACTTGAAAGGGGCACATTGTTCATAGCTTGGGTGCTTAGCACTTTGTGAAAAATCAGGTCTCTTTAGAAGATCTCAAGTTGAGCATCCAGTAACCGAGGCAGCCAAAGTCACTAGTCACTTTGCAAATCTCTGACCAATGCACAGATGTGCCTGTTCTAATCTGTATTACATAGCAACATATGAGGAGGTACTAACTCATTATTCTGCTATTAAAATCATCATATTAAACATAACAGATCACAGCAGGATTGTCCAAGAATATATACAAGTGATCTCAACAATTAATATCCAACTCAGAGCCTCACAAAGCTTCCCAGGTGTTGGAGGAAATAGAATGCCAAACACGCCTGTGACAACTATGAACATACCTTTTTTACAATCCCAGTCGTGGTCACAATGTTCTCTGCTCCTTCGACAGTCTTGCCTGCCACTGTGTTCACACTGGCCACCACAGCTTCACCGACCATGTTGGCCTGCTCTTTGGTTTTTTCAGCAACTAATGGTTCAAAGAAAAGTAGAGTCAGTGAATGAAATTCCAAACCAGGCTTTAGTTGGATTCCATCCTAACTGGCAGTCTATAGAGCTAGTCTGGGCCACTGAAATGGATGTGCAGGGGACAGATGAACCTGGAACCACCCCAGCCTGGGAGACAGGTGCCCCTCCCCCAGCCATGCCTGCTGGTGCTGCAGAAGCCATAGAGAGGTGCCTCTTACCTGGCCCTAAGCACTGAGCCATAACCTACAACAATGCCCAGTGACGAGCATCCTTGGCCCACCAGCAGCAGAACACTCAAACTCTCTGATGTGCAGAGCAGAATATCAAAAGCCTCCAGGAGCCGTCCTGTGTTACTTTGTTTAGGAGTTCCAACATGCAGAGCGTTTCTAGCACCCAAGAAGCATTCTGGGAATCATGGCACTTTGGCTTCTGAAGCCTAAAAGAAAACTCTTGCTTTGTACCATTAGCAATTATATTCCTGTTCATATTTACGACTGCACGCTGTCCACTTACGCAAATCTGTAGGGACTGTGCTCTTACCTGAGCTCACGCTGTGCACAACCCCTTCCTTGGTTTTGGCACCTGTGGAAGGAAACAGGCTTCGTCAACTTCATCCCTTAGTGGAGAGCACTCTGGGTCCTGCAAGCAGAGCACCTCAATTCTGAGCTCCTGAGTCCTACTCCCACTCAAGTCTATGGGAGTTGGGTAGCTCCAGTTCATTTCTCTGGCACGTGCATTATCTGGAGGTGCCTAGACAGTTAACCTTTGCCTTTTACCCACATCAGTAGCATCTTTCAATGAGAAGCTGGTTGATTTAACAGAGCCTTTAACCACACGTTAGGTTAGTTAATCAGTTAACAGAACATCAAGAACTTACCTTAAAGAAACATCCAAATCCTGCTCTTCCCCCCCCCCTCCCCCCCCCCACACATTTTCAAACACTGAGCTTCAGCTCCTGAGGGCCAGGCTCAGAACTTTTTACGCCCCTGATACCCCACAGGCAGCAGAAGTCGAAGATTGGGCTCAGAGAGGCAGATGCTGCCGATCACTGTCACAGTGATGGTGACAGCTTTGGTATTTCTAAATACCATTGTGACAAACAACTATAAATAACTATGTAGGAATATGTGATGCATTTAGCAGCCCCACACTGAGCTGAGGTGCTTGAGTCAATGGAAGTTGAAGGGACAGGTTCCTACGGAATAACAACTTTAACCTGAAACAACATGCTCAGCAGACCTCATTGTATCTGTGCACTGCAGGGGCAAACATTTTTGATGAGGGGGGACACTCCAAGAATTTAGTAAGTGGTCAAGGGCTGCACTCTTCCATGATATTAATGGAGGAAGTGCAGGGTCTCTGATGGGTGCAGTTGGGAGCTCAGGGTAGGGGACTAGGGTACAGGAAGAGGTGTGGGGTCTGGGAAGGAGTTTGGATGAAGGAAGGGGTTGTGACTTGGGGCAGAGGATTAGGGTGCAGGAAGGGGTGTGGGTGCAAGAGGGGGTATTGGTGCAGGAGAGGATTCTGAGCTGAGGAAGGGTGTAGGAAGGGACGGAAGGCCTTGGAGGGGGCTTGTGATCTGGGGCAGAGGTGCAGGGGTTTGGCTTGTGAGCTGGGGCAGGGGTTTGGGGCGCAGGCTATGGGTGCAGGAGTGGGGATGCAGAGGCTTTGGATGACATGGTGCAGGGGGTAGGAGAGGGAGTAGAGGATTGAAGTGCGGGAGGAAGGGGCTGGGGTGCCTGAGGCAGGCTTTGTCCAGGAGGTGCTTACCTAGGTGGCCCCCATCCAGCAGGTCTCTCAGGCAGGCTCCCTACTTGCCCCACCCCCACATGCATTCACAGTGGCCAGCTGACGGAGCCATGTACCTCTCTGAGTGCAAGGAGACCCAGGGTGGGGGGTACTTTGTGTGCTGCCTGACCTGCAAACAGAAAGCTGCCATTGGCCAGTTTCCAGCCAATGGGAGCTGTGAGATTGTGCTGGGGGTGAGGCAGCACATGAAGCCTCTCCTAACCCACTTGCTGTACATGACCCCCGCAGCCAGTCACTCTGAGTGGCGTGGGGGGTGGGGCAAGCAGGGAACCAGCCCGAGGCTCCCACTGGGCCACAGGATGGATCCAGCACTTGGCAGCCTGGCTGTGGCCTGCAGGCCATATTGTGCCCATGCCTGGTATTCTGCAATGTGCACAGTTCATCAGATCACTTACAGCATTTTTTGCTCTGCAGCTTGTTGTGTTCCCCAATAGGTAAACACGCTACCTCTGCTCAAACTATGCACTAAGAATAGCAGCGTGGCCGTGGTGGCACGGCAGTGGCACTGGCTAGCCCCCTGGGTACAAGCCCACCCAGCCCTCTGGACGAGAGTTTGGGGTGCTAATCGAATCTGCTGTCTAGGCAGCAATGTCCAGACAGCTATTTGTAGCTTGAGCAGAGCTAGGACGTGTGTGTCTGCCCAGGCTGGGAAGCTGAGATTTTCAACCATTAGAAGAACCCTAAACACTGCGAAATGAAGGTGCAGGGCCCTTTGGAAATCAGACCTTCCCGAGTCCATGGACCACAAATTGAAAACTCTGCTCGAGTGTTTGGAAGGCCCTGCTATAGCTAGAGTCAGTGTTACATTAAAAACCATCTCTCGTGTAATTCCATTGATTTGAATAATGAATCTTCCTTAAAAACTGTTTCCCATTGTTTCCATCTTACCGAGTTTTAAAGAATCATTTAAATCTACAAGTCTCCTGTTGACTTTTTCATGCCTGTGACATAACAACAGACACTTCTAATGGCCAGGTTACAAAGTGCTATCCAGAGTGATGCAGAAGCACCCAACTCCTTAGCTACAGCAGCACCTATTCAATAATTGTGCATGAAGGGGGGAGTTAGCCGCAGACCATGCCCTGCACTCATTACAAGCCTGGAAGGAAGGCAGAACATGTGCACTTCTGTGATAACTCTTAAGCCAGCCCAAGTGCATCCTTTTGGATTGAAATGTGTAATGTACAAACATAATCCCGCTCTGTGTA